>NC_138195.1:61199949-61716121 GCF_964194105.1 Spermophilus citellus | reverse complement strand
GAAACAGAGCCCAAGAGGGAGTTTTAGCATGCAGGGTGTTTATTAGTCAGTGGTCTTGGGATCAAACATAGGGAAGGAAGGAGAAGAAAGCATGATTGGGCAGAGAGCCTTAAGTGGAATGCAGTCCCAGTGAAGGCCTCAGCCAGGTCCATGTGGAGCTGTGCAGCTGGAGAGACCCTGCTAGCTGCCCTGCATTGGAGCGACACAGGCAGGCCCTCCTTCATGCACCTTGTTGATCACTCAGGTGACTTCCCCTGGAATAAGATGCTGTCTTAGGATGGATGATTTCCCTAGCTAAGGCAATCCTCCAAAAGGGCTGATAACTGAGAAGAGGAATCTGAAAAGGAGGGTTGTAGGGTACATCCTTTTTAATGTAACATAGCTATGTAACATAGCTGAAGTTGTGAAACTTGAATGAAGTAACACAACTAGGTAAGTGGTGAAAGTAATATTAGGGCACATTGGTTTGGCTCCAGAACCACACCCTTGACCAGTATACTCTAAAGTCTCTCCAATAATTGCCCTCCTATTCCCTTTGCATTGTTCCTGTGAGGAAGAAATTACTGCTATATCCCTTCCACATGCACATTTGATCAAAGTCCCCTTTCTAAACTTAAAGGACAGCTGCATGATTACACTTGTTTTTCTCCTAAAAAATGTGTTCTTATGGGCTATGACCATTGTGAAAAGGTTCACTCATGGATGCCCATCATTGTTCGTGCTCAGGAACAAATTTAACACATCGCTTTTACTTGTTAATTCTACAACTGCTTGTTTTCAAGACAGAGGCATTTGTCCTATTTATTAGTCTCATCTCAATAACTTTCCCAGGTGAGATAGGCCCCCTGTCTTTATTGGAATAATTGAAGCACCCAGTTGGCTTAACATTTTTTGAATGTTCCAAAACTTACTTCATTATGTTTTTAAAAATGTAAGCACAAAAAACCCCACTCTGCATTTACATATTTATTACATAACCATTGCAAAAAGAAGAAAATGAAAGTCTAAAAAATGCCTCAAATTTAAAATGTTCAGAATTTCTGTCCCCCCACCCACCAAAAAAAAATCCTTTTCCTTTGTAATGCTTCCCTGATAAATCGCACCCAAATCCATGCAAGTTGGACAAGAAAACAAGGAATAATCTGGATTCCTTGCTTTTCCTCACTGCCACAGTCAACCCATCTGCAAAATTTAGTCAGCTCTGTCTCTAACTATTATCCAGAACCGTTCACTGCTTTCAAACTTCACTGACTACCCTAATCAAGCCACCATTCCTCCTTAAGATTACTACAAAAACCTCCTTACCGGCCTCCCTTCTGTCACTCTTGTTGTCGTCCTGCCAGTCATTTTTCACAAAAAATGAAATGACATTTTAAAGAAAACCAGTTGCATCACATGTTACCCCTCTTAAGATCATCCAATTGCTCCTTTGGTACAGGAAATAAAATACAAATTCCTTTTGCCATCCTTCCTGTTTTGGACAATGCCTATTGCTCCTGGTTGACCTGGTAACATTCCACACTTCATCTTTGCTTTTGCTCCAGGGTCTTTGCTTTGCTTTTCCTTGCCTAAAAGTCTCATATCTTGACAAAGTTGACTCATGTTTCATTCCAATAACACTCCCTCAAAGATGGTTTTCCTGACCATCTAATCTAAAGCTGCTCACCCCATTTGTTCCTACTCCCTTAACCTGTTTTTTTTTTCCTACATAGTATTTAGCACCAGCTGAAATTATCCTGTATGTTTTCTGTCTATATGAGAAATAGAATCCATAAGAGCAAGGAGTGTGCTTTATTGTCGACTGCTGTAGCCCCCATACCCAAATAGTGTCTAGCACGTCAACAAATTTCTTTTGGAAAATAACTGCTCTTAACAATTTTCTGTATCCTGTCTTTAAAACAAATATGAACATGAACTGGGCATAGTGGTATAATACACCCGAGGCAGGAGGATTGCAAGTTAGAGGCTAGCCTGAACAACTTATCAAGACCCTGTCTCAAAATAAAATGGAGGGAGGCTAGGGGTGCTACTCAATGGTAGAATGCCTTGGGTTAAATTCCCAGTATCAGTCTCTCTCTCTCTCTCTCTCTCTCTCTCTCTCTCTCTCTCTCTCTCTCTCACACACACACACACACACACACACACTCACACATACACACACTCACACACACACACACACTCACACACACACACTTATGTGATTATATACTTAGTCTAACTTGTTTTCTGAACTTTTTTATTTTCAAGTAATTTTAGAGTTACAAAAACAGTACACAGGATTCCCATTTAACCCTTCACCCAGTTTCCCCAAATATTAATAAGCTGATTTATAGATAAGACAATTACTGAAACCAGAAAGTTAACATTGGCTCAATGCTTTTCACTATTAACTAGTTTAAAGATCTTGTTCAAAATAGGCCAATCTTTTCACCAATGTGTTTTTATGATTCTAAAACCCAAAGATTCCACATTTCATTTAATTGTGTTTCCTGGGTTTCCTCCAATCTGTGAAAGTTCCTCAACCTTTCTCTCTTTCAAATCTTGACATTTTTGAGGTTACTGGTCAGTTTTCTAGAAGAATGTCATAATTTGAATTACCTTGACATTTCCTTGTGGATACGTTGAGATTGTATATTTTTGGCAAGAATACCACAGATGTCATGTTGCGTGGTCAAACTTTTTCACAGAAAAAAATTAAGGTAAAAATTTCAGTGTAATCACTTCTAGATAACAAATATATAGCTATATTTTTAAAACATCACTATGGAATTCCCAACACATTGTACTATTTTTACCAGCATTATATATTTATGCATGCATGTACAATTGAATATATGTTTATCTAACTCTCCTACTCTTTCTCTGTAGGAGACTTAGTGGCCAGGAGGTTCCAAATTTCATTGCCTATTATCTTCATCCTTTTCTTTAAAGTTTCTGCTAAGATGACAGGTGAATGCTGTGTTATCCTGCCATAGCAGTTACCTGTATCTCTCTCTCTCTCTCTCTCTCTCTCTCTCTCTCTCTCTCACACACACACACACACACACACACACACATTGGGGCAAATAATCCCTCTGGTAACTTAAAACAACAAACATCTAATTAGTTCATGAGTTTGAAGGTTGACAATTAGGGTTGGGTTTGAATGGATAGTTTTTCTGGCCATAACTGGGCTTATTCACATGTCTGAGAATTGACTGGTTGTTGACCCTCTGGGGTAACCTCAGAGAGAATGAATGACAAAAATCTTCTCTGTGTCACATATCTCTCTCTATCAGACTAATCCAGGCAGGTTCTCCTGGCAATGGAAGAGGAGCAAAGGTCAAATGGAAACATGCATGGGCTCTTGAGTCACCAAGGCACCAAGTCCTGGGCTTAAGTTCCAGGCATCAGGTCATTTCCCTGCACCCTCCTGGACAGAGCAAGTCACAGGATCAGTCCAAATTCAATGGATGGGGAGAGGAAATGGAAAGTCACGTGGTAAAGGGCGTAGGTATGGAGAGGGGTGAGAAATCCAGTCCATTCACACCCTCATGAATCCTACATCCATTATGCTTTTTTGTTTTTTTTTCTAACAGCTTTGTAGAGAGACAATTCACCCATTGTACAAGTCACCTGCTTAAAGTGTGTAGTTCAATGATTTTTACTCCATTCACAGGATTGTGCAATAAATATCACGATCACTTGATTACTTTTTTTTTTTTTTTGATCCTGGAGATTGAACTCAGGGGTATTCAACCACTGATCCATACCCCCAGCCCTATTTTTATTTTTATTTTAGAGACAGGGTCTCACTGAGTTGCTTATTGCCTCACTTTTTGCTGAGGCTGGCTTTGAACTTGTGATCCTCCCACCTCAGCCTCCTGAGCCACTGGGATTACAGGCATGTGCCACCACCATGTCCAGCCAGCCACAATCACTTTTAGAATATTCATCAACCTCAAAAGAAGCCCTGAATCCATTAATGGTTATCCCATCTCCATTTCAAACCTCTACTTTGAGGCAGTCACCAATCTACTTTCTGTCTTAGGATTTCACCTCTTAATGTAAATGAAATCATACAATATATGATTCTTTGTGTCTGACTTCTTTCACTTAGCAAGTTTTCAAGGTTCCTCCTCATCATATGTATCAGTATTTCATTCTTTTTTTAAAATTTTCAAATACTCTTTCATTAAAGTGATATAACACATTTAATTAATCCAATCATTAGTTGGTGGACATTAGGATTGTTTTCACCTTCTGGCTATTTTGAATAATGCTGCTATAAATGTTCACGTACAAGTTTTTGTGTGGACATGGGTTTTAATTTCCCTTGAGTACATGCTTGGAAGTAGAATTGCTGGCTCATATGGTAACTCTATGTTTAACATTGAGGAATTGCCAAATCGTTTTCCTAAAATTACTGCACTACTTTAAATTCTCACCAGTACCATATGAGGATTCCAATTTCTCTACACCTTTTTAATACTTGTTTTTAATCTCTCTTCTGAATTATAATTATGCTAGTGGATACGAAGTGGCAGTCATTGTAATTTTTGTTTACATTCCCTGATGGCTAATGATGTTGAGTATCTAATCATATGCTTATTGGCCATTTTTATATATTCTTTGGAACATATGCCATTTTTAATTTGTTGTCTTTTAATTATTGAGTTGAGTTTCTTAATATTTTCCAAAGATAAGTCTTTTACTAAATAAATGATTTGCAAATATTTTCTCGTGACCTGTGTTCTCAATCTCTTAATGAAGTGTCTAAAGAAGCATAATGGTTTTTAATTTAAAAAAAATTTTTTTAGGTATTGATGGACCTTTATTTTATTCATTTATTTATATGTGGTGCTGGAAATCCAGTCCCTCATACATACTAGGCAAGCGCTATACTACTGAGCCACAACCCCAGCCCTGGTTTTTAATTTTGATGAAATCAAATTTAAAAAATTTTTTGGACACTTGAGTTTTTAGAATCATACCTAATAAGGCTTTGTCTACTCTAGAGTATTAAACAATTTACTCCTTTATTTTCTTCCAAGTTTCTTCTCTTGCATTTCAGGTCTTTGATCCATTTCAAGTTGATTTTGTTATGTGTAGTGGTCTAATTCATTCTTGGTCATGTGGCTATCTGGTGATCAGCACCACTGAAAAGATTGTTCTTTCTCCCATCAAAATGTCTTGGGCACTTTATCAAAAGTCAGTTTGTCTCTAAATGGAAGGACTTATTTCTAGACCCTTAATTCTATCCCATTGATCTATATGTCTACCCTATGCCTGCACCACACTGTATCAATTTCAGTAGTAAGTTCTGAAATTGGGAAGCATCTGCTGTGATTTTTGTAATATCTTATTCATTTTGATATTCCCAGTGCCTAGAACAGTATCTGATCCATAATAGGTGCTTAAAAAATGTCTGCCATAAAGAATTTAGTGGGCATTAGGTTTTGCTTGTTCAACACTGAAGTTAAACTATTAAAATTTCCTAGGCTTTCAGCATAAGTGCAAAGAGTTTTTGGGTTGGTATCAGTGCAACTTTCTGCACTTTCCACACCTGGTAGTGGCTGGGCAATTGTTCCCTTTGACCAGTCATTCCCAGTTACTACTTGTATGACTCTAAACATGCTCTTTTTTTATTAGAGTTTTTTATTAATCAAGATGATAAAATGATGAAAATGTGGCTTGTTCCATCATTTACTTAGAGTTTGGTACTCACTGTTCATGTTCTTTTCCTTTCTCTCTAGTAATTAGAACAATAGACACATTTATTCTTGCCAGGTCCTGTACATGTGTTATCCTGAAAGCTTTCTTATCAAGACTAAATGAAATGCTTTCAGATTGCCTTTTGTTAAGCTAAGACAGATCTATCCAAGCCTTTTCAAACAAGTAGCTTTGTGAGTCCAGAGGCTGCGTGCTCTTTTTCAGCACCTGCTATAGCTGCATATGTATCAAACAACAACCTGAATGAAACAGAAAAGCTAAGAAAACATTTCCTCTTTTATCATTGAATAATTTAGAGTGAATTAAGGAGTCAAATAAAGTCAAAGCCATTTGACTCAGCTCTGATGAGCTTCATAATGCTGAAATTTATATATGGTAGTAGACCTTTGTGGTTAAAAAAATTGGGGGGGGTCTTTTAGGAGTTCTTAAAAGTTTTGATAGTACATTCTTTAAAGATAGAATATTGCCAGGCATGGTGGTGCATGCCTGTAATCCCAGTGGCTCAGGAGGCTGAGGCAGGAGGATTGCCAAGTTCAAAGCCAGCCTCAGCAACTTGGTGAGGCCCTAAGCAACTCAGTGAGCCCTTGTCTCTAAATAAAGTATTAAAAGGGCTAGGGATGTGGTTCAGTGGTTAAGTGCCCCTGAGTTCAATCCCTGGTATATTAAAAAAAATTCTGTAGAGGTTTTCCTCATGGTTATATATCATATGTGTGTTAAAATCATATTTCAGTGTTGTAAGTTTTGCTTTGTCACTAACTAGCTATGGGAACTTAAGCAAGTTGCTTCACCCATTCAGAATTTTCTTGTAATTTATAGTTCTATATAAGGTGTTAAACCTACAGCTATTTGCATCATATACATTTACAAAAAGTGACTTTTTAAAAACAGGAATAAGAATTGATATATGTGATAAATATGAATCCCATTATGCTACTGTTTCTTTTAAGAAGATCTTTTGAGAACATTGATATATTGGTTATTACTGTGCTTAGCAATATTATAATAAATGTATGGTTTAAAACAACACCTCTGGATTGTCTCATAGTTTTGTGGCTCAGGAGTCCAGGCACAGCTTAGTTTCTTTTAGTATCAAAAAGTTGCAATTAAAGTGTTGTCTGGGGTTGCTACTTTACCTGAGGTTCAGTGGGGCAGGATCTGCTTCCAGGCTCCTGTAGTCATTGGCAACTTTTAGTTCCTTGAAGACTGTTGCACAGAGATCCTTGGTTTTGTACTGACTGTTAACCAGAGACTGCCTTCAATTGCTTGCTGTTTAGGCCTCTTCATTGGTGGGCTTACAACATGGCAGCTTATTCTTTCAGAGAAAACAAGAGAGAGAGTCTTCTAGCAAAATGGGATACAGTGTTGTGTAACACAATCATGAACTTGTTTTCCTGTCTGGTGCATTTGCTATATACAGAGAAGCAAGTCACAGGTCCATTCCCTATTTGAGAGGAGGAAATCCTACAAGACACAAGCACCAGGAAGTTGGAATCATAGGGGTAGCTACCCTAGAGTCTCTCTGCCATAATTAGAAAATTACAAAATGAATTTGAGCAGTGGAATGGGGTGAAATTCTAGGAGGCATGCCAACCCCAAACATACACACACACATAAATTCATATAATAGAGTAAGTATCTTGCTTCTCCATTGTTTTCTATTTCAAGAAATGCTTCTATCCATAGCTCTGTCCTCAAACCTAGGAGATACCTTGACTCTTTGTTCTCTCCAGCCATCTCACCCCCAATGCAGGCCACCAATAGGATACAAAGAGGACCCTTCTCTCTGTTTCCACTGCTTCCCCACCATCCCAGTCACTACTGACTATTCCCCTGATGTTGCTGGACTGCAGCTCCTGGATACCGCTCTTGTCTTCCTTTATGGCCCACTCTCCCCTCAGCAGTGGGAGTGCTTTTCTTAAAACATGAATCAAATTATGTTGTTCCCCTGCTTCAAGTCTTCCATTGATTCCCAATTGAATGTAATTACAGTCATGATTCATTTATCTGATCTATAGGATCCTATAATAAACTGACACCTGCCCATTTTTCTAAACTCACCTATTAATTTAAAAAAAATGAAACTACATTTTTGACTTGTTATAGAGATTTTTATAGAGTATTAACAATTTTAACAAATAATACAATGGTGCCAATTATCACTTGAAAATGTAAATTTTAATAAAGTCAAGCATTTGAGGCAAATTTTTTTTTAATGTAAGAAAAGTTACATAGCAAATGTGACTTTGTGGATGATCTGTTTCACCTTCAATCAGATAATTTGATCCCAAAAAGAGATATGTTAAATTAGATTAAGTTTTGAAATTATATAAAATCCCAAAGTTAAAGTATTAATACCTGTTAAAGCAAAAATAAGAGAACAGATTTATCTATAGAGTGGTGAGGGGGTTTTTATTTTTATTTGTGTGTGTGTGTGTGTGTGTGTGTGTGTGTGTGGTGCTGGGGATTGAACACAGGGCCTTGTGCATGCGAGGCAGGCACTCTACCAACTGAACTATATCCCCAGCCCCTAGAGTGGTGAGTTTTACTACTTTTTTTGCAGGGGAACGAGAAAAAAATTATGTGCAACTTATTAGTTGAGCTTAATTATATTTGAAGATATAAGTCACATCTCAAATTAGAAGTACACATTTACACAACATTCTTTTATTTCTTATGAGCTAAAACCAAAACCAGTCACTTTCAATAACGTAGGTCCAATTTCTTAATGTATTGCAGACTACCAATACCACCTGAGCGTGTGAACAACCTGGACCCACTGGAATTGAATCTGAATTCCACAGTTTGGTAGCTGAATGACTTTGTTCAATATGATCAAACTGATTGAGTCTCACTTTTCTCACAAATAAACAGTGGTAACAATAACCAATTTTCAGAGTTGTTTTAAAGATTAAATGAGACAACTTGCTTAATGGTTTATTGTATATGCTAAGTAGATGTTATTTTACTCCTTTTCAGTCACTCCTTAGTTAATCAATCCAAAAGCACCCTAAATGCATCTGATTTCTATTTATTTTCATTATATTAGACATAGGATAGCTTAGGTAGAATCAAATAATTAGGAAAAATATCATAGAGGTATTCATTTTAAGACAGGAGCCATACATGAGAAAAAGATTTTAGGAGGAAGTGGTAAATCACATATATAAAGACCAAAGTGCTTTTCCTACTCAGACAAACCACTCATTTTGGTGGCAGAAGCAATCAATAGGAGGCAAAAACAGAGTGTTCTTTCTTACTCTATTATAATCATTCATACAATACTTCACACAGAGCACTTTTGTGACCAGTTGTGTGGGGATTTCCCCCCATGCACCAAACAATTCTGCAACAGATAATTCAATTCTGATATTATCTACCTGATATAACATCAGATCCCACAGGTGGAGGGCTCATTCCCACAAGACTTCCCCACCCCCATCAGATGCCAATCACAAATCCCAGGTTGCAACCCAGGAGTTTGACTGACCAGCCATAAGTTGGGGTTCCCATGACCCTCTCCTTGGGTTTCAGTTAGTTTGCTAGGGTGGCTCACAGAACTCAGCAAAACACTTTATGTTTACCCATTTATTATGAAGACTACTACAAAGGCTACAGATGAACAGCCATATGGAAAAAGATGATTAGGGCAAGACATGTAGGATGGGGTACAGAGTTTCCACGTACTTTCCAGGTGAACCATCCTCCAAGAGTCTCCATTTGCTCAGCTATCCAGAAACTCATCCGAACTGTCCTTTGTCCTTTGTGCTTTCGTAGAAACTTCAGTACATATGTGTGATTGATTAAGTTGTTGGCTATTGGGGATCAACTTAAACTTCAGTGTCTTTTTCCTCCTTAGAGTTTGGAGGGTAGGACTGACTATTCCAACCCTCTAATCCTGCCTTGGTCTTTCTGGTGAACAGCTCCCTTCCTGAAGCTATCTAGGAGTCCTCAACCATCAGTTATCTTATTAGCATACAAAAAATGTTCTTATCACTCCAGAAATGCCAAATGTTTTAGGAGGTGTATGAAGGAATGAAGACTAAATATGCATACTTCACAGTATCAAAAATGCAGAAGGAATTTGTGCCTATTTGTGAATAGGTAAATCATGGAAAGCGACAGGCACTTTTTGGTAAGTGATGCTGTCTGGATCTGTTTCTGCTACTATAACAAAATGCTACGTATTGGGCAATTTATACACAATACAAATTTATTTGTCACTACTCTGGAGACAAGGAAGTCCAAGATCAAGGTGCCAGCAGAGTCCATATCTGGAGAAGTCTCACTCTTGGCCTCCAAGATGGCACCTGGCTGCTGTCTTCACATGGCAGAAGGGATGAACACTGTCTTCACCTGGTGAAAGAGAGAGACAAAGGCCATACAGTTTGCTGAAGCCTTTTTCTTAAGAGCGTTAGTCCTATTCATGAGAGTAGGAATAATCCTTCATGGTCTAGTCACTTCCCAGAGACTCCCCCACAAAACCATCACTTGGGGTCTAAGTTCCAACACATGAATTTTGGAGGGACCCACATATTCACACCACAGCAGATATTTATTTATTGAATAGCCTCTTGCACTAGACAAATAGTCTTTGCCTTTTCAACATTTCGAATGTAATGAATATTATTTTGAAATAGAAATCTGTGTTGCTGAGGGACATTTAGAAAAATTAATTTTCAAGTATCGAATGTAGTGCAAATTAATTACTTGTATTTATCATCAGAAGTAGTAGTTTCATCAGATGAGCATTCTTTCATTATTATTCTTAGAGCAACAGGGCTTTTTGATTTTTTTTTTCAGGTTGCTTTTGGGAGAAAAGATATTGCAGTTATATGCATTAATAAAGAAAATTCTTTAATGGCTTCTCACTTTGGGATGCTGTTGGATTGTGTTGGGAAGAATGTAGGCAGAATCTTGTGTTTATAAATTTTACATAATCTTGGTGGTTTTTATGTTACCATAGATCCCAAAATATCATTGTATAAATTTTGTTATGGAGAAGCACTGTTTCATATTCCACTCCTTAACTTCTGCCTAACATGGTTAATTACTTACCAAAACAACCTCAGTAAAAATATTCATTTTTTTTTCCATTTTAAACCCTGAAAGCAACAACTAAATCCTTGGTTAAGCAAGGGTAGACACTCAGATTCTCTCTTCCATTTGGATTTTATTAACAGGTAAGGCAACCAACTGTCATACTTTGCTCAGCAGTGCTATCCTGTATTTGGCGCTGAAAGTCTTTGGGAGCTCCCCAGTCCCAGGCAAACCAAGACAGTTGGTCACCCTATCATTTTTCTTAGGAAAAAATATTGAATACCTACTCTTCCCAAGCATTAGAATAACAGTGGTGAGTAAAACAGGCATTGCTCCTGCCTTCATGGAACTTAGAAATATGCAGCTAGTCCATCCACATTCCACAGAAATATAACCAAGATGAGCAAAGAAATCAGGAGTAGACTGGACTTTGACTGTGGTGATTATTATTTTTAAATGTGTTGTTTTCTAATTGGTTACTGCTGGTATTATGGAAGAGGCTATTGATTTGTATGTGTTGATTTTGTATACTACCCATATATTTAAATCTTTTAACCTTATAGCAATTTTTAGATGCTTTTGGATTTTTCCACATTACACAATCATATTCTCTATGAATGACAAATTGTTTTATTTTTTCAAATCCTTTTACATATTGTTTTTCTTACCTTACTTATTTCACTGACTAGGAATTCTAGAATGTTACTGAGTAGAAGCAGTGATAGTGGATACTCTAATTTTATTCCTCATTTTAAAGGGCAACATTCTAAATTTTATCAACTATAATATTTGATGTGAGTTTTGGGGGAAGATAACATTTTAAGATTAAAATTTTCTTCTGTTTTCTGTTGCTGTTTGTTAAAAGTTTATATTAGAAGTTGTTTTTTTTTAATATTTATTTATTTATTTATTTTTGGTATTAGGGATGGGGTTCCAGGGGATCTTAACGTACATCCTCAGGCCCTTTTTTAAATGTCTTATTTTGAGACAAGTTTTCACCAAGTTGCTGAGGCTAGCCTTGAACTTATGATCCTTGTATTTTATGTATGGTTTTTGTGTTTTTGTTATTGTTATAAATTATTCTTTCTCATGATATCATTTTCTAATAAATTCTGCATATCAGTTAGCTGTTGATGTATTAAAAAGATAACTTCAAAATATAGTTGCTTGAAATACATTCATTATTTCATGTAATTCTGTGTCAGCTGTGGGTGTTTCTTCTGATTTGAGTTTAGTCAGGAGTCTACTTGGCTGGGGCCCTGACAATCTCAGATAGCAGCACTGATAGGACTGGTTATTGGGATGGTTCCTTAGTAGAGAAGCTTGCCTCTGCTCCACGTGGCTTCTAAACCTCCAATAGTCTAGCACAAATTGTAGCATTGTCACATGGTGGTCTCAGGGTTCCCAAAAGCAGCCAGAAAAGAAAATAAGCCCCAATATATAAATGCTTTTTAAGCCTTTGCTTGTGTCCATTTTCTATTGTCCTATTGGCTGAAACAAGTTACATGGCCAAGACTAAAGACACATGAATGGATGACTAAACCATGGGAATGATGGAAACCCTTTTTGCAAAGAATCTACAACATCTGAGCTCTTTCTTGATTCTAGGGCTTCCACAGCCAAGGAAAAGAATTTGCTGTGTTATATTCTATCACTATAGAAGGGCTCCCAGACTGAACTGGGACCTCTTTAAGCAACCTGCTGTCATGGAAAGTGTAGAAATGTCATACTGAAGACATGCAGATGGCAGATAAAAAGACAATGAATGCACTGAAGTATTTGTCCATCCTTCCTTCCTCAATTCTTTTCTCCTTTCCTCCCTCTCTCCCTCCTTCCAGCCTACTAGATAACTGTTACGCGCTAGGTACTGTGCTAGGAGACTAAAGTTACAACAAGGATACATAGTATCAGTTGAGGATACAAAAAGCTTTTGATGAATTATGGGGATGGACAAATAGAAAAAGGTGAAACATTGTATGTGAAGAGTAGCATGATTAGTAAGAATTTTTAGACCTTGTTTCAGTATTATGTATAAAAATGTGCATAATTTGTCATTCAAGATGTTCATTGTGTATTGTCTTAAAAAATGAAAAATATGGAAATAATGTAAATATTTCTGAGTAGGGGGATGATTATATAAAGTCTGATATATACATATTATGAAATACTATGAATCAAATGAAAAGGAAAGAGTTTTTATGAATTGATTTGGCAATGTATTGTTATTGGAAGAAGTTTTAAAGCAATTAGCATAGTATAATATTTTGTTTAAAAATCTGTATGTGAGCATGGGTGTGTAAATATGTAAGAGAGAACTTTCTCAGTAATGGCATCAAGGGAAGCAGAGCCCAGCCCCAGGGGCTCTGGCAGGCATGGTCACAGTCTGGGTGTGCAGTGGGGTTCCAAGCAGATTGACAACAATTAACGTACCCATCAGAGAGGAGCATGCTGGGAAATATAGGGTGTCAAATATAACCTCTGAGGCGGATGGATGCAAACATCTTTGTTCTTGTTACCTGAGTCTCATAACTGCCCAGATAGGTATAGCTCAGAGGAACAAGGGCTGCGCAAAGAGGGTGATGGAGAACCTCAAGAATGTAGCTCTTGTACCAGAAGTTCCTGCTGCCCTTTCTGAACTCCCAAGCATCATTTGTGCCAATTTGAGTTGTTCATGCCAGACTCTGCCTTCCTTGTTAGACTGAGCTCCTGGAAATCAGAGGCCATTGTGTGTTCAGTCTTTAATATTGTCTTCCATAACTGTACCCCCAACAGCACTTATCCCAGTGTGTGTTTGACTCGTGCTTTATTGCCAGTGATGAAACTGTGTTGATATGTTACAATAAGTGGGAAGCTAAACAATTAGATCAAGAGTTAAGAACCAGGTAGTTCTCCCCAAAGAAGGAGTTATATGTTTGGTAGCAATTCTTTTGGATCAGGACCCACTATAGAAATAAGGAGTTAGGGGTAATGCAATTTTTTAAAGAAAAAGTTAGACTTTAAATCCACAAGGAAATAATCATATTCCATTTTGTCTTGAGTGGTGATCAGGAATAGCTACAGAAAGTAGTTGTGGGTGAACTGTTATATAACAGTGACCATATAATTGAATTTAGAATCTAGAGGGAGAGTAAAATAAGGGGAAAAAACCATTAAGATGCTTAATTTTAAAAAGAAAATAAGACTAAACTGCTAGGTTGAAATAAATACCTGTAGCTACATTTAAAACAAATAATACAGAGGAGATATGAAGACTTTAAAAATTCATTGGTGAGAAATAAATGTCACCAATTTTATAAATTAGGTATTGGAGGAAAAATTGTACATTGTATACTAGAGTAATAAAAGAAGCCACTGGAGGTCAGAAGGTTCAAGGGAGAAGGGAGAGATTCTATGAATGACAAAAACAGGAAAGGGTATAAATTTTCTCAGATCAAATTTATATCAGCAATTTAAGGTAGGAATTATAAGATCCTCTAGAACAGGGAATGCTATTTTAACATGAATCATCTCTGAGTATAAGGAGAAATCATCTTTTAAAATCTCTTACAAATTCTCAAGGGGTGACATGCATTCACAGAGAAGGGGAACTGTGAATGTAGGGTATTTTGACTATCATCAGCCTTTGACTAGATTGTGCCACTGACAATCCCATGGAGAGGTTTTGTGAAACCAAAGGCAATGTATAGTCAAGGGCAGGAGGTTGTCTTTGAGACAAGTTTTCTATAAAGCCTTTAAGGGTAATAAATAAAGAGGGCAATCCTATTCAACAAGATATTCTTTAATAGAACCATGCAGACTACTCTAAGTATACCATAGTGGCTTCAGTGTAAGCAAAGTAATCTTGTTCTACTTTATAGAGTTTATCCTTTTAAGATTTTGTCCCCTACCAGTAAGTGGTTCTCAAACTTTTTGGTTCCAGGACCCCAAATTAAGATTTGTTAAGGCTCCAAAGAGTCATGTATTAGTTAATTTTAAAAAAAATCACAACAAATCTATTACATTTTAATATAAATATGACAAATCTAATTCACTATATTTTCCATATACAAAATAATGGGAAGAATGGCATTGTTTTATATTCTTGCAAATCTGTGTCATGTATGACAATAGAAAATGGTTGGATGATTATATTTGCTTCTGCATTCAAGCTGTTGAAGTCCTGTTTGAATTGAAGTTTATGAAGAAATTCTGGTTTCACATGGATAGGTAGTTGGAAAAAGCATATATTTTCATTATTTTTTGATAATTGCAGATATCCTTCTTTGAGACTGTACCCAAACTCAACAAGTGGTAGGTGTTTAGAGGTTAGTGGTAATGGAGAATCTGAAGCCACATTAATGTTCATGTTCTATTAAAATCCACTGGCTTATCTTGCAATTAGAATAATTAAAAATTTTTAAATTTTTGTTACATAATGAATTATTCATTTGGAAATTATTGTTCCAACACATTCTGTAGACATTCCTAAGGTTGATATGTTTTATTCTATAATATAAACTGTGTAGGATTTCTGATGAAATCCATTGTGATGGATTTCATCAGAAAAGTCTGTAGGCATTTAGAAGCTGTTCAGTTTTCAAAGTGATACAAGTTTTCTAAACTTCTAATTTTTACCTAAAAACTAGAATTTTATCATTGCAACAAATACTGTCAGCTTTATTTCTTTGAAATGATAGGCTCACTTCATTAATTTTGGAGAAAAAGTCTGCCAAAATTCTATATCCAAAACTTGTCCGTCAGTCATTCTCTCAAATAAAACTGGTGTTCCATGCAAAAAAGCAATGAATGTGACTCACAATTCAATTGCATGTGTGCTTTTCCTCAAGACAGCCTTCATATTTAGAATGCAGCAGAAGTGATTTATGTATGGTTCTCATTTTGTCATCCAGGATATTAAAAAGACATGTTCTCAAGGGTCACAACTAAATATAATTGATATTTTTTACAGCTTCATCAAGGACTTCTAAGTGAAATTGGCTTTTAAATTTTTTTTTTAAACTGAATGTATGGTGGTGAAGAATATAGTGACTGCTCATGCTATGGAGCCAGCAGTGTGACCCATCAATGCTTTTGTACTGTCAGTGCTAATCCAGCCAAGTGACAAATGCAAATGATTTTTTAAGTAGGTCTCAGGGACCTTACAGGTTGTGGGCCACACCTTGATAGCTACATACATTGCTTAGATGGATCCCTGAATAGATATGTTACTTCTCCTAAGATAGGCAAGAAAATGCACAGTCTCATTAACCTGGTATAGGAAATTAAAAACAGTCTTTCATAAAAAATTAAATATCTGCTTCTCTAAATTCATGACTCTTCTCTAACTGAAATACCTTTCTTTGCACATAAAAAAGATTATTTGGGGAAGAGGAACTATAATTATTCAGTGTTGGAGGAATCACCTATAAGAGAAGAAAGACTAGAATAATTAGGATCTTCCTTTGGAAAGAGAGGGAGTTAAGTGTTTAAAAGACACGATTTCATTGGATTGGTGTTTATCAAGCACCTGTAGAGTTCTATGTGTTATATAAGGAGGCATATATTTGGGTCCCTGCTCTTGTAAAACTGGAGTGTGGTTGGCAAGGCAGGATGTAAAACCATATAAGAGAAATAAGAATTCAAGAACTCAATGGAGACATAAGATGACACCATCAGAATGTGCAGCATGCAACATGTGATCCATTTCCAAATGTGTGATGCAGATTATGGGGAGGCGGCCAGCACCTCCTTAGAGGTTTTTCTTCCTGCCAAGGAGGGTGTAAGCCACCTAAGAAATGAAAAAGTCTAGAATAATTAGTAAAGAACAAAAGACAAAGTCAGAATTAATTTTAAGGATTGGAGGGCTTGACAGGTCCAGTCCACACAGGAGCTGGAGCTAGACAATTAGAAAATGGCTCTCATGGTTTATTTCAGGGGGTATACCAAAGGCAGGGATAAAGTTACAGGGGTAGAGTCATGCTTCCTTGTCTTGCAGTAAGCAGGTTGATTGGCTTCTTGGCAGATCACACCCATCTCAGAAGGGCTGTGCGGCTACAGCAGGTCACCCCATCTCCAGTGCTGTGTGGGACCTTTGGCAGAGCTTGAATAGGGCTCACAGTGTGTCTGGGGAGTAAACCAGAGGAAATGTCCACTGGAAGTTCCCAGACACCAGATCATCCTATTCACTAGGCTGCAATGTGCGATATAGTCCACACACAGCCCACAGGCGGCTCTCAACTGCAGATGATCAAGGATCCACAGTCCTGGGTGAATCTCACCAGTCCCAGCCTGAGCTAGACCTGATGTCCTGCTGTCAAGAGTGTGCTCCTACCTTTTGACCCCACCTTGTGCTGTCACCAGTGACATTTCAGACCAGCACCATGGGAGCTTTCTCCCAGCCGATATGGCAGGGTAATTGATGGAGCTCTTGTATTTGTCTCTGTTCAGTTTTCTGTGGTGGATCCTGGCCTCTAGGTTGTTTCCTTGGCTGTTCTTTGGAAGCCACTTGAGAGCACAGTCTTTCCCTAGCAATCAGCATAATATAAACAATCTGCATTAACAAGGCATAATCTCAACTTTAATCTGAGAAGTTGATGCTGCAAGGCAAGTGTGGGAAAGGAAGAAGCCAAAGGAGGGAAAGGGAAATGGAGATGGAGATAGTGATATTGATGAGGCAGGCTTAGGGTGGTGCCGTGCTGGGAGACCATGGAGGCTGATGTGTGCGTCTCCAAGGGAGGCGCTTGGTGCCTTTTATTGAATCAAAATTTATGAACCAATCATTATGTCCCAGACACTGAATGGAGAAAGCCCTAGTTGTGAGGGCTTAGTTGCTACTCTGAAGATCTTCTTGAACTCTTTAAAATCTGTATTTAAGCTTGTCACTATAGATATCTTTATATTCTGAGTTGCCAGAAAGATGTCTTTTAATATTCTCCGCGTGCCATGGTGTCTATATCCTGTCTTCCACCTAGATGGCAAACCCTATAATTTCTAAAATATCTTATGTTTATGGGGAGTTGGTGAGCTTTTAGAGTTAGAGGAAAAGGACCTAAGATTATTCCAAGGTGACTCTGAAGTTTGCTTGGGAAAGTTCAGAAGGACATAGAGTCTCATATTTCTCTTGTTGAACATGTAGGGGGAAATAAACAAAATGCAATTCACAGACAGGTATTTTACCAAGGGGAATGCTTTGAAAGGTCTAAGTCAGGGGAGAGCTTTAGGCTGTGGAATAGCAGGAGTGTCAAACCTGACTGCAAGTTCCCATGGAGGCTTTAGCTGAACACTTGTTTTGGTGTCCAAGTGGTAGTGAAATATCTTATGCGTGTTTCCCTGCATTTGCTGTGGACTGCCAACAGAACCACCCTAAAGGAGAGAAATGAAAAGGAATAAGGAGCAAGGGGGAGAACAGGAAAAGCAATTGAGTCTGAAGGGTGAAAGAGAGGCGGTTCTGTTGCCCAAAGCTCAGTCCTTGTCCCTGATGCCAATCCGATAACAAAGACACAACTTTGAGAAAAAGGGAAAAAAAAAAAAAGTTTATTGCTTTGCTAGCAAAGGAGAAACACAGGAGACTCCTGTCCCAAAGGCTGTGATTCTCCCTATCAGCAGGAACAGAGGGCTTTTAAAGAGGTGACTCCAAGGCTGCATTCCATGTGTTCTCTGTCTGGAGTTGTAATTCACTTGTTAATTTGGGAGGTAGTTATTTCTGAGATCTTTTGGCACCATCCCCAAATCCAGATTAGTTCCTTCCTATGGTGGCTGTGTACTCAGGAACAGATAACTCTGCCTAGGATGGGGAAGAAAGGTAATCCTGTTTCCCCTGAGATTAGGGAGAGGGAAAGATTAGGGAGGAGTTGGGAGAGAGGGAGAGAAAAAAACATGTCTATTTTTAAAATAAGTTGCAATGTCAGAGTAGCAAGGGTTTTATTAAAGCATAAAGTGGACCACTGTTACAGTTCTCCAACATATGGTCTAATTCCAGCTGACCCCAATCTTATGCTCCTCCTCCCACCTCTCTGCAGTTTGTGGGTCTGCTGATCACCTAACAGTGGGGCTGCGTGGTCTCCTTGCTCCATTGCCTGACTCCATTCACCAACTCCTTTAGTGGCTTCTTTGACCCATTCATGGCTCAACTTGGAACTAGGATTTTTCTAGGAAGCCGTAGTTTTCTGGGCAGTTGGGAATGGGTGGGGCTACCAGAAGAATCTCTAGCCTGATAAAAAGGAATCCACTCCCCCACCCCCCAAGGAAGGAAGTTGAAGTATACAAATGTGGTTCAAGGACAAGTGATTGAAGTTAGAGAAGTGGGATCTTTTGAATATAATTAGAAGCATACCAGAGAAACTTAGTTTGGCAAGCATAAAAGATGAGCCATTGACTTAGAAGATTTTTTTCCCCCTGATATATATAACAAAGACAGTACTGAGGTATTCAAGAATCCTTAAGACTAGATAAAAGGTAGCTGAGCCTAGCGGTGTAAGCCTGTAATTCTAGACTTGGAATGGTGGGGTAGAAGGATTTGAAGCCAGCCTCAGCAACTTAGTGAGACACTATCTCAAAAAATGAAAAAGGTGGGGATGTAGCTCAGAGGTAAAATGCCCCGGGGTTCAATCCCCAGTACCTACAGAAAAAAAAAAAAAATAAAGGACAGCTCAATAGAATTGGGCAAAAGATATTAACAGATGAATCACAGAATAATAAGCAGATAAACAAAAATGACCAATAAGTGTATTTGGAAACACTCTCAACCCCACTATTGAGTGAAAAATCCAATAAAACCATAATGAGATACTAATTTATGATCATTAAATCGGAAAAAAAAAATTAAAGGGTCACATGTTGGCCTTGATGTGGAGCAATCAGAGCGTCACATGATTTTGGAAAGGGGGTAGGCTGGGGAAAAGTTTGGTATTACCTAGCAAAGCAACATTGTTTACACCACAACCCAGAGATTCTTTTAGGACTTACCTTACTTTATACCCTAGATGGTCAGCTGCATATGCATACTGAAGGGAAGACATAAAGAATGCTCATAGCAGCTTCACTCATGTTTTTTTTTTTTTAATGGAAAAACCTAAAGTCCAATAACAGTAAAATGTATAAATTAATCAATGTATATTTACACAAAGCCAAACTCTATAAAAGTGAAAAGGAAAAAACTATGGCTATTTACATCAACATGGATGAATCTCAAAAGCAATATTGAGTGTTAAAATCAAGTCACATTGATTTATTTCATGTGAATTTCAACAAACAGGCAAAACTAAGAAATATAAAGTTTAGGCATACCAATCTGATAAAAATATAAAGAACACAAGGGAATAATTAGTATGAAATACAGGGTGGTGTTTATGACTGAGGCAAGTAGGGAAGTGGGGACAGATTGTGAAGAAGCATTTGAGAAAAGTATTCCAAGGTATTGGGAATGTTATTTTTTTTAAATGGGTTAGTTTGATTTTTAATTATTATTCTTTTATTATAATATCATATATATTCTTGTAGGATATAGCTTGTTACAAAAATAGTAATTTGGAAAAATAATCTGAAAAAAAAATCAATGGTATCTTTGTTGTTGTTGTTAAAGGTGTATCAAGAAAATTGGGGAAACATTTTACTTCCCTCTTCTCTGGCAGATTGTTTTGGAAGATAGCATAATCTATTCCATGTTTCATATCCTTTTACAATGTGACCTTGTCACTCCTCCCATCAAGAGCAAGAATCAATTTCCCATCTCCTGAGATCTGGGTTGACTTTATGACTTGCTTTGGGCTTCAGGAGAAATGTACAACTTCTGTTCTTACCTTCCTGGTCTCCTGAGACCACCATGCAATGAAGACGTCCGGAAGAAAGACCAGGTAGAAGAGAGGCCCATCACCTCCATGTGTCATCTGAGCCAGTCCATGGCAAACACCGCTGCTGCATATGAACTAGCCCTGAGAAGACCAGCCAGCCCCCCAAATCATGAGTTATAATAAATTATTGTTGTCATAAACTATTAAGCTCGGGATAGTTAGTTAAGCAGGAACAGATAATGGACATAGTCCTAGTAGTAGAACCTGTGATTGGTGGGGAAGTTCCCTGTAGGTGGACAGGTGGACGTCAAAGCAGATCATCCAGAAAGTGCCCAGTGTCTGGTGGACAATGGAGAATTGGCACTGGACAGAAGCATTAGATCCAGTACTGCCCACATTTTCCAGGTGACATGGGAGACCAAGGGTTTCTATATGTTTCTGCGAAATGGTGATGTCTAGGCCAATTGCCTAGACACCTCCAGCCTCTAGATGTGCAGACTTGAATCCATGTTTCATTTAATTTAGAAAAGGTAAGGAAGGAACATTTCTTATATGTGAGTGTCACAAGCAATTTGTAAATCAGACACCAGAATGTGTGGTTGAGATTATTCTCTGGTTCCTCTCCTACTTCCTAACACCTCCCACTTCCTTTTAGGATCTCTCTTAGTAGAGACAATGACAAGCAGAGGTATAGCAACATTTGAAGTAAGTGGAAACACCAGTAAATAGGAGCATAAGACCGAACTGCTTATGATCTAGACACCTGAGAGGCTGAGGGTGTTTTCACATCACGAATCTGTCACTCAAGGTTGAATTTGGGAATTTAAAATAAAAGTGGACAATGTATTGGAAAAATGCAATGGAAAGGAGAAAGAGACAGTGGTTGCCTACCTGGAGTATCCCACAGTCTGGGCTGGGAGCCTACACTGGGGTAGCATTTAGAAACAGGACTCTCCAGGAGGATTGCTCTTATAAAGAATGAGAGGCCGACTTCCTGATTCTAGTGGCAGAGATCTGAGGGGAAAGGAAGTCTGACAAGGCCCAGGGAATCCCAGGAGCCCACTCTGCTTGTGGGGAGAATGCCACGTGGGAGATCCCAGGAGGGTGCGAAGGTTGAATGTAAACAGGGATGAGCGTGATGGACCCAGGATGTGCACAGCAACGTGAGTATTCATCTGTCTTCAACTCCACAGGAAATACAGCTGCTCAAGTCAGGTCAAGAAGGAGAGTATAATAAATGGTTGATTTTAATGGTGTGGACAGAACTCAGGGAATTCTACAAGGAATAGGGCAGCCCCCTTGAGCAGAGATAGCAGAGAGCCATCAGGTCTGAAGAGGAGGGGTAAAAACCAGTGACTAGGATTTGAGGAAAGAGAAGAGCTGCCTGACAGGAGCTGTGGAGCTGTGGCTTTTGAAAATCCCCCTAGCTTACACCTTGTCTTGGCCAAATCCCACTGATCCTAAAGGGCAAATAAGCCCATTTAAAGCAGATCTCTACAGACCTGTCCACATGGTCACCAGCCTTGGAGTGAAGAGAAGAAAGTGGGATCTGTAGAAGTGTGAGTCATTAGCACTGAGTACATTTCAGGGCTGATTAAAATAGTTTTGCATTCTCCTCCAACAGTGAGGGTCCACTTTCCACATGTAAGAGCAGAGAAAAGAGAACAGAGGGGGAAGATGGGGGCTTAGGAATGGGGCCTGGTGGGGTCATTATTGTTATTATTTTGTTTGAAGAATATTAATACTTGTATCTTAAAAAAACCCTTTACTGTTTATTATTATAAAAGAAATACATGCTCACTTATGGAGAAAGCCAATCTACAAAATACAGAAAAATACAAAGAAGGAAGCAAAGCACAATAGTAGTCTTATCGCCCAGAGATAATAACGATTTGCATTTTGGTGTATTTCCTTCTAATGTTTTCTTTTCTCTATATGTGTATGTGGTTATTAAAAAATGTATATGTGTGTTTGTGTTACTTATCTACATGTTAATTAAAAATAATTGAACAAATTACTGTGCAATTTCTACTTGTGGGTATATGTCAAAAACCTGTCTTTGTACCACTTTTTCTTCATTGCCTTAAGGAAATGAAGGAATAAATCCTGGCTGCCATTTTAATGTTTTGCAGTGAGTGATATGCTGGGATGAATTAGACAGTGTGGTGCAGTGTGGCATGAGAGGCACATAAATGAAACACTTGTACAAGTAGAGAAATAACACTCGAAGTTTCTTTACAAGTAGATTTTGTATCACATATAACCTAGTTACTGAATAACTCATTTTTGCAAATAACTACTTCTTTTTGAATTACCTTATATTTTTTAAGTTAAGATCTATAATATGGACAGTTGACATCTGGCTTTTTCACCTGCCCTTATATTGTGACTCTTTTCCCATCTTGTTAAATCTTGTGTGAGAACTATTGCCTTCCTACTCATAATTCCTGAAAGGGACCAATAGTTTACCATAAGACCCTTCGAACCCGTTTAGTCATAGCTGTTTGGATCAGAGGTAGGACACAAGTAGAAAAAAAAAAAAAAACACAGGTCCGACTATGATAATCAGTTAGTCTTTCTTAAGATTTTAGCCTGAGGGACACAGGCTGTGATGAACATCTTGTTCAAAACAAATTTTTTGGATATGCATGGTTATATCCTTAGGGCACATTCCTAGAAGGTCATTTACCTAGTCAGAAGGATTGGAAACATTAAAAATCTTGATACGTATTGCCAAGTTGCTCTCCAAGAAAGTTGTAGAATGCCCGTCTTCATGCATTATGAACTTCCTGGCTGACATTTCGGATTGCATTAGGATGGCAATGTTCATTTATTTCAGAGGTCATCCACTAATATGGTTCTGATAAAAAGGTGGCAATGACAGCTCACAAAGAGGGCTTAACCAGGCTGTGTGTTTCCCTCTTTTTATCACTTTACAATTTTCTAACTTTAAGGGAGTGCATGTTGCTTGCAAGTCCAGCTTCAAGTAATTTGTCATAGGATCTAGGTTGGGAGGGTATTGTGTGGCACAGGGATGAGAGTGATGAAGATGTTCTAATAGGAAGGCAGATAGGTTTGGATATAAGTGTAGTGGGAGGGTAAAAGAGATGATTGGTAAGGAGGCTGTGGACATCAGATTTCCAAAAATTCCCTCTTCACCTCTACTAAGGTTGGAAGTACCAAAAAAAAAGTTGTCTACTTTCCTAGAAATATTTAGCCCAGTGAGGACACATTGTCATTTTGTAGTGGAAGATGGAAAATGTTGAGATATTAGAGAGGGAAGCATATTCTTCTGGGGACAAGAGCTGATGACCTGAGAACCTTGCTTATGGCTAATGTGGAATGGAGGCAAAGGTTTTCTGAATGCTGGCTTCGGGGTCAGCAAACTACGGCCCTCAGACTGAGACCTAAGAATGATTCTTGTATTTTTAAATAGTTGAAAAAGATAAAAGAAAAAGAATACTTTGGGTATGTGAAAGTTTTATAACATTCAAATTTCAGGGTCTATAAATAAATCAATTGGGCAGTTGAGTAGTTGTGGTAGAGATTCAACGGCCAAAAAGAACTAAAATATTTATAATCTGATTCTTGACAGAAAAAAGTTCACCTAACTCTGCAATAGAAAAACTTTCATTTCTTGGGCACTTACTTAGGGCTGGTGATGTGGCTCAGTGGTGGAGTGCTTGCCTAGCATGAATAAGGCCTTGGCTTCAATTTTAGTATTGTAAAAAACTTAAAAAGAAAGAAAGAGATACTGTAGCAATCGCTTCACATGCATCTCTTCATTTCATTTCACAATGCTTCCTATGAAACAGTGGGTATATCATTTATACACACTTTATATCTAGGAAAACTGAAGAAATTAAATTTTCTGTATCTGGTGAAATGGTGGAGCTGAGATTCAAAGCCATGTATCATCTATCTTATCAGAGAATCTGAAAGTTTAATTGTGTGAAGAGAGGTTAGTAGATATCTTTCTACAATGTCCTTTACACTTTCCTGTCTTCTCTGATTCTGGCACTGTATTGAACCTACACCTGGTATGTGGAACAGGATGGAGTATGGAAAATACCTGGTAGGGTTCCAGTCACTGATCAGGGATTCAAAATACACTAGCTAATATTATTGTGAAGATAAAAAATTAACAAAGTGTCCAGATGACTTATTTTGTCTAAGACCTGACAACCCATAGTTAGTTGACATGATTTTTGGTCACATTATTATTGCCTACTTCTCACATATAGAGATACACACATGGATACTATATATATCGAATTATCATTGCCTTCTTCTCACATATATACATACATAAACACACACACACGGATATATATATATATATCCGTGTGTGTGTATGTATACCTCTCTCTCTCTCTCTCTCTCTCTATATATATATATATATATATATATATATATATATATATATATATACACACACACACACAGATAGATGTGTGTGTGTGTGTGTGTGTGTGTGTGTGTACAAATACATCTGTGTTTTCAAGGGCTGTAGTCTTTATTTTTTTTAAACTTTATTTTTATGTGGTGCTGAGGATCAAACCCAGTGCTTCACATATGCTAGGCAAATGCTCTACCACTGAGCCACAACCCCAGCTCAATGGCTGTAGTCTTTAGGTAAAGCCTTTCCCTTTTCTTAGAGTTCAGAGTGGTAGTGTTTCCTCTCGCTGTTCAGGGTAGCTCTTCCTTTCATTTTGATGAGGGTTCTAATTTCTTCCAGCTGTTGTTGTAACTTCTTTCCTCTTTCTTTCCTTCACCTCAGTTCCCTGATCCATCTCCATTTATAATCTCTCTGTAGAACTCAAAGGGCTTTCTGTCCCTGGATAAAGAAGAATTCTAGCATCAGGAAGAGGTTTGACATACCTGTGCTCCAGTACCTAGAGCACCAGTATGACATCATTAAGTTTTGACATATAGATCCCTTTTATGAGCCATCTAGCTCTGTAAACTTTGTTTTCTATAATCAGAGATTCTCAAAGATAGACGAGATTTTTATAAATGATTTAAGGCAACCTCGCAACTATTGTTAGAAACTCTTTTAGTACATCTATGACAGATGGGTACCCAGGTTTGCTTGGATACTTCCAGTGACTGAGAACTCATTCTCTCCAAGGTAAAGAAAGCCAGTTTTTGGAAAGTTCTTTCTTATGCTGAATTGAGTTTGCTACTTTTACATCTACCCAGTGGTCTCAGGAATCAAATAGAAGAAGTTTGCTCCTTCCTCCTTGGGACAGTCATTCACGCATTTGTCAGCTGTCGTCTTGTTTCCCTGTCCTCCCCGCCTTCTTGCCCTTCGACATGGATGAAGCTTTGTATTCCTCTTTACAGTCTAGATGATTGTCCTTGGAAGATGTTCATTGCACTATCATGATACCTTTTAAAGCACCGGGAGTAGCCATGGAAAGAGGCACTTGATATGCTCTGCCCAGCACCAAATGCCATGAGTTTGGACTATCATTAGAGTAGTCTTAAAGATTGGGGTAAAAAATAAAGCAATACCTTGAGTGATACCAAAAGTTTAACGTATATCCTAATACTAATTGCAAGAGAGGCATGATCTTAGAGCAATCCAAATACATGAAAAAAATTGGAATATTTCATCAAGTACAAGACCTTTTAGAGTTAGATGAAAATGATACTTATTATCTTAAGAGCCAAGGAAATGTAAAATCTGGTCAAGTTGTTGATTTAGGTAAGAATTACAGACATCTGTGAGAAGAATAAAAAGTAGGTAATGTATAAAACTTGAGTCCAGGGAAATGGGTAACTTGTCTTTCCTTTCGCCCCTTACACCCCTCCCCCGTTCCACCCCATAAAACTCTGAAGTTATGTAGTCATTACAATAAAAGCTAATTTGGTTCAAAGCATTCCATCAACCTTTCCAAAGGAAAATATGCAGCCAGTTACCACTGAAATCCCAAATCATTTTGTAATTTCATTCTGAGAAGGTCATTCCCACATTATATGAGAAGGTAATTCCCAAAATTGTGCAGGATATTAAAATATTTAACTTAAAGTTTAAGTTCTTTCCAACCTGTGAAGATTTAGAATTATGTAAGTATGTTTTAAGAAAATCAAACCAAGAATATTAATATTTCTACTTCAAGGAACCGTCAAATATTTAGTATTTTGAGTATTTGAAAAAATTAGAAAATTTTAAGGAACATTTGTATTACCAAAATTTAAATAATTGAGAATGTATGACTTTTAAGTGAAAATCTTACTCAGTGTATATGCATTATTTAAACATTTAATAGAAACTGAGTCATGTTTACGTTGTTTTAATAATAATTACTTAAGTGCTTGGGAAATTTTGTCTTCTAAGCCAGACATTAAAGAGATTTGCAAAAATGTAAGACTATATCAAATATATATGTACATAAATAAATATTTCAAATCCTTAAGTTTATAATTAGGGCCAAGTATTATTTCAGAATCCCTTTAAAAATGATTGTTAAATTTACTAGAATTGAATGATAGGCTTTGTAATCTTAACTTAAAAGTTTAAAAATTGAAATTTTAAAATGTGTACCCTAAAGAATTACATATCAAATTTTAAAATGAGCAAAAAAAAGTCCCAGAAATAGGAATTAATGTTTTAAAAGTTAAAAAAAACAACAAAAATCCAAAGAACCACCACAACAACAAAATCAAAGCAAACCAAACCCCTCATCTTGAATAATGATCTCCCCAATTTTGTCAGTAGCTTCCTGCACTTGAGTCAAGAATTTCTGCCCAGAATGAAAACTTTTGCTCATATCGAGCTTGCAATTGATTGATAGCTAATCTACCCCTTCTTGAATTTTTTTTCTTACATGAAATACTGTTACCTACTCCTGACCTTGTGTAGTTGACGTTTGGGACATGAGAACAGATCTTTGCATTTATTCCCATCAATTGTCACCTCCTTGGCCTCTTATACTAGCTTTTCTTCTTCCTCTGAAGCTCTGGCTGAGGATAAAATATGAAAGCTTGCTTATATTCAGCCCCCTCCACATTGATCCAAAGCAAGTCCACTTTTAGAGCATAGCTCGATTCTCTACCCCTCAGCCCTTGCTATTCTCCCCTTTTCTAACTTCCTGTAGCAAATATGGTCTACCAATCAGTTTGTCCCTTAATTGTATGTTAGCATGCACTGACTTAACTTTCCCTTCCAAGCTGTTTGCTCTGGGAAGGTAAGGCCTTTGATTCATTTGTTCTTCAACTGCTAGCACCAGTGGGTGATCAATAGGCATTTGATCAATGAAAGAATTTCCTTAGAAACATCATTGCACATGGTTTCTTTACCACCTGTGTACAGGTACCTTTTCAACAATACAGAAATGACTGACTTCTCAAACTCTTCCAGGCGTCTCTCCGGTTACCTTAGTGGTAATAGTAGCAGCAGTCGCAGTAGTGACAGGTATTCATTAAAAACTTAATGTATATGTCACTTGTTCTAAGTGCTTGACCTGCTTTAGCTCATGTACTCCTCAGGGTGCCTTATAAGAGAGGTCCTACAAGTACTCCAAAATCTGAAGATTTTTGAAAATTGTCACGACACCACAAGTGAAAAACACCACACCTGACCTTATGGGATGAGTTTAAGTAAAAATGCAGGCATACTAAAAATATTGTATAAAGTTATCTTAAGGCTATATGCATAAGTCACATGTAAGAAACAAATAAATTTTGTCTTTTGACTTGGGCTCATCCCCAAGACATCTCAATATGTATAGTATTCTAAAACCTCTAAACATACAAAGTCCAAACCATTTTTGGTGCCAAGTATTATGGATGAAGGATACTCAATCTATATTCAAAAAATGGATGAATAACCTTCCCAAGGTTATGCAGCTGGAAATTGGTAGAATACACTGGATTCTGGGTGCAGTGACCCTCCTCCTCCATTGACACCCCACCTGCCTACAGTTACCACTCTGTCAGTCTATTTAAACTGAGAGTAACTGATTAGGTTACAGCTCTCACAATCCAATCATTTTATTCTGACTATTCCTGCATTATTAGGAGCTTTTTTTTTTGGAGGGGGGAGGGTCACCTCATATCCAAACCATAACATATAGAATCTTAAAATTGGAAAGAACTTCAAGTGTCTTCTAGTCCAGTGACCTTTAAACAGGGGCATTTGTATTTCTAGAAGAATGGGAAGTTTTTCCAAGTGATACTTGAGCATGGGTAGTTGAAGAAAATGCATTCCCAGATCTTTGACTTCCATATTATTACCACTTAATTAGATTTTTTTCATTAAACTTGATATGGCTCATAAGTAGTTCATATTCACAGTACTCATTTTTCTACTTTATAAAAGAAAGACCCGTTCCTCACTCTTCTAAATCTTACTTTGGTGCTCTGAGTTGTAAATATTTGTGGACGCCAGAAAAAGAGTAATCTTAACTGACCATGAATCCCAGAACACTGGATACCGTGGGAAGCATTTGTATGTAAGAATTTCTGGACTAGACACACTGGTGCACAACTGTAATCCCAGCAACTCTGGAGACTGAAGCAGGAGGATTATAAGTTTGATGTCAGCCTCAGTAACTTTGTGAGAATCTGTCTCAAAATAAACAAATAAAAAATAAAGGACTAGGGATGTAGCTCAGTAGTAGAGCACCCCTGGGTTCAATCCCAGTAACCACAACAAAAAAGAGTTTCTGGTAAATTGCCAGAAAAGATGAAAATTAATGGGTACCTTCATGATCCCCAACTAGTTAATAATACATTCAAGAGAGAAGCTACATCTCAAGTCATGGAAATTACATTGCAAAGTCGGAATTTGTAGGAAGAGGGTAAGTTTTGACAGACAGGAGTGAAGAAATTTTAGTTGGGAGCATAGTACTAAAGAAAATTTAAACAGAAATGAGTAAGCCCTGTATTAATGAACTATCTGGTCTTCAGATGAATGAATAAAATGGACTATTTCAATGACAGTGAAGGAATATCAGTTCTATCCTTGAAGTTCTATAAAGCTTCAGTAAATTCCTAAACAAAAGAATCCCCAGTGCTTTTGCAGGAGAACTGGATGGGAAAGAGACCTTAAAGAAAAGGTGTTCAAGAAACTAGTGATAATTTAGGGGTGACATAAACATGTCTTGACTTGCTAGAGGCTACAGAATTGGGGGGAGGGCATGGGGCAGGACTGAAACAAACTGCCGAGGTAAAAATCAATAGACTCTGCTTTGGTGATGAAGGGAGATCAACCATGGCACCTGAGTTCTGGGCCTGGTGACTTACAGTGTGATGGTGACTTTGCTAAGGAACTGGTGGGAAGGCATCGCTTCACTTTCGAAGTCCATTTGACAAGTATTTTTTGGGTGAACACCAAGTGCCAGTCACTGTACTACGTGATGACTGTACAGTAGGGAATAAAAAAGATTTTGTTGCTGTCCTCATGGAACTTGATGTAGAAAGAAAGGAAAAATAAGTGATACAAATACCCAATGCTAGATAAGTGCTGTCTAGAAAACAAATAGCATGCAGGTACAGAAACTAGCAAAGGGAAGTGTTTGTTTTTTTAAAGCAAGTGATCAGGTAAGACTTATTTAGCTCATGTTTTAGATAATGTATCTGAAGTCTAATCTCTCATTTTCTATCTAAAGAGGTAAAAAAGAGGGAAGTAACATTTGTTGAGCACCCAAGAACACCAAAAGATTGGTACCATATTACTGTATTCCCACTTTACAAACGAGAAAATCTCGATAGTTACCTGACCCAAATCCCACAGGATTTAATCCTAGGGGCCCAGAGCATATGCTTATACATGTCAATATCTTACAAGTGCTTTTAAGGAAAATGAGTGATCAAAGAGAACAATCTTCAGTGAAGAACTTGGATGTGATATTGAAAGGATTATTAGAATCATAAAGAATGAGACCACATACCTACTTCAGGTGATTCCAGGTCTCTAGATTGAGATAAATCCTATGCACTGAAGGAGATCAGAGTAATAAAGCAGAGGCACTGTCAGAAACTTCTGAGAAAGCACCGGGAACACATTAGAGATGAGCAAATGTACCTTCTTTTAAAATATAAATGGAGGTGCTAACTTATAAAAAAATAGGAGAGCAATAAAATTGGCATTGATCTCCCTGCAAAATTCTGGACTTGCCTGCCAGCAGAGAGGTCAAGAGGCCAAGCTTTAGTGTCTGACAGACTTTAAAATAGCAAATTTTAGTTCTTCTACTTCCTAGCTGTGAGCTGTGACCTTGAGCACACCACTTAACCTCTCTGAGCCTCAGGTCCTTCATCTGCAAACAGATGATTGTATTCACTTTATAGGGCTATGGCGAAGGTACAATGAAATCCCAGCACATAAAGCATTTAGTACAGTGCACAACAGATGGAAAGCATTCAATGAAATATAATTATTAGTTACAACTTTTCAAATATATTACTAATCAGATGAATGGTGAGCACTTAAAAAGGAAGTGGTAATAGCTAATCAGTCCTTCATTCCACACATATTTATTGAGCGCCTACTAAGGGTCTTTCCTCGGGAGGGAAAAGAAGATGCAAAAGAGAATTGTGATTTATATTCTGTCTGCAAAAGAAAGATTCGGCTTATTCATTAACTATCCCAAGTTTTCATTACTGGTTACACAGTACACAGTACTTTCTGCTTCATCTGGCAGAGAGGTTGTAATTCTGCATTTTTTGTGTGTGGCATTGCAATCTATCTGTTGCCATGGAGAGATAAAATGAAAAGAAGGCAAATCCTGGCTTCAATACAAACAGTGTCAAAGAACAAATATAGAAAAAAAGTATGTAATGAAAACAAATGGAAAAAGCGAAATGGCTTTCTGCTTGAATGTATATATGACAGCATGAAATCTCTTCTGGCATTGGATAAAACAGGAAATAGAATCAATACCCCATCTTTTAAATATTGGTTTGAATTCATATTTTTAAATGCATAAAACTACCCATGAAAACATCATAAACAGAATACAGAATATATTAATTGTAAATCACTCCTGTACTTTCTTTTTCTAGATGGTTAGAGCTAATTTTATAGCCATTTTTTACACTGGTTACCCAACATCTGGGTTGTTTGAATTGCAGAAATGATAGAAGGATTCCTTTTTTCATTTTGACTTGCGAAAAACAATTTAGGAAATTTTAATTATATCATATTATAAATGTTCCAAACACATATCTCCCTGTAGAAAGGCATTGTTCAAAGGAGGGCATGAGACACAGGAGGCAATCTATATTCACTAAGCATCTACTATGGTCTATAGATTTGCATATACATTATTTCACTTGATGCACACAACAAAACCAAGAAGTCTCTAGGATACTCTCCATATTTAGACAAAGGAACTAAGATTCCAAGAAGCTTTTGGACTTGCCCAAGATCCCTCTTCTGATAAAACGCTGGTGAGGAATTTTTAACCTAAAATCTTCTGACTCTAATCTCAGGGCTTTGAGTACTTCATGAAGCTACCACCTATGAAATAAAGTGGTTTAGGGCCAGAATGCAAGCTGACCAATAGGAGATCCAGAATACATTAATTATATGTGAATTGTATGTGAATCAGCCCTAATGTTAAGCGCTGTGGGGTTGGGGAAATTACTTCTGCTAGGTCATTTTCGTTCATAAGAGAGAAAAAAACAAAAATGGAAGGTTGGAATAGCTGGGTTTACCCTCCAATTCCATCCAAAGTCCCATGATCCATGGTGTGAGGTGGATTTAATGTCAAGCTAATAAAGTTTGAGTTCCAGAGATTTCTACTTGCGTAGCTCCTGTGATTCCAATTGTTTCAGGGAGCTGTGGAATGTTCTGGGTGGGAAGGGAAAACCATGTAGCTATCAGGAAAGCATGTCTATGTACTGATTTCTGGTAAATTGTTAAAGATATCTCAGATCTCATTCCTCAAAGATCTCAGAGGAATGGCCCAGAATTTCTAAGATTCCAGGAATTTGAAGTTTAAATACTCATTTTTGTGCTTAATTCATATTTATAATGTTTAATCCCTTTTCTTAAAGAGGACCTTGTAAATTGTATAAACATCAGAGATTATCTCTGTTTCTTGGTTCTGCAAAAAAGTAGGAGAAAGGTCCGGGTGTGGTGATGCATGCCTGTAATCCCAGCTGAGGCAGAAAGATTGCAAGTTTGAGGCCAGCCTCAGCAATTTAGGGAGGTCCTAAATGACTTAGTGAGATCCTGTCTCAAAATAAAATATAAAAAGGGCTGAGGATGTGGCTCAGTGGCTGAGTGCCCCAGGGTTCAATCCCCAGGACCAAAAAAAAAAAAAAAAAAAAAAAAAAATTAGGAAAAAGGACAGGAAAAGGAGCAAAGCTGAGGCAGGAGATTTCAGAAGCTTCCTTAACCTTACAGGCTTAAGCTTTCATTTTTTTTTTCTTCAAAATATCCTAGTAACTGCTCCCAATTTCCACTTCACTTTAAAAGGCAAGAGATAACCTCAGATTTTCTTTCCCAGTTTAATTATAGGAGGCAGAATGGCTGAGGTAGAATGAGTCATATTGAGGGTTGCTGCCTTGTTCCTGGGCAGATCCATCTTGATCTTAAGTAGACCACAACTGGCAGAATTTACACACAGGACCTGTGTTTGTTCCAATTCTCCTTCCTACCATCCTGTTTGCTACCCTCACCTCTGCCCCAAAATGCAATTATGATGATCTTGAAACTCTGGAGGCTTAGTTTCTCTTATAATTGAGGCCTAGAGGCTCAGGAAATGATGAAATGAGATGCTCCGAATAGACAAATTATGCTCTGTGTTTTAGTCAGCTTTGCATAACTACAACAAAGTACCTGAGACAGGCTACTTAGGAAACAGAGATTGAATTTGGCTCACAGTTCTGGATGTTCAAGTCCAAGAATGGGTGGCTTCGTAGGTTTAGGTGTTTGGTTAGGGCAGGGAAACACATCCTGGTGAAGCCTGTGTCAGAGTGAGAAGTCATGTCCTGATCCAGAGACAGAGAGGAATGAGGAGAAGGAGGCGGGTGGACACAGAGAGAGAGAGAAGATGGGCAGATCCCATAATTCCTTCCTTTCAGTGACTTAAGGAACTCCAATTGGTCCTATCTCCCACAAGTTCCACTACCAAATAGCTGGGAACCAAGCCTTTAATTTTGATGGTCATTACCCATATTTATACCATAGCACGTTTCTGCCTAGAGACTGGCACTGTCCGACAGAGCTTCCTGCTATGTTGGAAATGTTCCACATCTTGTGCTGTCCAATGTAGTAGCCACCAGTCATGCAGAGTTACTGAGCCCTTGAGATACAGCTAAGGAACTGAATTTTAATTTTATTTGATTTTAATTAATTTAAATTTAGTAAGTCACTAGCTCACGTGGCAGCACAACTCTAGGTCTCAGATCGCATATGCTCCAACCTGGGGATCAATCTGTGTTACTGGTTTTTAGAATCAGAGTCATCAGGAAGGTTAATTAACACGCTGTGAATCAGAAGGAATTGGTGGTATCGGACTTTTCATAAACATCCAAATGGATGGCTTTGCCCTTGTTCTGTAATTGATAGAAAGAAGAGATGAAAACTTATATTATTGAGTGCCCACCAGGTGCCACGCATCTTAAGTATATCACATATACATATGTGTATTTATGATTCAAAATCATTTCCCACCTTCTGCTTTACCAGTCCTCCACAATCGCTGTTGGGCTGAGAGGAGCAAAGGTTCAGAGCGCTGGACTGAGGAGACAAGAGAGGCAGAGACGGGGTACAGCACATTACATATGAAAGAGCTGGAGCTTATGAGGATGGGGAAATGTGAAGAAAATATCTAGAAGGCAGACAGAGGGCATTAGTCAAAGAAACAGGAATGTTAGAAAGAGACAAGAGACTAGGGCAGCTGCCACTCAGTGTGGGACTTTGCAGACTTGATCATGTTAAAGAAAATAAGGGTGCTTTGTTCTGTGCTGTGTACTGCAATACTAATCATCATGGCAAACGCTTCCTTAGCACTATGTTCCAGGCACTGCTCTTTATGCCTATTGATATGTCTACGCCTTGACCGGAGGAGAAGCTGGGCCCCCAGAGATTCAGGACCATTGGAACTTACATTCGGGCAAAAGTGAGGGTAGCAGTCAGGGTGGCAGGAAGGAGAATGGGGACAGGCACAGGTGTTGCATCTAAGTTCTGCAAACTCCAGTCTACCTACAATCAAGACAGGTTTCTATGAAACAAGGCAGCAGGCACCCCCCAACCCCAATTATACCTCAACTGTTCCACCTCTTGTACTTCTGGTTCTATGAGATAGATATTATTATTACATCCATTTTTCAGATGAGGAGACTAAGGCAGAGAGATGACCTTGGTGTCCTGCTCAATATACACAACTGATAACAGGGGAGCCAGGATTTGAACTTAGGCAGTCGGCTCTCAGGTCTTAATCAGATGTGTACTGCCATTTCTAAGTCCCATTTGTCATCTTAAAAGAGACACTTCTCTTTTTATATTAGGTACATGTATATTTTTTTCCTAAGTATTTCGGCATTTCTTTTTCCTTTGAGTATGACACTCCCAGCAGCGGAAAAGACATATCTGTGATGATTCTTATTTTACAGGTTCTGGGAGGTTGAATGTCTCAACTAAAATGCCTCAAGGGTTTGACTAAAAGGCTCTAAGACTTTCCATGTTCTTTCAAATATACCAATGTGTTTTTGTCTCCAAAGTTACACTCACAGACTTCTCTTAACTTAGGGGTGGGGGTCGAGGGGTGGGGGGGCAAGCCACTATTTTTTTTTAACCTAGATGTTGAATGAACAAGAAGCTACAGAGGAGGTTTGACAGGAAGGAAGCCAGCCTCACGTTCTATCATTCTGTCTCCCAGAGCTGGCAGGCTCTTACAGGGCTACTCCACATTAATTATGAGGGATGGATCCCAAAGGGAGTAACAGCAAAATGAAGATGGTTTGTAGAAATGAGATTTATGAGCAGAGGCCAAAGAAATTGGATTCATAGATTGTAAGCAGGGTTCTCAATTCTTTCTACATGACAATGATTTGGAAAGCTTTAAAAATATAGGTGCCCAGAGCATAAGACAAAGATTGAATCAGTAGACCTGGAGCTTGCCCTTGAGTCCTGTTCTAGAGACGAGGAAGAAAGAAGGGGCAGGTGTGCATGTGACTGTGGAGCTAGATCTATTTTCACAGCAGCTCGTCAGCAAAGCCGCCTCTGGGCACTGTAGGCTGAAGGCCTGAGTTCAAATTCTGATTCTGATCTTTGATTTTGCTGTCTGGAAAATGAGGAGATTTTTCTACTCTACTACTACCTGTTGTGTGAAATTGTGTTCAAAAATTATAATGATTGCCAAGTTAACCTGGCACACAGCAGGTGTTTAATGATTCTGACAAATTTGATTTAAGCATAAATGGAGAAGAACATTTGGAATGAAAATGCTTGTCAGACATAGGGATGTACCACCAGGAGAAATAATGAATTTCACTCTGGATATTTTAAATAATTTGTGGTTTTCCTGGCACCAGCTGAATACTTCCCTATACTTTAAAGTTTCCTTATAATTAAACAAATTGACCAGAGCACTACTTCCTGATAAAAAAATCAATTATGGGACCTACCTTTCATTTTTAAAAGAATTTTCATCAATAGTCCACTTTTATCAATGAGTAATTATATTTTTAATTGCACAAATGTCCATTAAACAGGATCCATTTCAAATGCTACAAAGCACTGGACATTTCCTGAAAAGTCTGTTATCTGTTAAATGGCTGCCATGGAAATTCTTTTAAAGGCCAAGTAAAAACCAGACCTGCATTAAAGTGCTTTAGAAGTATCAACAGAAGAGTTAATTAATTCTCTTCAAAGACATTAAAATAGTTCTGAGTTATGACTGAAGCACTGAAGGAAATGAATGACTGTTGTACTAGCTAATAACCATTCCCTTTTCAAGCCAAGGGCGAAGTTATAGAGTGCTAATCCTCTAACTCATATAGCAGGAATACTGAAACCTGTAAGCAGGCACAAACATTCTTGGGTTTCAGTTCCAAAAGAAAAAAAGATTCCTAATATGGAGCAGTTATTTGTCCTGCTCTTTCAGAATGTGGTCAGCCAATATCCATGAGTGACCACAGGGAGATTTGTCTGTTTTATCTTGAATTTTTATAGGACACAGAGGGGACCCTTTTCCAAAGGAGAAGTTGAATTTAATAGGCCCTGGATGTGTTTGCCTGGGATTCCCAGGAACACAATGCAGGGCTGGTATTGTGGCTAATCAGCTTCAGTCAGTCCAGCCTTGGTTAAATATCTGCCTGCTTTTCTTGTTATCCAGAAAACAAAGATGGTATGCCTCTTAAGGAGTTGGCTTAACTGCCTCAGTTTCCCTGCTTTCCTTCATGTAAGAAGCATATTATTGCAGGTTTGGTAACATATCATGCTACCAAGCATATTATTGGTAGAGGCTGTGATTGAGATTCTGTAGGGGCTTCATCAGAGACAGTCATGCTACATGCTAAACATCAGCTCCATGGTGATGGTGGACATGTTCTTTTACCATCCAAATCATATCATTGGCAGAGTTACATATTTATCTTGCTTTCCCCAAGTCAATTCTACTTCCCTAAAAGTCAGAAACTTGAAAAGAGCTGTATTTTGATGTTAGGACTTAGGGGATCTGCAGTTTTTCATCTTTGTGACTTTGGGTGAGTTTTCTTATCTCTACAATGAGAGTGATAAAATTAACTTAATATAAGGGTTAAATGAGATGATGCATACATAGCTTTTAGCACATAATATACCAAACTTAAGTTCAGAAATATAACTTTAAAAAATTGATTCTCTTGCTCCTGGCCCACCCATAGTCACTTGTTTTGTAAATGATGTATTAAATTACAAAAAAGTTAAGAGAGTGTAATATAGGGAAGCCTGTATTTCTAGAAAATTATTGAACTGTACCAAAGCCATAATAATCAGTTCCTTAGGAAAGTGGGTTATAAAACTATATGTACTTCTAATGCTTGTTATAAAAACATGTGCATCCATCCATTCATCCATATTAATGGGAAGGGTCTTGGATAATATGCAATAAGATGTTATCAATGATTCCCCATATGTGTGGTGAGAATTTTATCTTTGTATAAATAGATTTTCTATTTTTCTTCAACAAATATGCATCACATATGAAATCAGAATCCATTTCTAAAACTACTCTGTAGTACCTAAAAGGCATTAATTTAAATATACCTTTATTCCATTTCCTTGGTTGGTATTAGAACAATGGGCTTCCTGGCTTCCCTGCCTGGTAACACAGGAGGACAAGATGCTTAGGCCTGTGTCCTAATGTCCTGGGTCTGAGAGAAGGGAAAGAGGACCTGGTGAAGGACCAAGGAAGATGCCTCTTTATTCTTCAAAGTTGGGGATTTGTACTGACTGTTCAAGGCTCCAAGGAATTGTTCCTGAAGAACATCAGGCAGGAAATGGAAATGTTAACACAGGGAACAGTCTTCCAGGCAGGAAATCTACATGGAAGAAATGTTTATAAAGTATACAAGAGCAGCCAGTCAGGTCCTGCCACTCCTAGATTTTCTCCCTGTCTCTACTTACTCTGTCCCACAGGACTTTGCCATCCCCTGCACCTCCACACCCCTCTACCCCTCCAGCCTTCTACATGCACACAACACAAGCACACACAGGCATGCACAGGAGCACATACAAAGACACACTTGAATTTTCCTGTCATTCAGCTCCTGCTCACAAGAAAGGGGCAAACCTACTGAGGTCCAAGGAACTACTGTGGATTAAGTGGAGGATCTTCCTTGAGAAAGAGAGTTGTCCCATGGAAGAGAAGGAATCTAAGTATGGTTTGTCAGAAAAGCCCAGGTACCCCAATGCTCTGTCCTAAGGGAGAACCAAAGCTAAAACAGAAGCTATAGATCTCAGACCGGAAGCTGGGAAGAGTGGAAAACAGACCAGAAAGAACAAAGTGGATGTTCAGATCAGTCAAGCCCAAGTCCTTGAAATCAGATGAACTTGGATTTCTCTGTGTTTTGCCATTTCGTGTTCTCAGTTCTTCATGTAGAAAGTGAACTTGATTATATAACCTTCCAGGGTTTTGAGGGTGGGGGTCAGGTCAGACATGCAAGACAGTGGGGCCTGGTTTAATAATAAACTTAACTTTGTGGCTGTAAGGCTGGCCATGGAGACAGTGGAGGGCTGCAGTGAACAGTGGGGAGTCACAAAGCACCCCAAAGTGGGTGGGCAATGGCTGTGGATGCCTCAGGTACAGGCAATAAGAAGATGCCTTTTCTGTAGAGAATTTAAAAGTAGGGGCTAGGGACATAGCTCAGTTGGTAGAGTGCTTGCCTCGCATGCACAAGGCCCTGGGTTCAATCCCCAGCACCAAAACCCCCCCAAAAAACAAAACAAAAAAAAAAACAAAAACAACACCAAAAAACAATGTCATTGATAAAACTTTCCCCCTTATAGTGGTGATTTGTTCTACTGCCACTGCTTATCTTACCCCCAATCCCATCCTGTAGCACAGTCTAGACTGCAGAATTAGCAAAGGAAACTGCCACCACAGGATTCTTATCTATCTCTCAAATGACCTGCTTCTTCTGCGTGGAGAAAGGAAATGCACTTCCCCTCCCCACTACCAGGCTGGCACTGTGGAGCTGGTTCCTCAGGTCAATCATTCAGCCACCAATGATTTTGAAGAAGAAGAAAGAAGAATCATTCATGAGTGGACTCAAACTCTGTTTCTTGATGCCCCCAATAGTGAGGCCTGGCATCAACTGGGTATGTGGGTGTATTAGCCAGTTAGAGGGGAGGAAAAGAGGGGTGCCTGGATGAAATCCCACAATCTTCTTTTTGATCAGAGACTTTCTGATGAGGTTCTCTCTGTAGTTTCCCCCAGTTTCCCAGGAATGGTCCCCCTGGTGGTCCCTGCTGCTGTGGTTCCAGTCTAGGGTGAATCTTAGCTGCTCAAAACCAAGTCCCGGAGGGAGGCTTAGTTTAGGAGGATGACAAGAGATGCCACAGGCAGAGGAGAGAAACTGTACTAGGACAGCTGAGGGACTGAGGCCCTGTGACATTTAAGACAAGAGTTCCAAACTCATACATGTAAATTAATCAAATGAGGCTGGCTGGCGGGTGTCAGAGGTGAAATATGATAGTGTCTTCCCATTTTGTGGAAATTCTGATCCTCGCAATGTAACATTCATTTTTCCCACTTTTTGTGGGAATGTGGATACAGATAAATATTTCTTAAGCCTTTGTTAGAAAAACAGACCACTTGGTCTCTGTGACGAGGAGAATCCAGTAGGATGGGACACTGTGTAGACGAGAGCTGGCTTGTCCCATGTGAAGGGGTGGCCACCGCTGGGCTCTGATCCCTGCAGGAAGGAGGGTAAATTGACAAGAGACCCTGGCAGTCTGAACTGTCATAGAAACCCCTCTAATATTTGAATATTGGTTCAATTAAATACAACAACAGTTCTGGAGGACCAAAGAAAATGCACCAGATGTGCCCCTAAGGCCACTCTGTTTTGAAGTCTGCATCAAACAACGCTTCCCCTTTGTTCCCAAAGGGAGGCAAGATAACAATTTCCTGTGTAGGCCCTGGCCTTCCTAGAGGGCAGTGGGGCTGCCATCCCTCCCTGGTTACATCCTACAGCTGCTCCTGGAGAGATAACAACCCCATCCAGTCCCTGGGCTGTCCCTGAAGAGTAATGCAAGGTTTTAGATGGTTGTGCCATTTTTTTATTCCTGTTCCATCCTAGATTGAAAATCCTCCTTGTCCCAAAGTCCATGGCCCAAGGCAGCCCTGAATCTGTATTTAGAAGGGATTTCAGGTTGATGGTCTGGTTAGTTGGAAGTGAGACTTGAAGCTGTTTTTTTGCATCACACTTTATATGCAGTTGAGAAAAGACTGTGAATAATCCTTATCAAACTACGAAGAGAAAGCTGCCTGAGGCCATCATAATGTCGCCATCTCCCCAGCAGAAACATTGGTGGAATGGGATGGGATGCAGCTGTTCACACAAAGCCATCAATTATTGAGAAGGTTTTATAGTGGCATCTTTCTCAGGAACAGTAGTATCCTCACAATTCTCTTAAGCTGAATGAATTCGTCTTTCTTAGCCGAAGTGCTGGTCAGGGCTCCTGCTGTTTAAAATCCTTTACAGATTAAATACAAAGACCTAAGATCACTTACAAAGCCCAGTTGGATCTGGCCTCACTCCTCTCTCCTCTCTCCACCCTACCTCCCACAACTACTTCTTTCCCTCGTTTTCAGTTCCTCGAGTATGATATGCTTTCTCTTTAGTATCTCTTGATTTGGATGTCTCCCACCATCCTTTGGGCTGCTTGATTCCTCTTCCTCTGGATTGTCCTCCCAGCTCTCCCACTGGACCCTCCCCCTCTCCCTGGACCTGGCTAGGTGCCCTTCCTATGCGCCCTTCCGGTCCATCATTTCACCCTACCATATCACACTCTTGCAGGTGGCATTGCTTCAAGACATAGCTGCAGAGATTGAGGAGGGACATTTGTGAATGTGTCAGTTCCTGGGGCAGTCACAATAAATCACCACAAACTTGGTGGCTTGAAATAGTAGACATGTGTTCTGTCATAGTTTGGGGGGCTGTAAGGCTAAAACCATGGTTTGGGCAGGGTTCATTCTCTCTGAAAGCTCCAGTGGACTCTGATCCTTGCCTTTCAGCTTCTAGGGGCTCCAGGCATTCCATGGCTTGCTGCTGTGTCATTCCACCTCTGCCTCTGTGGTCACATGACTTCTCCCTCTTCTCTGTGTCTCTGTCCTTTGCCTGTCTCTCAAGAATGCATGTGATTATAGTTAGAACCAAGCCAGATAATCTAGGATGATCCCCTCATCTTGGATCCATAACTTACAGCTGCAAAGGAGACTCCTTTACCAAATATGGTAATGTAAACAGATTCCAGAAAGTAGGAGATGGGACATATCTTTTTTTGTGTGTGGGGCAAGTTGACACACCATTCAGCCCAGTACAGGAAGGAAGTCTGGAAGGGCTGTCAGACATGATGCTGATCTGACAGTCTCTGCCAACCAATAGGGACATTTGGAGTACATGACCCACTAGAATAATTCTGTGTTGATTGGAAATGGCCGGCCCTTTTCACTCTGTTCTGGGCCAAGGGCTGCTCAGACTGGGAGGCTGAGGTCGATGTTAATGGAGGTAAACATTGGGATTGTAGCTCACTAGATTTGATCCTCAGCACCACATAAGAAAGAAAGAAAAAAAGGAACAAAGAAAGGAAGAGAGAGAGAGAGAGAGAGAGAGAGAGAGAGAGAGAGAGAGAGAGAGAGAGAGAGATTTTTATTTTTTTAAATTTATTTATTAGTTTTCAGCGGACACAACATCTTTGTTTGTATGTGGTGCTGAGGATTGAACCTGGGCCGCACATATGCCAGGCGAGCACGCTACTGCTTGAGCCACATCCCCAGCCCAAGATATTTATTTTTAAAGGCCATAAAATTGGAGGTTGCAGTGAATGATAATCCTCAGAGCCAGGCAATGTGTTTTTTTCTTGAAGGAGGATCTGAATAGCACATCTCTATCGGACACAGTCTACCCCTTAGACTGTGCAAGGAGCCTCTTTCCTTGGCTCTGGGGGTCTTTATTCCTGAGGGGAAACTTAGAAGAGGGAAGTTAGTGGGAAAAACTAAAGCCCCCTACTGGTGCTATAGGTCTTGGAGTTAAAACTGATAATCATGATCTCCTCTTCCATTATCCATTCTAAATTCTCCTTGCTCTCAACTATCACATTTGCTACTCTTGGTGGTCTATGCAGTGCAGAGACCCAAACTCTGAGCCCATAGTAACTATACTTTTCTCAGATCAGGGTTGCCATATTTGTCTATCCACAGTCACAATTGGTCAAAGGAGTACTGAGGTGCCCATGTGAATCAATTGGGTTCAGCACATATTCGTCCCTGCCCCCATTGTATAAAAGCAGTCCTTCTTCCTGATTATCAGGGTCAATTGCCCCTGACAAGACTGTGACTCCTCTTTTTGCCTGTGGTTCTCTGAAAATAAGGAGCCCACAGTTCCCATGTGGCAGTTACAGCTTACAGTTCAACATGACACTTTCTGTGCCCCTGGTGGGTGTATTCCTTTGGGGGATCATGACTTCTAACCCAGCAGAGCCTGGAGTTGCAGGAATGGGAAACAGGAAAGCCGTGGAGGGTCAGTGGGAGAGATGGTAAGTGCGGCCTCCCACTACTGTCCTTTGGCTTCTTGATACCTGTTTTCTTCCCTTTGGGAACAGTGACATCTATAGAGCTCTGCCCTAAAGTATATACAGTAGCATTCTGGAGGATGCTGTTGCCTTGAGCAGGTACTTAAGTGTCCTTCAGCAGGACACTCCAATATCTCCAGATCAGAACTTTTGGGTGGTGCAGTATGTGATACAACCAGTGAATCCCATGGTCACAGGCTCTTCTCATGGAATAGAACAATATTTTGAGGCATGGAATGTTTTGTCCCAGACCCTTTAAAAATCGTTTGGCTTTGCGCTTTCTTGTTTGTTTTTTTTTTTTTTATTGTTGGTCGTTCAAAACATTACATAGTTCTTAATATATCATATTTCACATTTTGATTCAAGTGGGTTATGAACTCCCATTTTTACCCCGTATACAGATTGCTTTATCACATCAGTTACACTTCCATTGATTTACATATTGCCATTCTAGTGTCTGATGTATTCTGCTGTCTATCCTATTCTCTACTATCCCCCCTCCCCTCCCCTCACCTCCCCTCCCCTCACCTCCCCTCTTCTCTCTCTACCCCCTCTACTGTAAATCATTTCTTCCACTTGTATTATTCTTCTCTTACCCCTCATTTCCTCTTATATGTAATTTTTGTATAACCCTGAGGATCACCTTCCATTTCCATGCAATTTCCCTTCTCTCTCCCTTTCCCTTCCACCTCTCATCCCTGTTTAATGTTAATCTTCTTCTCAAGCTCTTTGTCCCTACCCTGTCCTTGGTTACTCCCCTTATATCAAAGAAGTCATTTGGCATTTGTTTTTTAAGGATTGGCTAGCTTCACTTAGCATAATCTGCTCTAATGCCATCCATTTCCCTCCAAATTCTATGATTTTGTCATTTTTTAATGCAGAGTAATACTCCATTGTGTATAAATGCCACATTTTTTTTTATCCATTCATCTATTGAAGGGCATCTAGGTTGGTTCCATAATCTTGCTATCGTGAATTGTGCTGCTATGAACATCGATGTAGCAGTGTCCCTGTAGCATGCTCTTATTAGGTCTTTAGGGAATAGACCGAGAAGGGGAATAGCTGGGTCAAATGGTGGTTCCATTCCCAGCTTTCCAAGAAATCTCCATACTGCTTTCCAAATTGGCTGCACCAATTTGCAGTCCCACCAAAAATGAACAAGTGTACCCTTTTCCCCGCATCCTCTCCAGCACTTGTTGTTGTTGGACTTCATAATGGCTGCCAATCTTACTGGAGTGAGATGGTATCTTAGGGTGGTTTTGATTTGCATTTCTCTGACTGCTAGCGATGGTGAGCATTTTTTCATGTACTTATTGATTGATTGTATGTCCTCCTCTGAGAAGTGTCTGTTCAGGTCCTTGGCCCATTTGTTGATTGGGTTATTTGTTATTGTCTAATTTTTTGAGTTCTTTGTATACTCTGGATATTAGGGCTCTATCTGAAGTGTGTGGAGTAAAGATTTGTTCCCAGGATGTAGGCTCCCTGTTTACCTCTCTTATTGTTTCTTTTGCTGAGAAAAAAATTTAGTTTGAGTAAGTCCCAATTGTCTATTCTAGTTGTTAACTCTTGCGCTATGGGTGTCCTATTGAGGAATTTGGAGCCTGACCCCACAGTATGTAGATCATAGCCAACTTTTTCTTCTATCAGACGCTGTGTCTCTGATTTAATATCAAGCTCCTTGATCCATTTTGAGTTAACTTTTGTGCATGGCGAGAGAAAGGGATTCAGTTTCATTTTGATGCATATGGATTTCCAATTTTCCCAGCACCATTTGTTGAAGATGCTATCCTTCCTCCATTGCATGGTTTTAGCCCCTTTATCAAATATAAGATAGTTGTAGTTTTGTGGATTGATTACTGTGTCCTCTATTCTATACCATTGGTCCACCCGCCTCTTTTGGTACCAGTACCATGCTGTTTTTGTTACTATTGCTCTGTAGTATAGTTTGAAGTCTGGTATCGCTATACCGCCTGATTCACACTTCCTGTTTAGAATTGCTTTTGCTATTCTGGGTCTTTTATTATTCCATATAAATTTCATGATTGTTTTATCTATTTCTACAAGAAATGCTGTTGGGATTTTGATTGGCATTGCATTGAACTTATAGAGAACTTTTGGTAATATCGCCATTTTGATGATGTTAGTTCTGCCTATCCATGAACAGGGTATATTTTTCCATCTTCTAAGGTCTTCTTCTATATCTCTCTTTAGGGTTCTGTAGTTTTCATTGTATAAGTCTTTCACCTCTTTTGTTAGGTTGATTCCCAAGTATTTTATTTTTTGGGGGGATATTGTGAATGGAGTAGTTGTCCTCATTTCCGTTTCAGAGGATTTGTCCCTGATATACAGGAATGCATTTGATTTATGCGTGTTGATTTTATATCCTGCCACTTTGCTGAATTCATTTATTAGCTCTAATAGTTTCTTTGTAGACCCTTTTGGGTCTGCTAGGTATAAAATCATGTCATCTGCAAATAGTGATAATTTAAATTCTTCTTTTCCTATTTTTATGCCTTTAATTTCTTTCGTCTGTCTAATTGCTCTGGCCAGTGTTTCGAGGACTATGTTGAACAGAAGTGGTGAGAGAGGGCATCCCTGTCTTGTTCCAGATTTTAGAGGGAATGCCTTCAATTTTTCTCCATTCAGAATGATGCTGACCTGTGGCTTATCATAGATTGCTTTTACAATGTTGAGGTATGATCCTGTTATCCCTAATTTTTCTAGAGTTTTGAACATAAAGGGATGCTGTACTTTGTCGAATGCTTTTTCTGCATCTATGGAGATGATCATATGGTTCTTATTTTTAAGTCTATTGATGTGGTGAATAACATTTATTGATTTCTGTATATTGAACCAGCCTTGCATCCCAGGGATGAATCCTACTTGATCATGGTGTATAATTTTTTTGATATATTTTTTAATCCGATTCACCAGAATTTTATTGAGGATTTTTGCATCTAGGTTCATTAGAGATATTGGTCTGTAGTTTTCTTTCTTTGAAGTGTCTTTGTCTGGTTTAGGAATCAGGGTGATGTTGGCCTCGTAGAATGTCTTTGGAAGTTCTCCCTCTTTTTCTATTTCCTGAAATAGCTTGAAAAGTATTGGTGTTAGTTCCTCTTTAAAGGTTTTGTAAAACTCTGCTGTATACCCATCCGGTCCTGGGATTTTCTTAGTTGGTAGTCTTTTGTTGGTTTCTTCTATTTCCTCTATTGTTATTGGTCTGTTTAGGTTGTCTATATCCTCCTGACTCAATCTGGGCAGATCATATGACTTAAGAAATTTATCGATGCCTTCACTACCTTCTATTTTATTGGAGTATAAGGATTCAAAATAATTTCTGATTATCTTCTGTATTTCTGAAGTGTCTGTTGTGATGTTGCCTTTTTCATCCCGTATGCTAGTAATTTGAGTTCTCTCTCTTCTACTCTTCGTTAGCATGGCTAAGGGTCTGTCGATTTTATTTATTTTTTCAAAGAACCAACTTTTAGTTTTGTCAATTTTTTCAATTGTTTCTTTTGTTTCGATTTCATTAATTTCAGCTCTGATTTTAATTATTTCTTGCCTTCTACTTCTTTTGCTGTTGTTTTGCTCTTCTTTTTCTAGGATTTTGAGATGAAGTATGAGATCATTTATTTGTTGGTTTTTTCTTTTTTTAAGGAATGAACTCCAAGCAATGAATTTTCCTCTTAGAACTGCTTTCAATGTGTCCCATAGATTCCGATATGTTGTGTCTGTGTTTTCATTTATCTCTAAGAATTTTTAAATTTCCTCCTTGATGTCTTCTAAAACCCATTGATCATTCAGTAACCTATTGTTCATTCTCCAAGTGATGCATGATTTTTCCTTCCTTCTTTTATCGTTGATTTTCAGTTTCATTCCATTATGATCAGATAAGATGCATGGTATTATCTCTACTCCTTTATATTGTCTAAGAGTTGCCCTGTGACATAATGTATGATCTATTTTTGAGAAGGATCCATGTGCTTCTGAGAAAAAAGTGTAACTGCTTGATGTTGGGTGGTATATTCTATATATGTCAATTAAGTCTAGGTTATTAATTGTGTTATTGAGTTCTATAGTTTCCTTATTTAACTTTTGTTTGGAAGATCTGTCCAGTGGTGAGAGAGGTGTGTTGAAGTCTCCCATGATTATTGTATGGTGGTCTATTAGACTCTTGAACTTGAGAAGAGTTTGCTTGATGAACATAGCTGCACCATTGTTTGGGGCATATATATTTATGATTGTTATGTCTTGTTGGTATATGGTTCCCTTGAGCAGTATGTAGTGTCCCTCTTTATCCCTTTTGATTAACTTTGGCTTGAAATCTATTTTATTAGATATGAGTATGGACACTCCTGCTTGTTTCCGAAGTCCATATGAGTGATATGATTTTCCCAACCTTTCACCTTCAGTCTATGTATATCTTTTCCTATCAAATGGGTCTCCTGTAGGCAGCATATTGTTGGGTCTTGTTTTGTGATCCATTCAACTAGCCTGTGTCTCTTAATTGGTGAGTTTAAGCCATTAACATTTAGGGTTATTATTGAGATATGGTTTGTTCTTCCAGCCATATTTGTTTATTAATGTTACTAAACCTGATTTGTTTTCCTCTTTGATTACTTTCCCCCCTTTACTGTCCTACCTCCCACTGTTGGTTTTCATTGTTGTTTTCCATTTCCTCTTCCTGAAATGTTTTGCCAAGGATGTTTTGAAGAGATGGTTTTCTAGCTGCACATTCTTTTAAATTTTGTTTATCATGGAAGGTTTTAATTTCATCTTCCATCCTGAAGCTTAATTTCACTGGATACATGATTCTTGGTTGGAACCCATTTTCTTTCAGTGTTTGAAATAATTTTATTCCAGGATCTTCTAGCTTTCAGAGTCTGTGTTGAGAGATCAGCTGTTATCCTGATTGGTTTACCCCTAAATGTAATCTTCTTCCTTTCTCTTGCAGCTTTTAAAATTCTCTCCTTATTCTGTGTGCTGGGCATCTTCATTATAATGTGTCTAGGTGTGGATCTCTTATGATTTTGCACATTCGGCGTCCTGTAGGCTTCTAGGATTTGGGATTCTGTCTCATTCTTCACGTCTGGGAAGTTTTCTCGTATTATTTCATTGAATAGGTTGTTTATTCCTTTGGTTTGGAGCTCTGTGCCTTCCTGTATCCCAATGACTCTTATGTTTGGTCTTTTAATGTTATCCCATATTTCTTGGATGTTCTGCTCATGGTTTCTTAGCAGTCTTGCTGAGCTGTCTATGTTCTTTTCAAGTTGAAATACTTTGTCTTCATTGTCTGATGTTCTATCTTCTAAGTGATCTACTCTGCTGATAGTATTCTCAATTGAGTTTTTAAGTTGGTTTATTGCTTCCTGCATTTCTAGGATTTCTATTTGTTTGTTTTTTATTACCTCTATTTCCCTGTGTTATTGATCTTTTGCTTCCTGGATTTGTTTATGTAGTTCCTTGTCAAAGTGATCTTTCATTGTCTGATTTTGCTGTCTCATGTCTTCCTTGAGACTCCAGATCATCTGAAGCATGTATATCCTGAACTCTTTATCTGACATTCCATCTGTTGCAGCTATTACCTCTTCTAAAGTTGAGTTGACCTGCATTGCTTGTGGTCCTTTCTTTCCTTGTCTTTTCATACTGCTCGCGTTTCTTTCTGCTTGGTGAAACTGTTGTGTTTTTGAAATTTTCCCCCTATTTATTTATATTGCTCTTGTATAGTTGGAAAATCTCCCTTGCAGGGCGGGTAGTGGCTGTGCTCCTCCTCTAATTAGGGTGATCTGTCTACCACAGTGGTCGGTCGCAGGTCTGCCCACCCTGCGGGCACGGGTGGCGGCTCTGCTCTGCCCCCACTCCAATTGTGGTGAGGTAACTACCACGCCCTCGGGTCATTGGTCCTGATCCAGATGTGGGCGGTGGCTCTGCTCGGCCCCTACTCCAATTGGTGTGACGTGTCTACCACGCTGGCAGGCCTCTAGGCCTGTTCCGCCGGTGGGTCGCAGGTCTGCCTACCTTGTGGGCTCGGGCGGCAGTTCTGCTCAGCCCCCACTCCAAATGGGGCTACCTGACTGCCTCTCCAACGGGTCGCTGGGCCTTTTCTGGACACGGGTGGCAGCTCTGCTCCACCCCCACTCCAACCAGTGACCTGACTGCCTCGCTGCTACGTGTCCACCACGCTGGCAGGCTACCGGGCCTGTCCTGCCAGTAGGTCGCAGGTCTGCCTACCTTGCAGGCTCAGACGGCGGTTCTACACAGCCCCTACTCCAAATGGGGTGACTTGGCTACCGCGCTGTCGGGTTGCTGGTCCTGTTCCAGGCGTAGGTGGCTACTCTCTTCGGCCCCAGCTGCAGTTGGGGTGTCACGATACCACGCTGGCGGGTCACTTGGCCTGTTCTGGGCTCAGGCGGCAGCTCCCCTCTGCCCCTCTGGCCCCCACTGCACCCAGCAGGACCCGGACCGAGAAGCAGTTACCGCGGGGTCCTCGTCCCTGGGCCAAAGCCGCTCCGGGAGCCAGAACCCGGCCTCTCCGAGCCCGGTGCACGCTCCCTAGGAGCAGGCTCCAAGGAGCGATCTCCGCAGGTTCCCCAGCCCTAGGCCAAAGCAGCTCTGGGAGCCAGAGCCTGGCCGCTCCAAGCTCTCTGAGCTCAGTGCACGCTCTGCTGGGAGCAGGCTCAAAGACGCAGTCCCCGCGTGTTCCCCAGTCCTGGGCCAAAACTGTTCCGGGGGTCAGAACCCAGCCGCTTCGAGCTCGATGCACGCTCCACTAGGAGCTGGCTTCAATACGCAGTCTCCGCGGGTTCCCCAGCCCTGGGCCAAAGCAGCTGCGGGAACCAGAACCTGGCCGCTCAAAGCTCGGTGCACGCTTTGCTAGGAGTGAGCCCCAAGGAGTATTCTCCACAGGTTCTCTAGCCCTGAGCCTGAGCGATCTGTCTGCGAGACGCAGGCAAATGCCAGCCTGAAATCACCTGTTCCGTAGCTGAATGAGCTGAGATCAGTAGAAAACAGGGATGATTCCATCAGCTCTCCAAGATGGCGGCTGCTGTCCTCCTCCGTGGTCCGACCGGTGTCGAGAACCGAACTGGACAGCTTCTCTCCTCCGTCTCAAAGCCAGAACTCAGCACTAAGCACGGCCATTGCGCCGCTGGCAGGAGCCCCCAGAATCTGCATTGCTGCACCCCCGCTCCGGCACCTCTCCGCTTCCCAGCGCGCGCCGCAGACTCCAGCCGAGGGGCGATCCGCCGATCAGGCAATGCGACACTCTGTGTGGAGAAATCGCCCGCGCCCGAGCCCCCGCAGCCGAACCTCGCGCGATGGAAATCCTTCTACTAGATTCTGGAGCACCTCAATTTCGCTGGAATTTCCCAACAAGACAGCTTTCAGCTGTTTCACCTCGTCTTTCTCCCGCACAGTGACGCAGCACATGGGGGTGATGCACTCCCTTCGCTGCCATCTTCCTCCATAATCGCTTTCTTGTTTTTGGTAGGGATGCTACATATAGCAATTTGTCTTTTACTTTAGACAGAATGTCTAGCATAGTTTGAACCTAGGTCCCCTTTTACTGAAGTGGCAAGACCCTGAATCTTCTAGGATTTACTGTCATTCCCTGTGAAACCCATATATCTTATTAAGACTTTCAGTGTGGTAGACACCTTTGCTCATCATGTCATCAATTTAATGCGTCAATGTGATATTCTGCATCTTATACAGATGGTCCAGATCTCTTAATAATGTATTGTGGCAGAAAGCATGAGAGTTAAAATATCTCTGGAGCAAAACTGTCAAGTATATAATATTGCCCATTCTATTTGAATGTGAACTGCTTCTAATGGTCTTTACTATTTGGAATTGGGAAAGGCTTTCATTGCCAATCCAAGTGTGCATACCACATAACCAAGGCCATATTAATCAGCTCCAGCATTGGTAGAATGCCTGGCACAACATATACAATAAAGGGTATTACTTGTTTGTAGTTGCAATAGTCTATAGTTTCCAAGATTCATGCAGTTTTCATAGGGTCCAGAGATAGAGATATCTCTGATATGTTAGAGACCATCATCCCTGTATCCTTAATCTCCATTACTCTCCCAAGAATGCAATATTGATTTTGATTTGCTTCTTGTAGACAGCAATTTCTGAGACTTCTGCTTGACCTTCTATGGTATGAAAGTTTTTATCTAGGGGTCAAGAGTTCAGTGTAATAATACCAATGCCAAATTAATAATACCAATTACACAGTTTCAAACAGGAAAAATGACTACTCTGTGGCCCATGGATTAGCAGACTCACATCACAATCCTTTCTCTGGCCAGTAGTCCATTTGTTGCCTGATACTTCTGTTCTCTGTTTATTATACAGGCCTATGATAAAGTTTCATTTCTTTGTGTATCAATTATAATTTAGACCCTAAGTCCAAGAGCCACTGGAAAGTCTGGCTATTTCTTTTTCTTCATTATACAATCAACCACGTAAATGATAGTAGTTCTCTTTGGGGAAGGACTTTGTGAATCATTAGTTATATATCTGCCATGATATTGTAAGGTTTTATTTATTTATTTTATTTATTTTAACCTTATGAACTGCTTCAGTCAACAGGATTTCAATCTGAAAATGGGCCAGGATGTCATGACACTGTATTGCAGCAATTGCTTTCAGACTCTTGTTCATCCATTCTTTCTTTTGGATATATATATATATATATATATATATATATATATATATATATATGAATGAAATAGCACCTTTTTGCCATCTTCTAGTTTGTTTATAAAAATTCTGAGTTCTATTCACCATCTCCAAGAGGATGTATGAATTAGACCTTTTTGATTGACACTCTGTTCTTAGTTGTCATAATTGCAACTACCTGTCTTCCAGTAGTTAAGTCCAAGTACCACACCTGGCCTCAGTTAGGGGAGCCCAGCATCCTCATTTCCATCAGTGAGCCAAGTTCTGTATAGACTCTTGTATTGTTAGCTCTGGCCCCAGAGGAGATGCACCACTGAGCCACTTAGTGAGATCAGATGTGCCTCTCACCAGCATGTTCCTGATGGTCTGGGTAAATGGTGTGTTCTCTGAATGGCCTTTGGTCTCACATGATACTCCACTTCTGAGACTTTTAATTTCTTTCCTATGTCTTCCATGGCAAATAAGCAATTCAACCTCTCAGCTGGGGTCATTGCTTTCTCTAGGCTTCTACATGCTACCTTTGTAGTAAGTTAACATCATTTTGGGGGGTGTTGAGTTCTGAACAGTGCCCTTTCCCCCAAAAAAGAAAACTTCTGCAACACAAATTTTACTAGACACTTAAGTTCTTGCCTTCTTAATGGTGCATCTTGATCTCTGCTGGCACACCCTGATGCCATCTTATAACTCCTTTGAGTTATGGTCTCTTTCTTCCCTAAGCAGTCCCAGATTATTGCTGACTGTATGGTTTTAGGCAATATATATATTGCCTAAATTATTGTTGACTGTATGGTTTTAGGCAATATATATATATATATATATATATATATATATATATATATATATTGAATTGCCTTTTGGGGGGAAGTCCCTTGTACCATCTTCCTGCACAGGAATGTGCCAGCTCTTAACTGAAAGGGGTGAGCCATGCCACAGGCTCTGTAGGTTCAGAGGAGACTAAGGAACATCCATCCAGACACCTCAACTCCAAGTGTTGTGGTCCCAGGTTTTGCCAAATAGGACCCTGATTTTGGCATCACAGCCCTGCTTTGGTTGAAAACTCAATTAATTGTCTTTAAAGTTCAGTAACTTAATTAAATCATGTGCTTCATCTTCAACTTTTTCTGCTTACCCCCAGTGAGAAAGAGTAATTGTAAAGACTCCTTTCATATTTGTTTCCATTATTTGTAGCTGCTCTCAGCTTTTTATTAATTATTCTTCTTTTAATACAATTTAATAATACTCAACAAATTTCTTTATTCTCATACTTACAAGTCGCCCTATGCATTTCAAATACTTGAATCTGTATACTCCTCTCTGCCACATGCCATCCAAGTCCACCACTGATGAGAGTTTTAACAACTGGACCTTCATCTTATGCCATCTTATGCCAAGGGTTGCAAGGGACCACCATCGATGGGGTCCTCACCCCCAGCTGAGTGGTGAATGAGCCAGATCCTAAGCCTTTTCTTACCACCTGCTTTCTCAGACCATTCTTGATATCAAGCATTACAAGTTGAGTTTTTCAGGAAGTAGATGCTGAGATGGAGTTAGAATTTCAAAAGCTTTTGGGGGGTGTCATACACATTAATGGAAAAGGAAACAAATCAGGATTGTGTAGAGAGATGTCAGAAGAGAGGACAAAGATCACCAATCCAACAAGAGCTCCAGAGCAAAAACTACTTATTTGTAGTATACAGGGTTGAATTGGGAGACCTCTGATCCACTGCCTTACCCAGCTATTGTTGGGAAGTAAGCCCGCTGGATAAAATATAGAGTGTTCAGTTAAATTTGCATTTCAGACAAACAATGACTTTTTTAGTATAAGTTATGTCTCATGCAATATTTCGAATATACTTAAAACGAAACAAACAAAACTTCCTTCTTTATCTGCAATGCAAATTTAACTGGGTGTCTGGCGTTTCAATTTGCTAAGTCTGACAAATCCATCTGGGGTCAATGCAAGATGTGAACGCCCCTAGTTATTGCTGCTTTCTTCAGCCTTTGTCTGGGAAGTCACCTTGGAAACACTGTGACTTTGGCTTGAAAGTCAAGGTAGACTCAAAAGTGCCAAATAATTCTGAAGGCTGCCAATTAACTATGTTCTTGATAGCTGAGCAGCAAGTCCTTTCTTGAAGGCAGAATGAGCAGAAGTTCCCTGCATTTGTTTACTTTCAGTTTAACCTTTGTCTCCCTTACTAGATGTAAACCAGGTGAGAATTTCTTGTCTATTGCTGTATCCCCAGTGTCTAACAATGCCTGGCTCATGGTGCATGCTTGGTTGTTACTTGTTAAATTGAATGTATTTAAGACTTCAGGAATCTGGGATCTTTAGGGAAGACAGAAAGAAGTCTTCATTTGTTCTGTCTTCAGAATTACACTCTGAGTTCTCCTGAACTACAATGACTTTCCGTGCTGGTTGTGCAATAAGCACAGGTAACAGCTGGAAGATCAGCTTTAAGTTGCAGAGTCCGGGTTCACAGCCACTGAGTTCTCCATCAGAGCCAATTGTGTATGGAATTAGTTAAGTGCTTTACAAGTAAACAAAGTAGGTTCTAATTGATAAATTCCACGTGTTTACTACCTGTATGTTCTACAGAGGTCTCCAATCTAATGGACCCCAAACAGAACTTCCTAATCTTTTATTCCAGTACTGACTCCTCTACCGTTTTCCTTCTATCAATAAGCCCAAAATTCTTGCCCCAGCCAGCTGCAGTATGTAGTTTCCAAACTTGGAGTGAGCTCCGCAGATTCTGCCTCATTTTCTCTGACAGCCGTCCCTTCCTCTTCATCCTGCTGCTACGTTTATAGTTTGGATCGATCAGCATCATCTCTTACCAGGGTATGAATATGCCAGTTGGCCTCCCTGACTTTGGTATTGCCCTCTCTCCAATCCATCTTCTGCAGTGTTGTCAGGCAGTTAGCGTCAAAACTTTAAAAGAAATTGCATTAAATCAAATCAATCAACTCATGTTATTCTCTTTTCTTACATCTCCCCTCCCTTTGGGCTCATGCCCAAATTTCATCTATTACTGTGCTTGCCAGAAAAGTTCTTACTTCACTTTTAAATGTGCAATCTGATCATATCACAGCCTTACTTTACCTGCTCCTCATTACCGATAGGATAAAGTCCAGCCCTCTCTGCATGGATTACAAGGCCCTCTGTGGTCTGGACTTGCTTAAATTCATGCCATATCCTCCTTCACACTCTCTGCTATGACTTAGTTTCATAAACACACCATGCTCTATTATGTCTGCCAGACTTTGTTTAAACTGGTCTCTCTGCTTGAATTTGCTCTTCTTCTACCCTTCCTATATCCATTTCTTTATTGAGGTACCAATTACCTGAGGAATTTGCTCTAATTCAGATGCTGATTCATTGGGTCTGGAGTGGGGCTCCCAGGTGTGTATTTCTAACAGGTGATACTGATGTTGCTGGTCCATGAACCACACTTTAAATAGCAATGCTCTAGATAAAAACCTGTCTTTCAAGTGTCAGCAAGGTACTCTTATCTATCTGAAACTTTTTGTGAACCTTTTAAGAAGAATTGACTGCTTCTTCCTCCCTCCACTTACGCTTCACTATGGACTTCATCAAAACATTGGTCACATTTTATTGCAATTTCACCATGTTTCTGGCTTTCTCTTCTAGACTGTAAGCTTCTTTAGGGAAGAGACCCGTATTTCATTCATCCTTGGATTGTAAGTCCTCATCAAAAAAAATGCTTTATATGTAGTAGATATTCAGTAAAAGCTTGTTGAATGAATGAGTGTAGAGTCAACCTCAGAAAGATACCAAGCGTATTTATATGTAGGGTTCTGTTACTTTTCAATTTTCTTTCTTTTTAATTTTTTTTTAAGTTTTAGGTGGATATAATATCTTTATTTTATTTTTATGCGGTGCTGAGGATCAAACCCAGTGCCTCACACATGCTAGGCGAGTACTGTACCACTTGAGCCACAGCCCCAGCCCCTCTTTTCAACTTTCTGATGAAAGATTTGAATATACTAGATTAGAACTCTTTTGATTGTAAATGTGAATGACCAAACCAAATTTACTTTCTCAGGTTGACTTAGATAGCTGAGAGTGATCATGAGAAGTCACAGAATTGAATGAAGAGATGAACAAAGAGTCTTTGGGGAGGCAGGATCCAGAGATACGACCATCTCAAGAATAAGAATAATGGTCTTTTCCTTGGGAGATCCCAATGGTTAACTCTGCCTACATTATCTTTCATGCAACTTCTGTTTCTGCTGGTCTCTACTTCTTTTGAGTTGACCTTTTAATCTATTGCAGACTGGCCTATACCAAATTGTTGGGCTTCGGGCTCTCAACGGACCCAATTTAGCATCCCAGCAAAGAAAAACTGTGTGGCCAGGGTGAATGATGAGGAGAGGTGTGTGTGTGCACATGTGTGTGTGTGTGCATGCACACACCACTGTGGGGAGGATGCAGAGAAGCAAGATCTGTGAACAGAAATGAGATGTAAATTTTACTAGTTTGAAATTAATAGCTCCTCTAGTCAACGAAATTCTTCAGTTCAGAAAAATTGTCATCAACATAGAGTGGGAAAAAAGGGAGGGAGACAGATGGGCTCAAAGAAGGATAAATGCAGTGAAGCTAAATCCATCTTCTCCCTTCTACTCCCACTAGTGGCCAGTGCTGGTGCAGTTTGTTGGGAGTATGTGTGAACCACATTTCCATGCATGTCAGTTTTCTCTCAGTGAGGGCCATTCAAGCCATGTGAGGTGTTTACTAGTGGCACTGTAGAAGCCTTACAAAATAGGTAGACATGACTTTTGAAGCATTCACCAGCCTTGGTTTTCTCATCTATGAAATATGACTAATAAGAACACCTACCTCACAGAGGTGTTATGAGCCTTCAACAGAAGGATGCATGCAAAGTACCAACATTGACTGAGCCAGCAAGGCAAAGTAGAGTCACAGTTCCTATTTCCTAGCCGAAACAGACCTAACTCGTCCTAGGTCACACAGCTTGCAGATTTATAGAACAGGGTTTTAAACTCAATCTGTCTGAAGTCTGGGTCTGTGCTCCTTTCATGGAATCTGTAAAGATAAGTCCTGTTTATATGGGGGTTTGAGGTAGAAAGGAACAATTTCTCCATATTTGTCACAGCCTGTTGTGACACAAGAGCACAGTTTGACCACAGCTCCTGTGAGAGTTGCAGGGAGGGGTGGGAAGGGCTAACAGTGAAAGATTTTGCCAAGGACTACATATAGTAACTGTCATCAGCATTAAGTCTTTGGAACTTACAAATGGGGAAACACTCCTGGGAGTACATTTTTCTTTTTTACACATGAACAATGGTTTACCTAAAAGAAATGCTTCTCCATGAAGAGAAAATAATCCAGCAGTGTTCTACATTATATACTGAATTTCCTCCTGATCTCTGTTTTTAGTTTACTGGTCTTGCAATTGTTCTGTTGCCACATTTAACAGTGAATCAACGTCTTCCTCCACGTCTTTATCTTACCTCAATCTCGAGGCTGTCTCAGGAAATGCAAACTAACTTTAATATTAGTCTAAGCAAGCATGTAGCAGGTTTAACTGGCTGCTAAACAGAAATAACAGGACATATACTTAAATGAATGAGAAAAACTGGAGGGTTATTCACCTGTTTATATTAGCCTCCTCTGGGCTTTCTTTGGGAACACATCATCTTCACAGAAGCAATATGCCATTTTTACGTGTCTCTGTGTCTCTCCAAGATCTTTAGACTAGAACAACAGCATGGCTTGTCCACTTTGGCTAATAACTCTTTCATACTCTCATTCTCATGGTTGACTTTGAGGCAAAAACCAAACAAAACAAACACATAAAACAAAGCCTCCAAACAACCAGATAAAGGAGAAAAAAAATGTTCTTTCTCTACCAAATCCTGTTCTATGGTTATTTTTACATATTTTGCAACCATTTTGTCCTACTCTCTGTAGCCATCAAGAAAAAGATTGAAAATGAACACATTTCCATCTCCTGCTGTCTGTAACTACTCTTGAGATTTTTTTGTTTTTTTGGAAAAAATCCTGAGTGGTTTGTCAGTATGACTGCTAAGTGAAAAAAAAAAAAATTCCCCTAACACCTGGAGGAGTAAACAGATGAGCTGTGGCAGGCTGGGCACATGCTGGTGCCAGACAGAAGCCAGGAGCTTTGTATCTTTCCGTTCATTTGATCCTAGCTGCAACCCTATAAAGTAGGATTTTTCTTTATGCCCATTTTACAGATGAGAAAATCCAGAATTAGGTTATCTTGCCTAAGATCATCTAGTAAACGGGGAACTATGATTTCGATTTATGCAACCCAAATAAAACAATCACCAACATTAATGAAGCATTTGTCACCTTCCATGAGTTCTTCTGCAGGCTTTGCACGTACTATCTCATTGAAGTTCCTCAGAAACTCTAAGAGGTGGAACTAACAAGTGAGGACACTGAGGTTCAGAGAGATGTCCCTCACATGCATAGCTCAAAAGCCTGTGTACTAGGTAGGAATTGGAACTTCTCTGTCCCTTGTGCTTGTGTTCGCCTCCCAGGGACTGCCATCATGCCCTCCCCACCATCACCCATTTTCTGAAGGAGGTAGAATTCAGAGGGTTGGTTGTATGAGCTCTATTGTGACCTCTTCTGGCTGTTAGATTAGCAAACAATTACATTTAACTACACTAGAGGGGCATTTTTCTAGGAAAAAAGAAAAAAGACTGCACTCAATATTTTCTTCTAAAACTTCAACCTCAGCTCCTCTGCCTGACAGTTACACTGTTGAGAGAAAAATGACTGAGGTTGCACCAGCCTCAAGGGCTGCAGGATGTTGCTGATTTTGCTGGGGGAAATCTTCTGTCTACAGAGATAGAAGAGGCCAAGACCCATGCAAGGGGTCAGGTCAAGGGATCTCCAAGGTCATCTCCAAGTGCAAAAGTCAGTAGCAGTAGGATCAGGTGTAATAAGGGCTCAGGAAACCCAGTCAAGATGGGCCAGTGTAAGCATTTCTCTGTTACAGGACGTCATTGACCCCTGTTGATGTTAAAGGCCGTGCATATCAGTGGTGGTTATATTTACACAGTGGGCTAAAATTAGCTGGCATGCTCTCCTGGCAACAGGGAGAATATAAGTCTCCTAATTTATCTAGCAATGCTAATTTTGGCAAAACCAAAAATGGTTCTTCTGCTGCTCTCAGTGGATAGGCATTCAACTACAATAACATCCTTTTCCTTCGTCTTTCTCTTCTCTACATTTTAGGAAATTTCAAATATAAATCCAGGCTGACTTTGGTTTAGAACAAATAGTTACAAACATGGAAACCTAATGGGAATCCTGTATGCAGAAGAGATTAGGGACTCCTCTGAGTTAGAAGTAGATAAAAGAAAAAATGTTCCTCACTGTTTACATCTAATACTGGAATAATGGTGAACTTGGAAGGGCACTGGTTGGAACACTGACATTTTTGTAGCTGGAACATTCAGGGGATGGGGTGGACAAAAGCTTTGAATGCCATGGAATATATGCTACTCATGGTGGAAGCAGACCTAGATCCACCCTGAGCTGAAAGAGCATGTGCCTGAAGTCTCTCCTGAAGGAGGGTGAAGATTTACCTGAAAGGGCGATGTGATAATTATTGATATTTATTAGGGAGTAATATCAGGACATGTGGCATTTAACAGGACATTTAACAGATCCACTGATTGGAAGAGAGTGTGGAGTAATGAGATGAACCTTGGGCTTAGGCATTAAACTGACCTAGGTTCAAGTTACATGGTATCCCTGGGTAGCAGGTAAGTTGACCTGAATTTGCTGATCAACCTTGGATTTGACCTTAAAGGGTTATCAGGGAAGTCAGCAATGATGAAACCTAAGTGGAGTATCTGGTGTTCTAATGGCTAGACGAATAAACAGAGAAGATTTAGAAGAAACATCATCTGAAAAAAAATCAATAAAATGTAATAACAATTATATTAAAGGTGTCAGAGAGGTACACTCAAAAATGAAAGAAAACCATCTTCATTAGGGGAGTTAAAAATATATATATAGCTGAAAAACACAACTTTTCCCACTTTTAAATTATTGAGCTTTGGTAAATTTGTACTTACTATTGTTAAATTAAGGCTGTTAGCTTTTACCTAAATATGGGTTTTTTTTTTTTTTTCCCTACTTGGCCACTTATGTGTTGGCTTTATGTTAGTGTTTCTTGACATGTAAACAGACAAATATGTGCACACATGCATATTTTTGAAGAGTTAATTTATCAACTTATTGTTTCATGGTTGGGGTTTTAAGTTTTCTCATTTAAATTTTTAATTTATCTGGAACTAATTTTGGTGTATACTATGAGGTCCATAGTTCAACTTACTATTATCATTTTTTTAACCAACTGGCCACCCATTTGTCTTAACATTATTTGCTAAATAATACATTTTTTTCTACTAATTTGAAGAGTACCTTTTACAATTTACTAAATTTCTCAATATATTTGGATCTGTATCTGGATTTATATTCTAATCCACTTACTTGTTTATTAATTGATGTACCACAGTGCTTAAATTATTAGTTTCATAATATTAGTAGTATCTACTCATTAAGTATATTTTTTAGAATGCTTTTGGCTATTTTAAATTTATTTCCTTATAAATTTTAAATTAGTTTGTACCCTCCTACTTCTCATTCTCCTCCTCCTTTTTAGTGTTGGGGATTGAATCCAGAACCCCATGAACAGTAGGCACGCACTTTACCACTGAGCTACATCCCCAGAACACTTAAAAAATTTTTTTTGATACTAAGTATTGAACCCAGGGGTGCTTTATCACTGAACTACATCTGCAAACTTTTTTATTTTTATTTATTTTTGATTTTGAGATGGGGTCTCCCTAAGTTGCTAAGGCTAGCCTGAAACTTGGAATCTTCCCGCCTCAGCCTCCTGGGTCTCTAGGATTACAGGTGTGTGCCACTGAGCCCTGCTCAAAAATGTTTCATATAAGCAATATATAGTTGGATATTTCTCTGAGGACCAATCTGATAGTCTCTCAGTAGATGATTTTAGTCCATTTGCAGTTATTGATATGACTGATATGTTTGAAATCAGATCCATCATTCTGTTTTATAGGATACATCGTGAGCAGAATAGCCTTATTCTTCTGTTCTTCAAGCTTAAATTTTACATTGTACTATCTCTGTTTTCTTTGAATTACTTCATTTGTCTTTCTTTGTGATAATGTCATGCTGTTTTCATTATTAAATTATGAATAAGTTTTGATGTCTGGAAATGTAAATCCTTCAAACTTGCTGTATTATTCCTATTTTCTATTACATAGGTAGCCAATTGCACCTTAGTTTAAGTAAAAGACACATACCTCCATGCCATGCATATACACATACATAAATGGTGTTCAGAGTTCTTTTCAAAAGATTGCTGTAATGGTTCTGTGAGTTCATGTAGTTTAGGATATCTGGTGGGAACTTCATCTACACTAACTTACCTCACTTTCTTGCTCCTGATCAAAATAACCTACAATAAAAGACAAAACAGGGATTCTTCCTTACCCAAGGACTAGACTCCTCAATAGTTGGAGAGACAGAAGAATAGCAGAAAGGACAAGAGAACTCTTCTAACTGCTAAAGGGAATAAGCTTCCCAGAAATTCCCCAGTCGGGTACCAACTAAAGATTTAAAGCTCACCCAATACTGTGGTCATTGCCACATGTCAGCTGCTTTGGTGTATTAAAATAATTTGCAATCAGAATGGTTTAGCTTAAATCCCAGCTCTTCTACTTATTATATGACCTTGGGTCAACCATTTGACTTCACTCTACTTTGTTATAATTTTGTAAATGGGAATGTTATTTCACTTTAAATGTCATAGGATCATTAATATAATTATATATGAGAGGGACAAAGAAGAGGACCATGACTGTGGATAGAAAGTATGTGACCAAGACAAGTTTCAGAACTATAAAAAAAAATTGCCAATGATGAAGACCAAGACAGGGGCTCATAGCAGAAAACCAAGGAGCAAGACTGCCACAAAATTGGGTCAACATGACAGGGGTTAAAAGGTGGGTTAGCCCAGGGGTCATGTAATGGGATACAGAAAACATAGGAACAGTAGACCATACATCTAGGCCACAGGAATGTGCTGTAATGGGGAAGGGGTGATGGATGATACAAAAGAGAGAGTTGAGTCTTGGGTAAGATAAGAAGGCAAGAAGGAGGGTGGATGGATATTCTTTCATTTGTATCAGAGGACAGGAAGTAGCAGTAAGGTTGGTCAGTAGTTGGTTAGAATTGCTCATTGGTAGATCAAAGAGCTCCTAAATTATGTTTGTTATTTTTTTCAGTGTCCTATAAGAAAAAGTCATGAGAAATATTGAGAAGTAGTTGAGAAATATTGAGAAGTGAGGAATAATAGTGATTAGCTAGTTTTATAACCCAAAAGTGGGTTAAAGGGCAAGCTTTTACTGTTTTAAAAGGGTGAAGTGTTGAAGATATCTCAAATAAATCTCTCTTTCCTGACCTTCTGACTCTCCAAAGTCCCTTTCTTTCTTAATTTTTTTTTTTTTGGTGGAGAGATATTGGGGCTTTAACCGAGGGGTGCTTAACCACTGAGATATATCCTCAGCCCTTTTTATTTTTTGAGACAGGGTCTCACTAAATTGCTCACTAAATTGAACTTGTGATCTTCCTGCCTCAGCCTCCCAAGTCTCTGGGATTACAGGTTGTATGCTACCATCTCTTACCTTCCTTCATGCTTTTTATACTCTCTCCTCCTATTCAATCATCCATTCTCCAGTCTCAGTTACACGCTTTCTCATAGACCCCTATCCCTCTGTTATCTCTTATGTTCTGCAAATTGCTGCCTAACTTTCTGCAAGATTTTTTAGTACCTTTAACAACAAGTTATAGTTTGGGGATTAATTGAATTTTAATTAATTTATTTTATTTTCTTGTTAGTCATAACTATCTTATTTTAGTGATTGCATTTGTATTTAATAACTAAACATATCATATTCTATATCTAAGGGATATTATAATAATATTTTAGAGACAGTATAAAAGCTTTTTAAAAATATACTTCCAAAAAAAATATATATATACTTCCATTTATTAAGTCCCAGATTTTATGATATAATTTTTAGACATTTTATACACTTTTATACAGACATATAAATACCATACTCATTGTTATACTTTTTGTTTAAACAATTGCCTTTTAAAGAAATTTAAATAATAAGAAAAAAATGTTATGCATTTACCCATGTGCTTTTCATTTCTAAAGCTCTTCATTCTTTTCTTTCTATCCATATTTCCATATGGTATAATCTTCCCTAACATTTCTTATGATGTAGCTATACTGGTGATGGAATCTATTAAATTTTCTGTTTCTACAAAAGCCTTTATTTTACCTTTGCTTTTGAAAGATAATTTCTCTGAGTATAGAACTCTAGTTTGAATTATTTTTTCAGAGATTGAAAGGTGTTGCTCCACTGTCTTCTCACTTGCATTGTTTCTATGAAAAATCTGCTGTTATCCTTTTTTTGAGTTGTTTCTGTTTTTCTCTGTACCATTGATTTTGTGCCATTTGATTTTGAAGACTCTTGGTGTCCATTACCTGCACCCACCCTGTATTTCTCGTACTTGAGGTCTGTTGACATTTTTGGATCTGTAGGTTTAGCTTTTTTCAAACTGGGAAATTCTTCCCATTATTTCTTCAATTATGTTTCTTCCTCTCTCCTCCTTTAGGGACTCCAAATATATTTTTATTAAGTCATTTGAAATGCCCCACAGCCCAATGATGCTCTGTTTTTTTTAATTCTGCTTTCATTTAGTGTTTCATTTTGAATAATTTCTTCCAATTCACGGATCTTTTCTTCTGCAATGTCCAATCTGCCATTGGTCCCATCCAAAGTATTTTTCATCTTGCATATTGTAGTTTTCATCTCTAGAAGTTTAATTGGAGCCTCTGTCTTAATCATGTCTCTAATTTTTTGAACATAAAGAATGTAGTTATAGTAGCTGTCTTAGTGTCTTTTTCTGCTAATTATAACTCACAGGTGAATTCCGGGTTAGTTTAAATAGATCGTTTTTCTCTTCATTTGAGGTTGTATTTTCCTGCTTCTTTGGATGCTTGGAAAGTTTTGATTATATGCCAGATACTCTAAATTTTACTTTAAATGCTAGGCATTTTGTATTTCTAAAAATATTTTTGAGCTTTCTTTTTGTGGGGAGGGGGAATACAGTATCTGGAAATACTTTGATCCTTTTGGATTTTGCTTTTAAGACTTGCTTAGAAAGACTAGATTAGTGCTCTGTGGATAGCTGACTTTTCACCATGACTAAGTAAGTCTCTTCTATGTCTTTACTAATGCTCCATGAATCATGGGGTTTTCCATTCTGGATGGTGGGAGGAGGGCAACTCCTAGTGATATGTGATTACTGGGTGTTTTATTATTACCTCAAATCCTTTTGGGTGGTTCTTTCTCCAGCTTTATGTAGTTCCTTCACATGCATGCACTGATCATTATTTAACTAAATACTTGGGGAAAACTCTTGAGATTTTTCAGAGTGCTCTCTGAGCACTGCTCTCTCCTCCCAAGTATTCTGTCCTAAAAGTTCTAGCCGCCTTGATCTCTCAGCCCCATCCCTCAACTTAGGGAGTCCCCCACACCCAGCTTGTGTTTCCCTTCCTTGAATTGTAACCTCTGAAGTCTCTCAAGTCAGGAAGTTGGGATAATCACAACTTAAAGTGGGCTCATCTTGCTTGTTTTTGAGCTCCCAGGGATTCTTTATTGCCTGATGTTCTGTGTTCTTAAAGCTGTTATTTCATATATTTTGCCCATTTTCTTTTACTCTGGGAAAGTAAGTATGACTCTATTACTCCATCCTGGCTAGAATCTGAAGGAACAATCTAATTTAAAAATATTTCCAAGAGGGAATTATTGTGGAGTCTTAATGGCTGTGGATTGTCTCAGAAATGTCTAAAGGAGTCCTTGGCAGTGTCCTAGGGAGAGGCAACTAATGATGGTTCCAAACCTTCCTCCCAAAGGATTCAGTTTTCCTACATAAGCCACCTCTCTCTTTTTTTTAATTTTAATTTTAATTTATTTATTTTTTTACTTATTCTGAGCTGGGCTTGGATGAAGGTGATGCCCCAGTTGGGTTTTTGTTTTATTTATAACTGACAAATTACCACAGATTTAAGGAGACTGCTACCCCTCCTTGGGGTTTTAAAGGGAATGATAAAATCCAAAGACCATCAGCTGACTTTAATCAGCAAAGCTTCAAGTCATTTCTGATGTATTGAACTGTAAGGGTTGGAGTTCATAGGTTTCTGAGCCAAAATGAGATTCACATTCAGTGTAAATAAGAATTACTCTGCAATTCTACTGTTTTGTTTCCTGACCCAGCACCTCTTGCAAAAATAGAAATGTCAGTGCCTGGTGGTGGTGGAGCATGCCAACTGATACTGTGACCTGGAGGACCAAGGAGCCTCTAGCTCCACAGCCAGCTGGCAGGCTGCCACCGCCAATGGGAAAATCATTCCTGTGTGATAAGACAGCAACAAATGCTTTGCCTGTGGCTGCGATTAAAGTGGGCTCTGCATTATGACAACAGTGCTTCAAGCTTCGAATAGCAGTCATTTTTGCTAAATATTCATATGCTTATTTATACTCCCCTGGGCCCTGTCTGAAATCAGGGAGTTTAGAATTTCAGGCACAAACTATTTTCCTTATTGGGAAGAAAAATTAGTGGACATAGGCAGAGAGGAGTTTAGGGGTTGAGAAAGGGATGGGACCATAGGAACGATGGTTGTTTCTATATTCAATCTTTAGAAGAGCTGTGTATTTCTCTGCATGCTCTGTAGAAGGATGTCATTAATTGAATATGGCATGTATCAGTTTAAACTCCATTCCCAGGAGGCTGTATTTTTTCCAACTCAGAAACCCATAAATGTGTATTGAAGGAATAAATAGATAAATGAAGAATCGATAAAAATGGTGCAATGTCCTCTAGGGCAGAGACTAAAAGTTGTCTTTGTAACCATAACATCTGAGCAGGGTTTCTGGCACGCAGGGGGAACTCAAACTTATGTTTTAGATTGGTTGATGAGTGATAAAAGGAAGAGAGGAAAGAAGAGAAGGAAGGAGGGAGGAGGGTTTGAGAGCGACAGCTGGGCTGGCCACTTCAAGTCCCTGGACCAGTGCACCTGGCTGCCAAGAAGCAGCTTTGTTTGCATTCTCCAGCTGTTTGTTACACCTGCTTTTGAGCCATAAAAATCCCAGGCCCTTATGGTGAGCCTCTCTGCAATTTGTTAGCACCTTGTAATTTACAAAGCATCTCAAAGGTTTCCTGGGTCATTGGCTACTAAGAAAATTTAGGATTTTAGTTTAGGGACAGGCGGATTCCCATGCTCTCTGCTGGTTCTGATCTTTGTTATCTCTAATCATATATATATCTTATATCTCTAGTCCCCTAGCTGGGGATGGTGTGTATGTGTGTGTGAGAGAGAGAGAGGGAGAAAATGAAAGAGGGAGAGGGTGAGGCAAAGAGGGGAGAAGGAGGGAGAAAGAATGAGAGATGCTGAAGACAGCCCCCTTAGTTGTCCTCTGAAAGCCCCTTCTATACTCAGGCAGAGTTCTTTTCCTGCTTATGTCAACATACAAGCTTATGGACTTAAGTGTTCAAGAGTTGAAATGAATACTGACATTTTTTAGCACCTTGGCATATAGGTGTGGAAGAGAAATATGGACATTTCATCTCCCTTTAAATTGCTTCCAGTAGAATCAATGGACAAAATTCCCTCTGGGTTTTTCCTATGTGTAACAAACTAGGGCCTGGTATAAGAATCAAGAACACAAGTCCTTGTCTCATTTCTGCCTCCAATCACCTCTGTAAAAGTTGTCTTTTGGGGCTTTGGTTTGCTCATCTGGGTCATGGGAAGGTTGTGCTGAAGGATCTCAAAAATCCTTCCTGGATATGACTCTTCTGTAATTCCAAGGAAGATTTGACCATCCCCACTCTGCTGAAGAGCCTGACAACCTAGAACTTGCTGTGCTAAGAAGGGGCTTGAGATGGGGAATATGCAGAATAACCACAGTCCCTAAGCAGCCCCTATTTGATTTTGTCAAGCCCAGCATATTGGATTGAGAGAAAGATAAATTAGTAGATAACAAGTTAGCACAAGAACTAAGGAAAAAAGTACCCAGCCTGAGAGCTCCAGTCCTTTGAAAGAGGGATTGATTACCTTAGTGTAGAGTCACCCCAAATCTGGTGTGACTCATGGATAATAATAATAATAATAATAATAACAACAATAACAATGATGATGTATTCAATTGAATCTACACTCACAAATTTTGAAGTTCCAGAGACACATTTCTGTACTTAAAAACAATGTTATTGTCTATCTCTATCATGCCATGCTAAAGAGAAACCCATCTTAATTATTATTGAAGCTCACTGCTGATTGCCACTGGGAAAAATGGCAGATTATTAGCATAACCATCTTGCTTAATTGGATGGTTATTGCCAAGATCTTCCTTTTAGTCCAATGGTACCTTCACATCTGGAGTCTCTACTCCCCCAACCATGGCATTCTATGATAGGGCATGGAGCCCTTGTGTCACGAACCAGCTTCCGTGGGGCACCAGGTAGTGGTTCCTCCTGAGACATGGGAGAAGAGAGGGTTGGGGGGGGGGTTCCAAGACCTCAAACCTCGTCTCTTTCCTCTGGTGCAAAATTCATTCCCTACTCTTTTCCCTTCCCAGGAGCATCTGTTCAGCAAGTTGAGATATTTAAATCTAGGAGAGACTTCAAGAATTGTGTTTGAGGCTTTTAGGAGAAAAACTTAGATGCAAGGAAAGAGCGTGTATCTTACGTAAGGTAAACGCTAAGCGACTGTGACAAGAGACTCAAAAGTACAATGACGTGACCAGCAGCCTGGAAGGGAGCCACCAGGCCCGCTGTGGCTCCTCTTCATGTGGTCATACAGGATGCAGGCTCCTTCCGCCTTCTCATCCTACCCCTCACCCCCTCCAGGGTGTTGGCTCTGTCTGCATGGCCAAAGCTCAGTCACCTCCATGTCTATGACCAGCCCTCAGAAAGGGGAGAGAGAGAGTAAGCCCAGGGTCAGTAACTTGTCTCTAAGGAGACAATCTTGAGACTATCACATCACTTCTCTCTAATCATTGACGGAACTAATTCACAAAGCCATACGTAGCTCAAAAGAAATACAGTCCTAAAGGGAATTCTAGTACTAAGAAGAAGGTATGCTATATAGAGGGGGAAAATTAGGGCTATCTGCTGAAAATAATATGGGAACATTTAAGGAGAAGAAATCACAGAATAACATTTTAACAAATTATCCTGTTATTTTCATTCACAGCATTATCAGTCACCTCTCATTGTTGAGGGTCAGTTATGTATTCATCTCTGTCAGATTTATATGCATTATCTCTAGCCATTTGCGATAATTCTGCAAGGAAATTATAGCACTTGTGTTATTTGGGGCTCAGTGGTGACTTTTCCCTGTGTACATTTCAAGAGGCAAAATTGCTTCTCTGTATGATTTGGGATTAGGCTTGGCCACAAGAGAAATCTGCATGAGATTTGGAAGGCAGGAGTAGCCACCATTTCTACATGAGGCCCCACATCAGTGGATGCACATTGAGATGGGGATCTGCTGCTCCCCTTGCTGCATGGAGCAGCATCCAGGCTCCCAGCTCCTCCTTTTGCCCCTGGATTTTCTCCTTCCATCCCTGAGGACTGGACCAGGTAAGCACGCAGCTCTGCAGTGAAGAGTCCCTCTGGCTATGAAGACTGGAAGTAGTGTTCCCTGTGGTTCCAGTTTGTCCCATGAGTTCCATTCGTCTTCCTGGGTCATAGTTTGTTCTTACTCTCCACCAGCCTTCCTTCCTTCCTGCCAGCCTGACTGATCTATAGTGGCTCAGCTCCAAAATCAGATACAGAAGCAATTGTCTCCCATAGATTGCTCCACACACCCCACCATTGTGTAAGGTGGAAATTCTATAAGAAATCCCTTATCCTAGAGCATTCATAGCAGCTCTGCCTTCCTAGTCAAATCCTGACTGAGAGACACCTTCTGGTTGCATATTGCCTATGTGCAGAAAGGGTAATTTATTTTAAGGATGGGGGAGTGTTTAATGGGACACAGTTGGGTCACAGGGAGGGAAAGGTCTTCCATATTAAAACCAACAACCCATAACCCTTCCCTTTCCCATGTCCCATTCTTTATCCTTTACTCTGCTTTGAGCTCCCCTTCAAATGCAAGAGTTTGGTACTTCCTCCTGCATTTCTTTTTAAAATTTTTTAAAAATTTGTTCTTTTTAGTTATACATGAAAGTGGAATATATTTTGACATATTATACACACATGGAGTATAACTTCCCACTCTGTGGTTGTACGATGTAGAGTTAGACATTGGTGGTGTATTCATACATAAACAGGAAAGTAATGTCCAATTCATTCTACTGTCTTTCCTATTCTCATCCTCCCTCCCTTTCCTTCATTTCCCTTTGTCTCATCCAAAGTACTTCTATTCTTCCCTCCTCACCCCCTTATTGTATGTTAGCATCTGTGTGTCAGAGAGAACATTAGGCCTTTGGTTTTTTGAGATTGGATTATTTCACTTAGCATGATAGTCTCTAGTTCCATCCATTTACCAGCAAATGCCATAATTTCATTCTTCTTTATAGCCACATTTTCTTTATCCATTCATCTGTTGAAGGACATCTAGGTTGATTCCATAGTCTAGCTATTGTGGATTGAGCTTCTATACACATAGATGTAGCTGCATCACTGTAGTATGCTGATTTTAAGTCCTTTGGGTATAAACCTAGGGGTGGGATAGCTGGGTCAAATGGTGATTACATTCCAAGTTTTCTGAGGCATCTCCATACTGCTTTCCATAGTGGTTGCGCTAATTTTCAGTCCCACCAGGCCCATATCCTCACCGACATTTATTGTTACTTTTATTATTAATAATTGCCATTCTGACTGAAGTGAGATAGAGTCTCAGTGTAGTTTTAGTTTGCATTTCTCTAACTGCTAAAGATGTTGAATATTTTTTCATGTCTTTTTATTGTTTGTATTTCTTCTGTGAAATGCCTGTTCAGTTCCTTTGCCCATTAGATTATTATTATTATTGTTATTGTTTTTGTGTGTCTGTGTGTGTATGTTTTGAGTTCTTCATATATCCTGGAGATTAATGCTCCTTTTGAGGTGCAGGTGGGAAAGATTTTCTCCCATTCTGTAGGCTCTCTCTATCCACATTCTTTTTTTTAAATTATTTTATTGTTGGTTGTTCAAAACATTACATAGTTCTTAATATACCATATTTCACGGATTGATTCAAGTGGGTTATGAACTCCCATTTTTACCCCGTATACAGATTGCTGTGTCACATCAGTTACATTTCCATTGATTTATAAATTGCCTTTCTAGTGACTGATGTATTCTGCTGTCTATCCCATTCTCCACTATCCCCCCTCCCCTCCCCTCCCCTCCCCTCCCCTCCCCTCCCCTCCCCTTCTCTCTTTCCACCTCCTCTACTATAAATCGTTTCTTCCACTTATATAATTTTTCTCCTACCCCTCCTTTCCTCTTATATGTAATTGTGTATAACCCTGAGGCTCACCTTCCAGTTCCATGCAATCTCCCTTCTCACTCCCTTTCCCTCCCGCCTATCATCCCTGTTTAATGTTAATCTTCTTCTCAAGCTCTTCGTCTCTACCCTGTCCTTGGTTACTCCCCTTATATCAACATTCTTGATTGTTTCCTTTGCTGTAAAGAAGCTTTTTAGTTTGTACCATCCCATTTACTGATTCTTGATTTTTACTTCTTGTGCTTTAGGAGTCTTTTTGAGGAATCTGAGTTCTAAGCCAAACTGATGGAGATTAGGGCCTAATTTTTCTTCTAGTAGGTGCAGTCCTCCTGATTTCTTTCACGAATTCTTCAGCCCTCTGAAAACCGACTGCTAGTCAATAGCATCTCCATCATCAAGGTGTATTTTCACGTCTCGGGCTTACCTGAACCTTCAGTGTCGTGCTGCTGGGCTCTCTGGAGGATTCTGTGATGCCCCAGCCACATTCCCCTTTGGCCCCAGCTACTAGGAGTAATGAGAACAGCTTCTCTTTGTATCCTCCTGTCTCCTTCCATCCCTTTCCATGCTGTCAGTTCCAAAGAGCCCCTTGATAAGGATCCTGAAAGCCAAAATTTGTCTCAGCATCTGCTTCCTGAGGAAGCTAACCTTGGACACCTTCCTTTTCAAATGCTCCTCTTTTTACTTCACTTGTGAGTCTACTTTACTGCTTTCTCTTGGTCCTTCTACTTCTCTGACTGGCTCATATCTGTTTCTTTGTAGGCTTTCCGTCTCTTCTCTATCTTTCCTAAGAAGGAGTTTTGGCTTGGGAATGTAGCTCAGTGGTAGAGTGTTTGCCTAGCATGTGCAAGGCCCTGAGTTCAAACCCTGACACCACAAAAATAATAATTAATAATTAAGTTTAAAAAGGAGCTTTCTATTTCTGCTCTCAGGAGAATTTATCCATTACTATGTTTTCAAATTTCATCTAAATGTTGCTGACCACACCCCCAATTTATGGGTCCAGCCAGACTACTTTGTAGGGTTCTAGTCTCTTATGGCCAACGTCCAATTTTCTCCTTGAAAACTGCTCTTTTTTTTTTTGGCGGGGAGTGGGGGGAGGGGGGTGCTGGGGATTGAACTCAGGGCCTTGTGCATGGGAGGCAAGCACTCTACCAACTGAGGTATATCCCCAGCCCTACAACAACTGCTCTTAGATGACTATTTATAGACACTTCAAATTTAACATTTCCAAAGCTAGACTATTTCCTTTCCTCAGAAGCCTGCTTCTCCACCAGGGTTTTCCAGCTCAGTGGACTGTATCCACCACACGATTCATGTCAGACACCTGGCTCCATCGATGACTCTCTCTACCCTTGGTCTCTGCAATCATTCAGCAGATACTCTCTTTCATGTCTTGCTCTAACCATGCAGCTGGTACAAAGATTCTAGAATTTCTCTAGACTTCTGCTTTCTGGTTCCACTCTAGGAGCATCACGGGAAGGTTTGTCTGGAGGCAGGCAGGTATTGAACAATTAATCACGCACACAGCCTAGATCAGCTCCCAAGGTGCTCTTTGCAAGCTGGTCTCTAACAGAGGCACAGAGAGATAAAACAGGTTTTAGGCTCTTCAATGCGATATCATCATTTTGATCATAAAACTATGTTCTCTAATCCAGGGTATTGCTTGGGGATTGCTGCCACTGGTCACTTTTATTAACCAGGTATATCCGTATACATATATATTTTGTATTAATCTAAGCAGTGTACATTTCTGTTTGTTTTGTCCAATCTCCTGTTCCCTGGGAATCAAGAGGAAAACTGTAGATTTACAGCATGAAAACAAGCAAACAGAAATATGGTGCAAACCTCTTCTACAAACAATGTGGTCTATCAAATATTTACTGAACACTCTCTTCATACCAGGTACTCTGCTAGGTGCTGTGAGGGAGCTCACTGGTGAATTAAACACCATCCCTGTGTTTCCACAAAATAGTTAAGAAAACAAAACACAACAAGTGAACAGGTAGTGAGAGAGAATTGTTTTTGTGACTTTGATTATAAAAATTAATACAGAGAAATTATGTGTGAGGTTGGCTTCTAAACAATGCTCTGCAAATAATTAGAAGCACAGCAAGTTCTGAGCAATAGGAAAAGATCCTGCAATTGTTTTTAGCCCAGTGGGGTAGGTATCTCTGTAAACATCAGCACCTCAGCTGCTGGTTTCCATGGCAACTGAAAAGTCTAGGGGAGTAATAATGTTGATACTTATCAGAGCGATTAGAATAATAATAGCATATGCTGAGGCTAACCGTATTTTAGGCACAGGTGATATAACTTGGTAGTATTATCTCATTTAAACCTCTCAACAACTCAGTGAGGTAGAGAGTATTACTGAGGCTCAGAGAGAGAGAGAGAGAGAGAGAGAGAGAGAGAGAGAGAGAGAGAGAGAAAGAGAGAGAGAGAGAGTAGGTGGTCTCACATCTTGAAAGTGGTAAAAGCAAGGACTTGCCCCAAGGTCTGTTTGCCTACAACTCATGCACCCTGACCAAAGTCAAGATGCAATCTTGCCTAATTCCTTAGCACCTCCTTTGGAGAGGTAAGAATTCAGAAAGACTTCAGTTAAATTCTATAGAAGAGGTTGGCTGAGGACAGAGGAACAGCATAAATCCCTTCAGGTACATTCCACCAACAAACATAAGGGAGAAGGGAAACTTTGTAGGTGTGTGTTAACTCACAGATTGCAAGAAAGTCAACTTTTCCTTCAAAAATACTCCTGAATATAGGGCTAGTATGCATTGTATAGAGTGTATAAAGAAAGAAACACAGAGGGTTGTTTTTCCTGACCCCTGTTGGGAGGATGTGTGTAAGGGTGGTCTCATTTTTAAAGATGAATTCACAAATTTAACACATGCACAGAGTAATGCACAAAGCTGAATTTTATTTTCTAAAAAAAAAAAAAAATGAACAGAACTCTCCCCGTGGGAATCTGTTATCCTCCTAGCAGAATGCCTTGGGAATCGCTGGGAGCAGGGGTGGGCTGCAGCTGACTTGCACCAGCTTGAAAGAGCTGTTGTTAATTTTTCAGGAATTTACCAAACAGGTTGACATTATGTTGTTGGTTTGAAATCAGCATGTTGGGGGTATTTACACTTCGGAAATCAATAAATGATATAAATCCCCCAGAGAGCCGCTTGTTAGGTTTTTTACCAGCATACCACTGCCTGGAAGCATCCAGGTTTTAATTAGCACCCTTCACCTACTTCAGGGACCTTGGTAGAGCTAATGGGGGAAAAACTGGGAGTAGAGTGGGTGTAGAGAAGGAAGATGGGCAATATAGAAATAGAGCAAGTAATAAACATGCTACAGATGGTGATTCCAGCATCTGGCTGCATGTGAGAAGTCCCCGGGGGAACTTTTAAAACGAGAGACTTCTAGATCTAGAGAAGCACCTGGCACATTTGACCCGTGGAGCAAACACCTCCCTCCTCTGTGTGACCAAGTTATTTTAATAATTCCATAATGCCGATTAATTTAGCATGGTTTACTGATTGTATTATCTAAACTATATAAATTGTTGTGTGTAATCTACAATGTGTGTTATATATAATGAAGTGAAAATGTTATTTTCTTGACTCAGTTTTGGTTTATAAATAATTAATAATTAAAAGAAAGTTCAGTTTTCGATTAAAAAATATTAGTCAACAAAGTAGATCATGTATGAAGCAAGATTTAGCCTTGGCAAAATATAATTTTGTATCTCTTGCTTTTTGTTCTGTTACACTGTTTTAAATCTGAAACGCTAAGAATAAACCTCCTGATGATTGCATAGAATGACAGAATTGAAGAAACTCAAGTTCTTTTCCTTAGTCTTGACCAAGACTATTGCCATGTGTTATTCTTGTTTATTTTAAATCTACTGGTTAAATTCAGGGAAATGTAGTGCCACGGGTGTTGAGAACGTAAATGAAGCCAAAAGCTAATTTAAACTTTCACTGTTAAAAACTTTCTTCAAAGGAACGTGTGCAGGTGAGACCAAGTGCTAGGGCTGAAGGTGTAACTGAGAAGGTCTCCAGATTTACTTCCATGCACCCCATGATGCATATTCAAGGATAAGTAACAATAATGTGTATTTTGAAGCTTGGATAAATGTTATTTAAATTCAACAGTAACTGCTTAGAACTTAGGCCAAAACAGATTTTTTGAGGAAAAAATATTTTATCACTGACATTGTTTAGAACTGCAGCCCATGGTGATAAAAGAAAGCAGACTGACTTTTCGTTGGTTCTATTATTGTTCAAGACACCCACTTGCTGCCTGCACCTGGGGGTACTGCACCCTCTTCCCTGCCCTTGGCACATCGATGCCTAGACCCCACCTCCAACTGAAGTATTTAGAATGTCTTGGGGGTGGGGGCTTGATGACTATTTTTTGTAAAAACATCTTTCATGTGATTCTAATGATCAGCCAGGTTTGAGAGCAACTGGCACGGGAACAACAGGAACAGAAATTCGACTTGAAATCAAGGGAGGAGGTTGAAACACCCAAGGAGCTGCTTCAGTCTCTAAATTCTAAAACCACCACTCTTTGTTGCAATGATTGACAGATACACCATCATTGAGAACAATTGTATTAAAAGGACCTCCAAGGGCAATTATAGAAAGTTCTCCCCCTGTATCATGAGAAAAATATCCAGCACATAGATACTTAACATGCTAAAACAAGAAAGCCTACTCCTTTATTTAGTGATAAATTAAGAGTCTTTTTAAAAAATGTTATTTCTAATTTAAATTTTTCATATCAACTGGATCTTTTATTTTTATTTTTATTTTTTATTGGTTGTTCAAAACATTACAAAGCTCTTGACATATCATATTTCATACATTAGATTCAAGTGGGTTATGAACTCCCATTTTTACCCCAAATACAGATTGCAGAATCACATTGGTTACACATCCACATTTTTACATACTGCCATATTAGTGACTGTTGTATTCTGCTACCTTTCCTATCCTCAACTATCCCCCCTCCCCTCCCCTCCCATCTTCTCTCTCTACCCCATCTACTGTAATTCATTTCTCTCCTTGTTTATTTTCCCATTCCCCTCACAACCTCTTGTATGTAATTTTGTATAACAATGAGGGTCTCCTTCCATTTCCATGCAATTTCCCTTTTCTCTCTCCCTTTCCCTCCCACCTCATGTCTCTGTTTAATGTTAATCTTTTCTTCCTGCTCTTCCTCCCTGCTCTGTTCTTAGTTGCTCTCATTATATCAAAGAAGACATTTGGCATTTGTTTTTTAGGGATTGGCTAGCTTCACTTAGCATAATCTGCTCTAGTGCCATCCATTTCCCTGCAAATTCCATGATTTTGTCATTTTTTAGTGCTTCGTAATACTCCGTGGTGTATAAATGCCACATTTTTTTAATCCATTCATCTGTTGAAGGGCATCTGGGTTGGTTCCACAGTCTAGCTATTGTGAATTGTGCTGCTATGAACATCGATGTGGCAGTATCCCTGTAGTACGCTCTTTTAAGGTCTTCAGGGAATAGTCCGAGAAGGGCAATAGCTGGGTCAAATGGTGATTCCATTCCCAGCTTTCCCAGGAATCTCCATACTGCTTTACAAATTGGCCGCACCAATTTGTAGTCCCTTTACGGTTGCTTTTGGTTGCTTTGTTCCCTCCCGAAAAAGTCAGAATTGTTTTTTAATTGTCAGATGTTATTTCTTTGTTCATATCCCTGTGGATGGGCTTCCTACCTAGAGATCAGACTAAAGCCCCAAATCTGGCAATAGTCACACAGCCTTATATCATGGGCCCTCCCCTTGATTCTATCATTGGTTCCTCTCTGAATGTATCACTCATTCCATTCCAACCACAGTGGCCTCTTGCTGTTTCACCTCAGGACCTTTGCACTGGCTGTTCCCTCTGCCTGGAACATCTGCCCTCATGAATTTCTATGACTCTCTCATTTGCCTCCTTCACATTTATGTTCAAATCACTCACTGATATGAAAGAGCTTGATATATTTCATTTATTTTTTTTTTTCAGTTTCCTCTGTTATATTTTTAAAGGCAGAATTTCTAAGTAGCATTTAGTGCTGTATTTCCAGTGCCTAGCCTCTGTCTTGCCCATAGTTGGCATTTAATAAGCATTTGTTGAATGAAAAAATGGCACTTGAATTATAATACTAATAATAAAATAATAATAATCAACAACTTATAAAAAGCCTCTTTGCCCCAATCCTTCTTACTCAATCACACTAGTAGAGGCAACCACTTAGAATTCTTAAAGCTTTCTTCTGTTGGTTACCCGTGGATCTCTGAATAATAGGCTCCAACTTATATTTCTTGATTTCTTCAATTTTAGCATCACCTACTAACCCCTGCTGTGACAGAGCTGGATTTGATTTGCTTGCACTTTCTTAATCACCTCAATGTAGTTATTATAGATATTTTTAGTTTTTTTTATTGATTATACTTGTAACTTACTTATACTCTGCCATGTTTATTTTTATTTCTTTGATGTAGTATCTATTGTCTCCTCAGTTTCTGAGGTGAAGATTTTTGCTCCTTACTTTTTTGTTCCACTCTCCACTTTCTTATCCACTGTTATGGCTTGGATGTGAGGTGTCCTCCGAAAAGCTCATGTGTGAGACAATGCAAGAACATTCAGAGGTAAAATGATTGGGTTGTGAGTCTTAATCCAATCATTGAATTAATCCCCTCATGGGATTAATAGTGGTGACTGAAGGTATGGCTGGAAAGGTAGGCATGGGGGTGTGCCTTTGGGGTTCATATTTTGAGTCTGGCAAGCAGAGTCTCTCTCTGTTTTCTGACCATCATGTGAGCTGCTTCCCTCCACTACACTTTTCCGCCATGATGTTCCACCTCACCTTGAGCCTAGAGGAATGGAGCCTGCTGTCTATGGATTGAGACCTCTGAAACCATGAGTCCCCATATAAACTTTTCCTCCTCTAAAATTGTTACTGTAAAGTCTTTTAGTATAAAGTCTTTTTCACAGCAGTGAAAACACTGACTAAAACATCCCCCAGAAGTTCACGTATGAGATAATATAAGAAAGTTTACAGGTGAGATGATTGGGTTATGAGAACCTCAACCTAATCAGTGCATTCATCCACCGACAGGGATTAACGGGGTGGTAGCTATAGGCAGGTAGGGTATGGTTGGAGGAGATGGGTCATTTGGGGTATGCCTTTGGGGTATATATTTTGTCCCTGGTAAGGGGAGTCTCTCTCTACTTTCTGGTGAAGGGAGTCCGTCCTGAGCTGCTTCCCTCTTCCACACTCTGCTGCTGCGATGTTCTGCCTCACCTGGGCCCAAAGCAAGTGTCGGCCATTAATGGACCTAGACCGCTGAAGCCGTGAGCTCTGAATAAACTTATCTTCCTCTAAAATTGTTCTTGTTAGGTCTTTTGGTCACAGCAGCAAAAAGCTGACTAACACACTGGTCCTCCCAGTTTTCATATCTTTTCTGATTTGTTTTTATCACCACAATGTGTCTTGGGTCTCAAATCTAGTTACTACAGTCTTCAAAGGGGAGGGCCTCCAGGAAAGTGTGGCTGGTACTCAATAACCCTTCACTTCCCTCTGGTCTCCATTTTAAAGTAGTCAACAGTGTAGAATGAGGTTGAGGTCTGGCCAGGAGAGGCTGGAGGGCCAGTAACTCCCCTTGGAGGCTCGCGGCCAGGACGGCCTTCTGTGGTGGGTGCACCAGGCTTTCAAGGGTCTCAGCTGGACATGATGCCTGCTGCCTCCTTCGAGGACCTACCTCTTAGGGAAGGACTCAGGTTAGCCAGGTTTCCAAGGCTGATGTGCCACCACATGCCTTTCCAGTGAGTAACGGAGCCGTGATGCCAAAGTGGATGGGCATATTGGCTAGATGGATGAACATTCTCCTAGAGACAGTCTTTTGTGAGGAGCCAAATTATAATCCAAGATGAGGAGGTGAGCATAGACCAAGACCAGGAGTTAGACAAAATGGAAGTCAGATCAGGTAGCCCTGAGCTCTCCCTCACAAGGGAGAAAGGGCTTTGCCAGTGTCACCAAAATTCCTCAAGTTTTGATGTCTGTGACCTCCTCTGCTGGGACTTGTTTCTCCATCACCCATCCATCCCTGTTTGACCAACATAGATTTTATAATTTTCCACAGTTCTTATTACAATCAAGTGCAATTGTTCTGGGAGCCATTCTCCCTAAGGTCAATTAGCACGTGCCCGTATTGAAATAGCTCTCTGAGAGCATCTGATTTTCCTCACTTCTAAATTCACAGCCAGTCATATCATGTTGCCTTCAGGTAAGAATATAATGCCTATTTTCTACTGATTGAAGACATCCTGAAAATTCAGTGTCTCATAAATACAGCCAGCTGAGCATCGTATTTCGGTAGTAAGCATATTTCTCAAATGGATGGAGACATTTCTGCTACAGCGGGAGACTGGTTGGATGTCAGACCGGGTTCATGCTGGGCCTCAACATGTTTATAGCTTTGCGATGTAATGATTCACCTCTGATGGTCTGTCAGATCTTAAGGGGAACCGAACAAAGAATATTAGAGTTAGCCTTCTCTGCATCGGGTTCCTTTTGTATTGCTTACCGTTGTACAGAGCTGCATAATATATTGGTTTATGATACAGTGAAATGCATGGAAGGAATTGGAAAAATAAGACCCAAATGAAAAATTTAAATAATCCACTTATTTGTTGAGCATTTAATTAATAATTATTGAACACCTACTATTTTCTAGGTCTTGCACTAAATCCTTCAGATATCGTACAGTGATGAAGAAGGAAGATTCCAATATCTGATCCCATGAAGCCAATAATCTATAAGATAAGAGGTAATTAAACAATATTTACACAAGTACTTGAATAATTTTAACTGTGAAAAGAGCTAGGAAAGAGAACAGACTAGTATGAAAACGTGAAACAGGAAGGATTGACCGTATCTGGAATAAGTCTGGTGAGTTGGAGACAATACTTCTAAGGGGTGTAAGTTGACACCTGAAGGATGGGTATGAATTCACGTGGCCAGTTTGGGAAGAACGATTCGCATGAGTGAAAACTCAGAGGCAGGCAGCAGCACAGCATAACACTGATGAAGGGACTTAGATCGGAAAGATAAGCCTTGGAAAGCAAATCATAGCGTTCCTAGCTGGTAACAATGCCAGTCATGTACACATAAAGATAGTTCAGTCAATGGCAGACTGCAGATATGATGGGGTCTCATAATATTGTACTGGAGCCAAAAATTTCCTAATAACATCACCGGCATCTCAGAGTCTAGTGCAATGCACTACTTTAATGGTTGTGAAGATGCTGTGTACACAAACCTGTGCTGCCAATCATATAAGGCCATCACATACAATTATGCATGGTACACATCACCCATGTTACTGGTTCATGTATTTACTCAAGCATACTTTTTGTCATATTTTTCTAGTGTATACACACACACACACACACACACTCATGTCATGTTGGCAGCAGCCTTGTGCACTTCGTGTTTACTGAGTCTCTTGATTACATCATTCTCTGTGGTGTTTGCTTTGATCTCATATTTGATCTCATATTGTTTTGTTCATCATGACCCTGAGATCAATAGGCTGTGTGTGTTTGTGTGTGTATGTCCGAGAGACAGAGAGAGAGAGAGAGAGAGAGAGAGAGAGAGAGAGAGAGAGAGAGAAAGAGAGAGAGGCTATATCATCTAGGTGTGTGTAAGTACACTTTGTGGTAATTACACAATGACAAAATTTTTGCTTAATAAAAAATTTCTTAGAACACGTGACTGTGTACCACTTTCTGAATTGAGGTATCATATGGGTAGAATTTGATAGGCAAAAAGTCAACATTCTAGTCTATTGAGATAGTAAATATTTTGAGTAAATTAATATTTCTAAGTCCTGGGGCTTCATCTATTCCATCCCATATGATTTTAATAACTTTGAAATAAACACTTCTCTTACAAACTGGAATGACTAAAATTTTCTTGGAGAATGAATATCAGAGAATTTGGCCATTCTCATGAAGAAATGCTTCCTACCTATGCCCTTTGGAGTTCTTCATAGTCATTAGGACCAATTTTTTTTTTTTCTGGTGGGTTCAGCTCTAGGTAATGCCTTTAATATTTGTCTTAACATAACAGTGGTCATTTCTATACTTTTGCAGGCAGTGTCCTTTTTTTTAAGTATTTTCTTTTTTTAAAAATTTTAATATTTATTTATTTTTTTTATTGTTGGTTGTTCAAAACATTACATAGTTCTTGATATATCATATTTCACATTTTGATTCAAGTGGGTTATGAACTCCCATTTTTACCCCATATACAGATTGCAGAATCACATCAGTTACACTTCCATTGATTTACATATTGCCATACTAGTGTCTGTTGTATTCTGCTGCCTTTCCTATCCTCTACTATCCCTCTCCCCTCCCCTCTCCTCCCCTCTTCTCTCTCTACCCCCTCTACTGTAATTAATTCACTTCTCCCCCTTGTATTATTTTTCCCTTTCCCCTCACTTCATCTTGTATGTAATTTTGTATAACCATGAGGGTCTCCTTCCATTTCCATGCAATTTCCCTTCCCTCTCGCTTTCCCTCCCACTTCTCATCCCTGTTTAATGTTAATCTTCTTCTTATGCTCTTCGTCCCTACTCTGTTCTTAGTTACTCTCCTTATATCAAAGAAGACATTTGGCATTTGTTTTTTAGGGATTGGCTAGCTTCACTTAGCATAATCTGCTCTAATGCCATCCATTTCCCTCCAAATTCTATGATTTTGTCATTTTTTAATGCAGAGTAATACTCCATTGTGTATAAATGCCACATTTTTTTTATCCATTCATCTATTGAAGGGCATCTAGGTTGGTTCCACAGTCTTGCTATTGTGAATTGTGCTGCTATGAACATCAATGTAGCAGTGTCCCTGTAGCATGCTCTTTTTAGGTCTTTAGGGAATAGACCGAGAAGGGGAATAGCTGGGTCAAATGGTGGTTCCGTTCCCAGCTTTCCAAGAAATCTCCATACTGCTTTCCAAATTGGCTGCACCAATTTGCAGTCCCACCAACAATGAGCAAGTGTACCCTTTTCCCCACATCCTCGCCAGCACTTGTTGTTGTTTGACTTCCTAATGGCTGCCAATCTTACTGGAGTGAGATGGTATCTTAGGGTGGTTTTGGTTTGCATTTCTCTGACTGCTAGCAATGCTGAGCATTTTTTCATGTGCTTGTTGATTGATAGTATGTCCTCCTCTGAGAAGTGTCTGTTCAGGTCCTTGGCCCATCTGTTGATTGGGTTATTTGTTATCTTATTGTCTAATTTTTTTTAGTTCTTTGTATACTCTGGATATTAGGGCTCTATCTGAAGTGTGAGGAGTAAAGATTTGTTCCCAGGATGTAGGCTCCCTATTTACCTCTCTTATTGTTTCTTTTGATGAGAAAAAACATTTAGTTTGAGTAAGTCCCATTTGTTGATTCTAGTTATTGACTCTTGTGCTATGGGTGTCCTATTGAGGAATTTGGGGCCCGACCCCACAGTATGTAGATCGTAGCCAACTTTTTCTTCTATTAAACGCTGTGTCTCTGATTTAATATCAAGCTCCTTGATCCATTTTGAGTTAACTTTTGTGCATGGCAAGAGAAAGGGATTCAGTTTCATTTTGATGCAAATGGATTTCCAATTTTCCCAGCACCATTTGTTGAAGATGCTATCCTTCCTCCATTGCATGCTTTTAGCCCCTTTATCAAATATAAGATAGTTGTAGTTTTGTGGATTGGTTTCTCTGTCCTCTATTCTGTACCATTGGTCCACCCGCCTGTTTTGATACAAGTACCATGCTGTTTTTGTTACTATTGCTCTGTAGTATAGTTTGAAGTCTTATATCGCTATACGGCCTGATTCACACTTCCTGCTTAGCATTGTTTTTGCTATTCTGGGTCTTTTGTTTTTCCATATGAATTTCATGATTGCTTTATCTATTTCTATAAGAAATGCTGTTGGGATTTTGATTGGCATTGCATTAAACCTATAGAGAACTTTTGGTAATATCGCCATTTTGATGATGTTAGCTCTGCCTATCCATGAACAGGGTATATTTTTCCATCTTCTAAGGTCTTCTTCTATTTCTCTCTTTAGGGTTCTGTAGTTTTCATTGTATAAGTCTTTCACCTCTTTTGTTAGGTTGATTCCCAAGTATTTTATTTTTTTTTTGAGGATATTGTGAATGGAGTGTTTTTCCTCATTTCCATTTCAGAGGATTTGTCACTGATATACAGGAATGCCTTTGATTTATGCGTGTTGATTTTATATCCTGCCACTTTGCTAAATTCATTTATTAGCTCTAATAGTTTCTTTGTAGACCCTTTTGGGTCTGCTAGGTATAGAATTATGTCATCTGCAAATAGTGATAATTTAAGTTTTTCTTTTCCTATTTTTATGCCTTTAATTTCTTTCGTCTGTCTAATTGCTCTGGCCAGTGTTTTGAGAACTATGTTGAACAGAAGTGGTGAGAGAGGGCATCCCTGTCTTGTTCCAGATTTTAGAGGGAATGCCTTCAATTTTTCTCCATTCAAAATGATGCTAGCCTGAGGCTTAGCATAGATTGCTTTTACAATGTTGAGGTATGTTCCTGTTATCCCTAGTTTTTCTAGGGTTTTGAACATAAAGGGATGCTGTACTTTGTTGAATGCTTTTTCTGCATCTATCGAGATGATCATATGGTTCTTAATTTTAAGTCTATTGATGTGGTGAATAACATTTATTGATTTCCGTATATTGAACCAGCCTTGCATCCCAGGGATGAATCCTACTTGATCATGATGCACAATTTTTTTGATATGTTTTTGAATCCAATTTGCCAGAATTTTATTGAGGATTTTTGCATCTAGGTTCATTAGAGATATTGGTCTGTAGTTTTCTTTCTTTGAAGTGTCTTTGTCTGGTTTAGGAATCAGGGTGATGTTGGCCTCGTAGAATGAATTTGGAAGTTCTCCCTCTTTTTCTATTTCCTGAAATAGCTTGAAAAGTATTGGTATTAGTTCCTCTTTAAAGGTTTTGTAAAACTCTGCTGTATACCCATCCGGTCCTGGGATTTTCTTAGTTGGTAGTCTTTTGATGGTTTCTTCTATTTCTTCAATTGATATTGGTCTGTTTAGGTTGTCTATATCCTCCTGACTCAATCTGGGCAGATCATATGACTTAAGAAATTTATCTATGCCTTCACTATCTTCTATTTTATTGGAGTATAAGGATTCAAAATAATTTCTGATTATCTTCTGTATTTCTGAAGTCTCTGTTGTGATGTTGCCTTTTTCATCCCGTATGCTAGTAATTTGAGTTCTCTCTCTTCTTCTCTTTGTTAGCATGGCTAAGGGTCTGTCGATTTTATTTATTTTTTTCAAAGAACCAACTTTTAGTTTTGTCAATTTTTCAATTGTTTCTTTTGTTTCGATTTCATTAATTTCAGCTCTGATTTTAATTATTTCTTGCCTTCTACTTCTTTTGCTGTTGTTTTGCTCTTCTTTTTCTAGGATTTTGAGATGAAGTATGAGATCATTTATTTGTTGGTTTTTTCTTTTTTTAAGGAATGAACTCCAAGCAATGAATTTCCTCTTAGAACTGCTTTCAATGTGTCCCATAGATTCCGATATGTTGTGTCTGTGTTTTCATTTATCTCTAAGAATTTTTAAATTTCCTCCTTGATGTCTTCTAAAACCCATTGATCATTCAGTAACCTATTGTTCATTCTCCAAGTGATGCATGATTTTTCCTTCCTTCTTTTATCGTTGATTTTCAGTTTCATTCCATTATGATCAGATAAGATGCATGGTATTATCTCTACTCCTTTATATTGTCTAAGAGTTGCCCTGTGACATAATATATGATCTATTTTTGAGAAGGATCCATGTGCTTCTGAGAAAAAAGTGTAACTGCTTGATGTTGGGTGGTATATTCTATATATGTCAATTAAGTCTAGGTTATTAATTGTGTTATTGAGTTCTATAGTTTCCTTATTTAACTTTTGTTTGGAAGATCTGTCCAGTGGTGAGAGAGGTGTGTTGAAGTCTCCCATGATTATTGTATGGTGGTCTATTAGACTCTTGAACTTGAGAAGAGTTTGCTTGATGAACGTAGCTGCACCGTTGTTAGGGGCATATATATTTATGATTGTTATGTCTTGTTGGTGTATGGTTCCCTTGAGCAGTATGTAGTGTCCCTCTTTATCCCTTTTGATTAACTTTGGCTTGAAATCTATTTTATTAGATATGAGTATGGACACTCCTGCTTGTTTTCGCAGTCCATATGAGTGATATGATTTTCCCAACCTTTCACCTTCAGTCTATGTATATCTTTTCCTATCAAATGCATCTCCTGTAGGCAGCATATTGTTGGGTCTTGTTTTGTGATCCATTCTACTAGCCTGTGTCTCTTAATTGGTGAGTTTAAGCCATTAACATTTAGGGTTATTATTGAGATATGGTTTGTTCTTCCAGCCATATTTGTTTATTTATGTTGCTAAACATGGTTTGTTTTCCTCTTTGATTATTTTCTCCCCTTTACTGTCCTACCTCCCATTGTTGGTTTTCATTGTTGTTTTCCATTTCCTCTTCCTGAAATGTTTTGCCAAGGATGTTTTGAAGAGATGGTTTTCTAGCTGCACATTCTTTTAACTTTTGTTTATCATGGAAGGTTTTAATTTCATCTTCTATCCTGAAGCTTAATTTCACTGGATACATGATTCTTGGTTGGAACCCATTTTCTTTCAGTGTTTGAAATATTTTATTCCAGGATCTTCTAGCTTTCAGAGTCTGTGTTGAAAGATCAGCTGTTATCCTGTTTGGTTTACCCCTAAATGTAATCTGCTTCCTTTCTCTTGTAGCTTTTAAAATTCTCTCCTTATTCTGTATGCTGGGCATCTTCATTATAATGTGTCTAGGTGTGGATCTCTTATGATTTTGTACATTCGGCGTCCTGTAGGCTTCTAGGATTTGGGATTCTGTCTCATTCTTCAAATCTGGGAAGTTTTCTCATATTATTTCATTGAAGAGTTGCTCATTCCTTTGGTTTTGACCTCTATACCTTCCTGTATCCCAATAACTCTTAAGTTTGGTCTCTTTATGTTGTCCCATATTTCTTGAATGTTCTGATCATGGTTCCTTAACAGTCTTGCTGAGCTGTCTATGTTCTTTTCAAGTTGAAATACTTTGTCTTCATTGTCTGATGTTCTATCTTCTAAGTGTTCTACTCTGCTGGTAGTATTCTCAATTGAGTTTTTAAGTTGGTTTATTGCTTCCTGCATTTCTAGGATTTCTGTTTGTTTGTTTTTTATTACCTCTATCTCCCTGTATAGTTGATCTTTTGCTTCTTGGATTTGTCTATGTAATTCATTGTCAAAGTGATCTTTCATTGTCTGATTTTGCTGTCTAATGTCTTCCTTGAGACTCCAGATCATCTGAAGTGTGTATATCCTGAATTCTTTATCTGACATTCCATCTGCTGCAGCTATTACCTCTTCTAAAGTTGAGTTGACCTGCATTGCTTGTGGTCCTTTCTTTCCTTGTCGTTTCATACTGCTTGCGTTTCTTTCTGCTTGGTGAAACTGTTGTGTTTTTGAAAATTTCCCCCTATATATTTATATTACTCTTGTATAGTTGAAACGTCTCCCTTGCAGGGCGGGCAGCGGCTGTGCTCCTCTTCCAGTTGGTGTGACGTGTCTACCACGCCTGCGGACCCCTGGGGCTGTTCTGCCGGTCGGTCGCAGGTCTGCCTACCTTGCAGGCGCAGGCGGCGGCTCTGCTCTGCCCTTACACCAATTGGGGTGACGTGACTTCCACTCCAGCAGGTCGCTGGGCCTGTTCCGGGCGCGGGAGGCGGCTCTGCTCTGCCCCTACTCCAATTGGGGTGACGTGACTTCCACTCTGGTGGGTCGCTGGGCCTGTTCTGGGCGTGGGTGGTGGCTCTGCTCTACCCCTACTCCAATTGGTGTGTCGTAACTACCACGCCGGCGGGCCGCTTGGCCTGTTCAGGGTGCGGGCAGCTGCTCTGCTCTGCCCCTACTGCAATTGGGGTGATGTGTCTACCACGCCTGCGGACCCCTGGGCCTGTTGTGCCGGTCGGTCGCAGGTCTGCCTACCTTGCGGGCGTGGGTGGCGGCTCTGCTCTGCCCCTTCTCCAATTGGGGTGACATGACTACCACGCCCGCGGGTCGTTGGGTCTGTTCCGGATGCGGGCGGCGGCTCTGCTCTGCCCCTACTCCAATTGGTGTGACGTGTCTACCATGCCGGCAGGCCGCTGGGCCTGTCCCGCCGGTCGGTCGCAGGTCTGCCTACCTTGCGGGCTCGGGCGGCGGCTCTGCTCAGCCCCTACTGCAGTTGGGGTGAAGTGATACCACGCCGGCCAGTCACTAGGCCTGTTCCGGGCGCAGGCGGCGGCTCTGCCCTGCCCGTACTCAATTGGTGGGACGTGTCTACCACACCGGCGGGTCACTAGGCCTGTTCTGGGTGCAGGTGGCAGCTCTGCTCTGCCCCTACTCCAATTGGTGTGATGTGTCTACCACACCGGCAGGCTGCTGGGCCTGTCCCGCTGGTCGGTCGCAGGTCTGCCTACCTTGTGGGCTCGGGCGGTGGCTCTGCTCGGCCCCTACTGCAGTTGGGGTGAAGTGATACCACGCCGGCGGGTCGCTAGGCCTGTTCTGGGCGCGGGTGGCGGCCCTGCTCTGCCCCTACTCCAATTGGTGTGACGTGTCTACCACGCCAGCAGGCCGCTGGGCCTGTCCCGCTGGTGAGTCACAGGTCTGCCTACCTTGCGGGCTCGGGTGGCAGCTCTGCTTGGCCCCCACCGCAGTTGGGGTGAAGCAATACCACACCGGCGGGTCACTAGGCCCACTCCGGGTGCGGGCGGCGGCCCTGCTCTTCCCCTACTCCCATTGGTGTGACGTGTCTACCACGCTGGCAGGCCGCTGGGCCTGTCCCACTGGTCGGTCGCAGGTCTGCCTACCTTGCGGGCTCGGGTGGCAGCTCTGCTTGGCCCCCACCGCAGTTGGGGTGAAGTGATACCACGCTGGCGGGTCGCTGGGGCTGTTCCGGACGCGGGCTGCAGCTCTGCTCTGCCCCTCTGGCCCCCACAGCCCTCAGCAGGATCTGGACTGAGAAGCAGTCTCCGCGGGTTCCTCAGCCCTGGGTCAGAGTAGCTCCGGGAGCCAGAACTCGGCTGCTCCGGGCTCGGTGCATGCCCCGACAGGAGCAGGCCCCAAGAAGCAGTTTCCGCGGGTTCTTCAGCCCTGGGCCAGAGCAGTTCCGGGAACCAGAACCCGGCCGCTCTGGGCTCCGTGCATGCTCTGATAGGAGCAGGCTCCAAGAAGCAGCCTCCATGGGCTCCTTAGCCCTGGGCCAGAGCAGTTCCGGGAGCCAGAATTCGGCCGCCCCGGGCTCCATGTATGTTCTGATAGGAGCAGGCCCCAAGAAGCAGTTTCCGCGGGTTCTTTAGCACTGCGCCTGAGTAATTTGTCTGCAAGATGAAGGCGAATGGCAGCCTGAAATTACATGTTCTATGGTTGAATGAGCTGGAATCAGTCGAAAACAGGGATGATGACGTCAACTCTCCAAGATTGTGGCCACTGGCTTCCTCTGTGGTCTGACCAGTGGAGAACCGAACTGGACTGCTTCCTTCCCCCGTCTCAAACCCAGAATTCAGCACTGTGTACCGTGATTGCACAGCTGGCAGGAGCCCACAGAATCCGCAGCGCTGTATCTTTGCGTTGCTATCTCTTGCTTCCCAGCGCGTGCCGAAGATTCTAGCCACGGGGCGATTTGCTGAATAAGCGGCGTGACCCTCCGTGCGGACAAATCGCTAGCGTTTGAGCCCCTGTAGCTGATCCTCGTGCGATGAAAATCCTTCCACTAGGTTTTGGAGCACCCCAGTTTTGCTAGAAATTCCTAACAAGATAGTTTTTAGCTGTTCTAACTCATCATTCTTCCGAACAGTGATGCGGTACACGGGAGTGATGCACTCCCTTCGCCGCCATCTTCCCCCTCCTCACAAATATTTTAGTAGATCCAAAAACTCAGTCCTTGTAAATTCATTAAAATGTCTTGCTCTTCTATGTTTAGCACCCTTAAATTACTTGGGGTTTCTCTTTCTTCTTCTGTGTCTCTGCCAAGGTGGTCTTTCACTCCCTTCTCTTTTCTGTGCCACATTGCAGTCTGCATAGGCTCCAGGTAAATCACATCCTCACCCCCACAAAACACCTGAGGAGTGAGGGGTGTGTTTTATACCAATTGTTTTTCTCATGAGAATCTGATTTTTTTCTTTATTTCACAGAAAGGTAAAGGGGGAATAAGGAATATTAGAGGGCAAAGGTCGAGAGAGGATGGTGTGAAGCTCAAACATCAATAAGCGTTGCCCATCACATGTCAACTGAAGTGTACAAATGAAGCTCTATGGAGTCCTACTGTTGAATGACTTTGATTCCCAATTCGTCTTATTGCCAATATTCTTACAAATAATTGAGCTAAAATATTCCCATTAGGTAATAAGAGGATATCTTGAGGAAGGGAGTACAAAAAGCATTTTTCTTATTCTCCCAGTGCCCCAATTATATGGAGTAAATAATGAGGGCTTATAAAAATTGGTTGGCTTCCATGGCACAGGCTAGTCTGTGGAAGATGGATGAGATATCATTTTATACAAATAAATTAATGGAAAAGACATTGCCTCATGCAATGTCTGGCACATAGTAGGGTTCAATGAGAGGGCTCAATGACAGGATAAATCCAGTCAGCTCAATTGTTGTCAGCTTTGCTGACACACTAGAAGCATCTGGAGTACCAGAGAAAAAATTATTCTCTGGTTCCCTCCTCTAGGAATTCTGATATAATGGGTCTTTGGTGTGGTCTGAGAACTGTCATTTTAAAAATCCCACCAAGTGATTCTACTGTGTAGCCAAGGTTTAGATGCACATCCTGGTCTACAGGGAAACCATAAAGCCTAGCATTTTCCCTTTAGATCTTTACAGTTATGCCACATCATCCTTAGCTTGGCCATGGGGTTGGAAGGTCTGGGGCTGATTGGTTTAAGATAAACATTTAATTTTGAAATGTTTCTAGTAGATGTGTTCTGCTAGATATTACAAAGTTGTATATGTGCACGTGTGTGTGTGTGTGTGTGTGTGTGTGTGTGTGTATGTGAGAGAGAGAGAGAGAGAGAGAGAGAGAGAGAGAGAGAGAGAGAAAATTCTTCTGAGACCTTTGAAGTTCTATGTCCTAGCAAAGTTTCCCACACTTAGAAGTTAGGGAACTGTCCCTCAAGTTGCACTCTAGTTTTGCATCCAGATCCAAAATGAAAGTGACAGTAATTATTAGCATAAGTCAGCAAGCAAAATGTAACGGCCAGAACAGCTGGCCTGATAGTTCTCAATGGTGCTTTTAGTTTTATATGTCCACCAGGTTCGAAATCAGCTTATTAATTCTGTAGCAGCTTAAGGAAATAGAGACAGTAGGGAATCATTCATTCATTTATATTTTCATTCAATAGCCATCTGCTGAACATCTTCTCCAGTTGGGTTGGTCACACAATGGTAGCTAGATTGCATAGCCTGTGTTCTCAGTCTAATGGGAGAGAAGGATAAGTAAAAGAGCAATTGCACGGTGAATATGTAGTGATGAGGGAAGACAGATGCTGTGAAGGCAAGGTTGGGACAGCCAACCCAGACATGGTCATCAGGTGGGGGAGTGGAAATGAAGAAAGTCTGTTGGAAAAAAAAATTACTTTGGGTGAAGTGGAAGCCATAGAAGTAAACTGCTTGGTTTTCCCTTTGAGAAAGTGCCGCAGTCTTGGCTGGGCACAGAATCACGAGCCACCACACAGCTTTGTAGATTCAAACAGCAATTCTTTATTCCCGAACTCACACCGCCTCCACACACGTTCTCTGGCAATCCCAGTTCTGCTGCCACCCAATTCACCTACTCCACGAGGCTTTTTTCCCAAAATGCTCTCTGAATCTCACGAGAGCTCAATGAGAGCTCAGGCAGCAGGAACGCCCTAATTCCAGCAGCAATAATCCTCAACATCGAACTTCCCTAAAATCCAAGGTCTTAAACTGGGAACGCCCTTAATCCAAGGACCGGGATACTTCCTCAAACCTGATCAGCTCTAAACCCGGATCCGCCTTGGTCTTTGAGCAAGGTCACCTTACATGCAATGTCAACAGCGAAATCATTAACATGGGGTACGCTAGCAAGGAAATTTTGATGCGTCATTTCTACTTGGTAATGGCCCTCAGCAAGAAAGAACTTGCTGTCTAGCTCCTGAGAGTGCAGTTTTCTGGTAGCATCAGATGTTGGTCTCTCAGAATTGGCCCTAGCTTTCAAGCCGAGGCTGTGTTCTTCTAGACCAGGGAACAGCCTTGTCCTTCCTCCACATAACAGTGCAGAGACAAGAGTGATGAATCAAAGGAAAGAGAGAAGAGGGGGATAAGGGAGGGATTGTGGCTCAGATCATGGAGGGCCTTGGAGGCCATTGTGAAAACACTGGCTTGTACTCGAAGTGATATGGAGTGGGAGAGGGTTTTAAGTGGGCCATGACCTAGCTTATTTATCTTTGATTGTATTCTCAGCCCTTGACTTTGCTCCAGTTCACCTCCTCCCCTTCAGTTGATGACATCTAACCCTCCTGAGGACTGACTGGCTTCTAGGAAAGCAATGCTCCTTCCTGGTGACTCCTAGTCTGACAGCTTTTGGCAGGCTTTGTGAAGTGGGAGTTCCAAAGAAACTCTCTGACTTCCAGAGTGCTATATCCTCATGGGTGAGACTATGTAGATTTTTGTACCTAAAAGTTCTGGAGGTCATCAAGCACTTAAGCTAGGAAGTATGCCAGAGAAAAGCCCAGAAACTCTTGTATGGTGACAGGTAAAATAACTGTCTTTTATCCTTGGCAAAGGAGCCACTTTCCTACCTAACTCCAAGTTACAATTCCCTTCCCTGACTTTCTTTGGTTAGCAGTGAGTTTGACAGAAAGATTGCCATGGAAAGGTCTTGGTTGATGTGTACCCCCAAATGTGGAGCATAGGTGTTTATTTCCCCTTTTCTATCTTCTGAAGATTTTCATGCAGAGATTTGAGCTGAGCTTAGAGGTAATGGCTCAGGCAAAAGAGAAATATTTAGATAAAGATTAATTCTTCCCTTGAGGAATGGTTTTCTGTTAATAGGTTTTAAAAAAGATGCCATTTTCCCACTAATTATTTTTCATTCGTTCCAATGTATACAGATTTAACAAATTCCTGATTAAGCATTTTAATTGTCCGAAATTTGGTTGTTTTTTGTCTGCCCTATATACTTTCTTCTTCTTTTTTTATGTATTAGTGATGTTAAACATCTTTTACAAATGTATTGATTGATTAGAATTTTATTCTTGCCACTGGTCCTAAGCTGTCTTGAGAAGGCTTGTAACTTGATAGCTTTCTATTTAGCTGCAGTCCCCACACAAGGCCTGCATGTGCTTGGAAGTTGACTTTCTAATACAATCAGTGTCGTCAAAAGCAGTTCTTTACAACATTGCCTGGTTCCAAGGAATGCCATTAACAGGAAGATAGATGCTGAGAATAAGATGAAGTTGGTTCTAGTCTGCAGCTCTCTTCTGTCCCTGAATCTCGGAGCTTGATTCAAAGGGACCATCTTTTGTCCCAAATGTCATGATGAAGACAGTGACCATGACCATCATCACCACCAAAATAAAGGTCAGAAATAACAAAGGTATAAGTATTAACAGTGAATAAACTCATAAAAATATGTGGCATTTGTAATAATAAAAAGAGGGAAGGAGAAGGTATGCAGGGCAGACAAAAATAGAAATTTTCAGCAATCAAAATGGTTCACACTAGCAGTTGATTAAATCTGAATACAAAGAAATACCTTGAAAATTTCTGTTTATAAAAAATTTTTATTGGCAACATAACATGTTCATGTCAAGAAATTGGGGTATAAACATATATAGGCATATATGTTCTTAACTTTAAAATAAAAGCATTTAAAAAGAATAAAATACTCCCAAAATACCAACAATATTTATTTGGAGGTGAAACAAGTATGAATAATTTTACTCTCCTCCAAATATTTTTCTGTATTTCCTTCAAATATTTTCTAAAATAAATATGTAGTTGGAAAAATCAAATAGAAATGAGTTTTAAGAAAAAAATAAGAGATATATTAAAATTATGCACATTTTTTCCTGTAGTACAATTTTCACAGAAAAAAAAGTTTAAAAATATGATTTTTTAGAATTCATCTAATATTGCTATTGGCTTTTCCTTGCAAGAATATGATGTGATGTCAATAAAATGTTGTTCATCAGGTTGTGATTTAAATGATTAAACCAGTCTTGGGAGTAATTGCCAGGGTCAGTCCTATAGGTTAGCCATATTATCTTTTCTGGTCACTAAAGCTAAACAGACACTGTAATTTCTTAGTGTGATTTGACACGTTTAGAGGAAACCCATCTACTTTCATTGTAGCCCTCTACTACTTTCAGTGCAAATAGTGAAAAGGGGGGAAAACTTATGAGTCCTTTGAGTTAAGATGATAGATAAGAAGAAGGAGGTGGGGAAGCCATGGAGATCAAGTGGCACTCTTAGGATCCTGGGAATGAGAGAAAGTCGGGGATGTCTACTGACACCTGCTAAATCCTTATCCTGTGTTTCCTAAACAGAAAACTTTGAGATGTTCCATTGAATCCAGATTTAACACTATTGTGGGATATTTTGGCTGTTATAATTATTGATTTTGCATCCCTTCTTTGTCCTCTCTGGTTGCTGGTGATACTGAATATTTTTAACATTTATTCACCATCTATAGATGAATCGTCATCTCTCTGAGCCTGGGCTCAGTCCCAAGTGCCTATGTGATTTAGCTCACCCCTCATAGAATATAGAAACAAGTGTCCTTTTCTCCCCTTCACAGATGAGGAAACAAAGACTCAGACAACTAACCAGTGAAAATGTGTGTGTGTGTGTGTGTGTGTGTGTGTGTGTGTTTGCAGGTGAGTGCCCAATGTGCATTTCTTTGTCCATGTGATAGAGTTTTCCTGCCCAGCCACCTAAAGCATGGAGAGGTGAAGGGACTTGCCATTGGCCACAGAGACAGCAGATAAACACAGAGCACTTGACCCGAAATCTAAGTAAATAAAGTGTAATTTGTATAGGAGTCTCAAACCAGTAAGGCAAAGGGTTCAAAATGGGGTGCAGGCTTTGGGTGTTGGCAGGCATTACTGGCAAGGAGAGTAATGAAAATTAAAAAAAAAAATTATGGGAGGTAAAACCTGTGAGGATCTGATTTGGGAAGAACTTTGAAGCATATTGATAAGGGGAACATTGATATTGACTACTGGCTTCCCAGGGGGTTAGGCTCCTCATCTTCCCAGGATCTAGAAGGTTCTCTGAAGGGCAGATCAGAGGGTCTGACTGCCTCTGGATAAAAAAGCAGAGGAAATCTTCAATATTTGAACATATATAGCAGCAAGCAGGACTGGGAAGAAAATTCAGACTCAAGGAGCTAGACAAAAAAAGAAGCTAGGCAAAGAAGGGGCTAGAATCTAAAAATTACGTTGGTCCTAACTTAGGCCTTTGTGAAATATGTCCCAGTACCCTCCATGCTCTTGTAAATTGTGTGGTGCTTTGAGTGGTCCCTTGTAGGAAGAGAAATGAAAAATAAGAAAAGCATAGCCCCAGGACCATGGTTCTGCAGAGGGTCTTTATGAAAATTCCATGTCTCAAATGATACGAGAATTACAGAGAACCTTCTCACAGGCAAGCTATTTAATGAAGATAAAAATCAGTACATTTGAATCTTAGATGACCTAGAGTCATTGTCTTCTGAAATTGTCAAGACTCTGAGTTCACAGAGGGCCAGACCTATACTTAATCATCTTTGGACCTTTGTTTAATTCGTTTATTTATATGCGGTGCTGAGGATCAAATCCAGTGTCCCACACATGCTAGGCAAGTGCTCTACCACTAAGCCACAAATCTAGCCCTATAGTTATGCATCTTTTTTTTTTTGGGTGGAGGTGAATAATACCAGATATTGAACTCAGGGGCTGTCAGCCACTGAGCCACATCCCCAGCTGTATTTTATATTTTATTTTGATACAAGCTCTCACTGAGCTTCTAAGTACTTCGCTGTTGCTGAGGCTGGCTTTGAACTCACAATTCTCCTGTCTCAACCTCCCAAACTGTTGGTATTACAGGCATGTGCCACCACACCCAGCCTACTTATTCAGCTTTGATTCCCTGTTATGGTTTGGATGTGCTGTGTCCCCAAAACGCTCATGTGTGAGACAATGCAAGAAGGTTCAGAGAAGAAATTATTGGGTTATGAGAACTTAACCCAATCAGTTAATTAATCTCCTGATAGAATTAATTGAGTGGTAACTGAAAGCAGGTGAGGTCTGGCAGGAGGAGGTGGGCATTGGGAGTATGGCTTTGGGGAATATATTTGTATCTGGCAAGTACAGGTCTCTCACTCTCTCTGCCTTCTGATCATGATATGAGCTGTCTCCCTCTGCCACACTCTTTTGCTATGATGTTTAGCCACACCTTGACCTCCGAGGAATGGAGTCTGCTGTCTATGGATTGAGACCTCTGAAACTGTGAGCCCCCAAATAAACTTTTCCTCCTCTGAAATTATTCTGATCAGATCTTTTAGTCACAGCAGTGAAAAAGATGACTAAAACATCCCCCGCTAGAACCTAATATGGTATCTTGCTCACAAAAGTGAAGAGAATCAAAGATACCCAGCTGTCTTTCCCGGTTGTTAGAGAACCTAAAACCTATCATCCTATAATCACAATTTGGTGTAATTCTTCCCAAGTACTTTCTTTGGGTTTGCCTCAGCCACCAGTTTGCCTCCTTCCCAGTAAATTTCAAGTGATTTGGCTTTGGTTGGTTTTCAACATCCAAAGCCAAATCTAATCATCAGAGAAATGATTTAGAGAAATTTAATAGATTTATCATCTCTGAAGCAGAATGTTTGAGAAGGTGGCAGAGCTAGACACCTCCAATTACAAATACAACCCTGTTGCAAATAATTCTACAAATGAATCACTTTCTAAGTTTTTGCATGTTGGTTTTTCACATGCACAGTGGACACTACTGGCCCTTCCTCAGTAAGATATAAATGTCAAGTAGTTTTGCACAGTGTGATGGAATGATATAGCCAGATAAGAAACAAAATAGAGTAATTGGACCATGAATAGAATCATTGCTACTTCCTACTACATTTCTAAGCTTTCTTATTAGTTCATTATAAATATCAATATAGATTAAAACCCATTTACACTTCAAAAAAATAAATTAGCCCACCAACTCTGAACCACCTACCCTAAGCCAGGTATTGTGCAATACTCTTTCTAAGGAACCCTTCACCCTAATATCCATCCTTCCTTCCTTCCTCCTTCCCCCTTCCCTTTCTCTTTCTTCCCCTCTCTCTTCCTTTTACTCTCTTTCTTTTTCTCTCTCTTTCCTCTCTCTCCCTTTTTCCTTCCTTCCTTCCTTCTGTCCTGGATCTTGCTGTGTTGCTTAGGCTGATCTCATGGGTTCAAGTGATCCTCCTTCCTCAGCTTTCTGAATAGCTGGGACTTCATGTGTGTACTCCATACTCAACCTATTCTTCCATGTTACAGTAGATTAAACAGTTCCAGAGATTAAGTAGATTTTCTGAGGCCAAAGAGCTCTTCAGTAGAAGTCAGAATTTGAATGCAAGTTCAAGTTCACATTTTTTATTTTTCACCTCTGCTACAGTTTCTTGATCATGCTCCAGAATAGAAAGGACTTTCTCCTGTGGAAGATCTATCCCCAAATTGCCTTTATTGTGGGACCCTACCAAAATCTTGTGCAAAGATCTAAATAAATCATAAAGAAGTGTATTTACTTTTATTTTTTGAAATCTTTGTTTTGTTCCTCAAAGAACTCTATGAAGCCCAAAAGAGGCTCATTGGAAGACTGTGGTCATCCAAACTCAATCTCCATTCCAATGAGGTATAATTGATTTGCACAAGACTCAGATGTCAAGCAACTATTTGCTTCCAGAGGTGAGGAAGGTTTTTCCAATATCTCTTTAAATTTGCTCTGGGAAATATGAATCCAACTGAATAAAGTAGCTAAGACTACCAATTTCATAGAATATCTGTCACCTATTTTAAACTTTCCCAAATTATTTTTGAAGCTATAGAAACATCATATGTTATTATGAAACATTTAAAAAGCAGAGGTACCCAGGTACAAGTAAACATCTTTGGTGATAGCCCCTTCACTCACTCCCACCTTGGGAGGGAGTCATTAAGTGATACTACAGTGAATACTGCAAGATCTTTCACACCCCACCTCCATTTGCAACTGCCCATGCGTGTGCACACCCACACTGTTCCCCACCTTGCCTTTTATGAAAAAATGTGAGCATACTCTATTTCATTCTGCAACTTGCAACTTATGTCACACATAGAATTTTATGTCGGGCAGTCATAATTCTGTCATCAATGGGAGTAACATTGCCTCCCTCCCTTACCTCTATAAGGATCATAAAGGATTTCCATGAGGATAAATCATACCTTGAAAGGTGCTCAAGGATGGTTGTACAGAAAGAAAATAAAACTCAAGGTTTTGAGATGACCACTGATACATTATTTTACAGGGACACGATATACAGATAGATTATAATATGGTGAGTTCCAAAGAGAGTAAAACTTCTCCTTTTCCTATCCTGAATGGGACACTTCGTGATCTGCATATTATAAAAAAACATGAAAGTGAGGTCAGGCTTGGCAGGGAAATTGCTGGCTACAAGCTTTTAGGACAATTAAGAAACAGCAGGATTATTCTGGCACGAGCTTCAACCAGTTGGCAGAAAAATGCCTCTTCTGCTCCTACGGTGACTGGCAATTCTAAGTAAATGGCTAAAATTGCCTTTCATGTCTGCTGACAACTTCTTTCCTCAAGTCTTTGAGTTTTGTTGAATTCTCTTTGATAATGGGGTTATCTTCTCTATTAGGGTAAATTTGACATCTATAGGGATTATTTCAATTCTCACAGGACAAAAATTCACTTGTTTCCAGAATTACAAATCCTTGAAATCTTTCTCAAGTCTGGTTATGAAGTTTTTCCCTAAAAGTTTTCTTCTTTAAGTCTTCATTACCATACACAAAGACTGTTTTATATGATTAGTGACACACTAAAAGGCATTTTTGAAATATTGAAAATAGCTTACAGGCCCCTATTATTATATTCGGTGAAGTCCAAGAATTTGGAACTCCAGTTAGGATATTATTAACTTAAAATGTCCCTATTCACTTAAATTATAAGCTGTCAATAAATATTACTTTTCTTCCAGCTTCAATTTATAATTTCCCCTAAAGCTACATTTGCTGACCATTCTCCTGCCACCACCAGTACCTGGCTGGGGTGGCACCAATAATTGCTTGTTGTCTTGCCTCTAGAAGCCCAAAGCTGAGAGGCAAAGGGTTCAGTATCCACAGATTCAACCAGCTTCAGATGGCAAATATTTTTTAAGTATTGCATAGTATCAAACATCTATAAACTTTTTTTCTCGTCATTATACCCTAAGCAATATCATATACAACTATTTCCATAGTGTCTGTATTTTATTAGGTATTATAAACAATGCAGTGGTGATTCAGAGTATATGGGAGGATGTGTGTAGGTTTTATACAAAATACACTATTTTTTATAAGGTCCTTGAACATCTGAGAATTTGAGAACTTACAAGGGCTTTTGAAACCAATTTCCCATGAACACTTAGGGCTATTGCATATCATAGTGGTTGAGAGTAGTCTTGGCATTACAATGGCTCTGCACATTAAGTTGGATCCTCCATAAAATGGAGAAGATGTGGTACATGTCTCAGAGGGTTGTTTAAGACAATTGATTCCACATAATAAAGCACCTCAAACACTGCATGGACCATAAAGTATTTGTTATTCTTGAATCCTTTCTGCCTAAGTCCATTCTCCTTAACTTGATTATTGGAATGAGATTAGTAGTTGTCTATGCTATTGAGAGGGGAAAATCTCCTTATCTTTTTCCTTATGTCTTGATGGAAACAGAGAAGAAGAAGATGGTACAAGTTCAGTCACCTCCCCATCTCCTATGTGGAGGCAGGGAGCTGGGCTGGCTGGCTTGGCACTCACTAGCTTGCACTGTGAGCAATTTTTTTTAGTGTCTCTGAGCCTTAGTTTCTTTATCTGTATACAGGGGGTGACAGCTGTCCCTGATCATAGGGCTGCTGAGAAGACCAAAGCAGTCTAAATAGAGGACTGATACATAGTACATGCTCAATGCAGTTGGCAACTAACCTACTTCAAATACAACAGGTTCAAGTCTACTTCTGTTGTGCACCTGCCATGTATGCGCTCTGTGTAGGAACTTCATTTAACAATGACTCACAAGGGACACTCATTGTCTTCACTTAAATCAATAACAGAGACTAAGGCTTTGAAAGGTTGAATGACATGTAGCAGTTTTCAGTTTAGAGGTGACAGAGCTGAAATGTGACTCCAGGTCTTCTGATCTGGATGTCTCCATGAGCCATGACTATCTGATTAACCTAAGAATTCTCAGGGTCCATCAGGATGTAGGGTAGAGGGTCTCTTAGTCCCTGCCTTCTTACTGTCAAAAAGTTTTTCAATTATTTTTATGACCCATACATATGTAAATGCACAACATACTTTTAACAGTTCATTAATATAACATAGTTTATTTTCCCATAGTCGTACCCTTGGATTCTTTCCCCTCAAAGTTTCATAGACTTTCTGGAATATCTAAATGACTATTTTTAACTGGGAGCATTGTGGTTTTTTTTTCTTTTCCTTTCATTCTAAAACAGCAAGTTGACTCCTCTTCTTCCTGGAAGCCTTTCTAAGTCATTACAAATAACATTTTTCTTTATAGTTCTCAAGTGACCTTTAGTGCAAACATTTCTTTCTTCTTCCTGTGATGGGTGCTGACATCACTCTCTTTGGAACACAAGGCCTCCACAAGATTGATTTGTCCTGCTGAGACTTTGGAAAGGGTGTCTTCTTCTCTGCCCACATCTTAATTCTCAATTGGAGGTAGAGAATATTTAACAATGCAATTTCTTTTCCTAATTTTTTTATTTGAGGTTGATTTTTAGAAGTCAGCTATTTTAACAACTGCTTTGGAAAACTTTATTATCCCCAGTCAGAAGTCTGGTTTTATATCTTTTAGCCAATTATTTCTTATCTTTGGTTACTTCTGCTCCTTTTTTTATTCAAATCAGTCGGCATCTGTTCCCAGGATTCGGTGCCAAGGTGCCACCCAGCTTAGAGAAACTAATCTTTGATCTTTTTCTTTTGCCTCTTCTTGGTACCAACACACCAGTTATCATCCCCAATTCCCCCCACATTCTCAATACTTCCCTTTGCAAATTCACTTGGGATTTTTAAAAAGAAAGGAAAACTTAAAAGGAACCCGATGAAGCTTATTTGGATAAATGCTGAATTAAGGCAGCCCTAAGCCATGTGGTTTTGTCTGAGTTTGCTCAGTTCTGCCTAGAAGTTGTGTGGCTTAATGGGGAAAGGTGCTGCCAATTTAGGACACAGCAGAAAGATTTTCAGCAGTAACTTCTCCCATGTTGTGGGTCCCTGATAAGGTTCCCAGGGTTTTATTACCCAGGTAGCTTTTTCATGCCATGGGCATAATGGTAGAAGACACCTCTGTAGGCTAAATGGAAGGCACAGAATTAATATCAGGAGAAAGGCACAGGATGGCTCCTTTCTTACCAGGAACAGTATTTGCAGTTACTTCCCTTTTAGTTCTTAGTGCCAACAGGTTCTCTTTTAAACAGAACTAACAATGGTTTTGCCGTTTCCCATGGACCCACACTGAATTTTTACCATTCGTTTATTTATTTATGAAAGTCTCCTATTGACTCATGGTGATTCTTGCAAATAAATAAATCACCGTTGCAGACATTTGTTAAGTTACATGGAACAACAAAACAGTTTTTAAAGTGACGAAAAGGCTTTTCGGTCATGAAATCAATGAAGAGCAATTTAATGCCTACTTTGTGTCAGATACCACGTTTACCCCAAGGAAGGAAAACAGACATGGGCCCTGTCTTTCAGGACTTAGGGCTCAACAGATGTCTTCTGCTCCCACAGCAGTAGTCTGAAGGTGAACGGTTGGTTGCTTTTCTAAGTCAGATATAAAGCTGGCTGTATTTTTATGGCCTTTGAGCTTAGGATAGTTTTTATATTTTTAAATGCTTGAAAAAAAATTCAAGAGAATATTCATATTTTGAGAAACGTGGAAATGACATGAAATTCAGACTTCAGTTTCCATAATTAAAGTTTATTGGAACCTAGCGTGGCCCACTCATTTATGTATTGTACATGGCTGTTTTGTGCTGCCATGGCAGAGCTGAAGAGGTGCAGAGACTATACAGTTGGAAAAGCCTAAAATGTTTAGTATCTGGCTCTTTAAAAAAATAATATTTTCTGAACTGTGTTCTAGAAGACTTTCAGGTACGATCACTTTCTGCCTTGCGATTCTAGCTGTCTCTTAAATTTCTGAGAGACACACTCACCCCAAACAGCCCCTTCTCTCTGCACGGTATGGCAGACAAGGCAAGGCATTGGCACGTTTATAAGCATGTTTGAATTTTCCTAAGCCACAAACTAGTGTGTACAAGAAATATATAACATTATTTTTTTCCTAATGCTACATAATCCACTTACTACCATGCCACCCTGATTCTTTCTAGAAATCCTCTGTGTTTTCTCAGTCTTTTCATCTTAAAATTCAGCTAATTCTGGTTTTGCTCTCTTGTCTCCCTTCTCCTCTAGGTGGCAGCGGTGTGGGGTAGTCTATAGGGCATGCTGGCAAGGGCTGCCTCTCCTGAGCCTCTCCTGCCTCTGGTTACCAGCACTCCAAGTGTCCCTGACCCCACCTGGTCTTGTTACTTTCAGTTGTAAGGTCCCTTTGTCACCTCTGTCAGATACCTGGGTCTAGTGCTTTGCTAACCTTGACTTCTTCCCAAGTGTGGAAACTTTGTGCTGCTCTTTTGTTTTCTCCGGGGCTGTTGGAGCTGAGTGGATAAGCCCAGCCTGATCTAACCCTGCCTGGCACCCCAGGACCTGGGATGGGAATCAGCTCTGCCTGATAAGGTCCTGGCCCTTAAGGCTGCCAATCAGTGAGCTTCCTGAGTGGGAGTCGGCCACCGAGCCTCTTGCTCCACTGCAATGGCTTCTCAGGAGTTAGAAGAACAGGATGTTTTCTCTTTCAAGGCTGTGGTCTGGGGAGGGAGAAGCAGGCTTCTGCTCCATAGGCCTTTCAGAAAGGAGCCAATTTGTCTTTCCCTGTTCTAAGCATGCTTTAAGCAAGCTCAAGTCAAACCTATCGGCTCCACTGGATTCAGTAACCTCAGGCTCCGGTTAGGCCAGATGGAAAATCAGTCCTGGAAAAAAAAATTAAGTGAAAAACCAAGGCAGAAAAAGTCATTACCCCTCCCCACCCCCCATAAATCTAAACACACTAAGCCCATTGAAAGACTTGCCAGGAAAATGCGATTTTCAGTTTTCTCTGTGGGTTCAATTTATCTTACTGCTCAGTAGTCAAGTTGAATTAGATCCAGAACCAGATACAATTCAACCCTTTTTATTTGAAGGGAGCCGCCCCCACCTTCCTGTTGGTGGCCTCACTGTCGTATCCTAAGGACCGGTATTTCCCACATTAGGAATTGCAGCCCGTCTTCCTTTTAGATATCCGGATTGCGTGCCACTTAAGTTTCCCTCTCTCAGATAAATGAGTAATTGCATCTTTTCTGCTATGCCTCACTACAGATGAGAAACTCTCAGGATTGCATTTTACTTCACTGAGTTTTGCGTTTTGAAGATGGCAATTCTGCATCTTACGATCAACCTTGGCCTGAAGCACAGTCTCATCTATCATCCAGACCATTTGAGTTCGGGGGTTTGAAAGATGTGTAATAGAATGGAATATAAAGAACAACAGACTTGTCTAGATGACTTGAGTGGTCACGTTCACCCTACTGTTGAGGATGTGATTAGAATATGCACTGGAATACCTACACTTCCATAATGTTACCACAATTATATACAAAATAAAACACACAAAGCATTCGTCCCTTTTTATTGGCAATGATTATAGTTGTCATCCTAAAGCAAGGAACAGACTAGAATGGATGAATCCAGGTAGATTTTTTTTTTATCTAAATGGCCGTATGGAAATTAATTTACAGTTTTTCCTATGGAAATAACTTGTTTTCTCACATTTTTTGCCCAAGTGAAGATGGGTGTCTGAAGGCAGATTCCCCTTCAGGATAGAGTGAGAGAAACCTTTCTTCAATCTCCCTTGGGTAGTTTTAATATATATATAATCAAAAGTTTTTAACATGCCTCCAATGGAACTTGATTCCCTTCCTCTGGAGTATAAAATGGACTTAGTAATTCAATTCTAATGAATAAGAATATGGCAGAGGTGACTGTCACTTATAAAGCCTAGAATGTAAAGGTACCAGTGGCTTCCTCTTCATTCTCTTTGATTGCTCACTATGGAAGAAGCCAGTGTCATGGCATGAGGATGCGCAAGCAGTCCTGTGAAGAGGGCCTCATGTGAGGAAATGTAAGTGAGTCACACAGAAGCAGATACTTCACCCTGGTCAGGTCTTCAGATGACAGTCTGACCCACATCTTGACTGCCACCCATGAGAAACTTAGAGGCAGAGCTGCTGGGCTAAGCTGTTCACAGGTTCCTGGCTCACAAAAGCGGTGAGATAATGCATTTGTTGTTTTAAACCACTAAGTTGTCAGTAATTTATTATGCAGCAATAGACAATATTCCCCTCTGGAGAATATTCCATTGGTGATGAGAATCTTATTATATGTGTTATTTATGAATACTTGCATGTTTAATGGTCATAAAAAGTAACTAAATAGCTTTCCCCAGGTACAAGGCTGATAAAAAAAATAACCATATTAGTTTATACTTAAGCTTCTTGAACTTGGCCAGACATGTTCCTAGATAATTTAAAAGATACATTGAAATTCTCCCCCATATGGGTCATTTGAGTGGACAAAGAGGAAGTGAGGTCCAGCTTTATCAATCCACTTTGTTGTAATAGCAGAGTTAAGAGCATATTGTGATGGTTTTAAATACTCTTGCACAGTCTTTGACAATCACTCCATGGAGAGCTGGGACCAATCGTGTTCACTTGATTGTAACCAGTATGTGGCTCAGTAGACAGCCCCAGCCAGTATCAACCACCAGACACATCAGTGAAGACAACTGCTAGTAAGTATTGCCCCCGCCATCAACTCCCTCCTAGTATCAAGTGACCCTCCAGCTTGAGTCTTCCAACTTGAGGCCCCAGATGTCATGGAGCAGAGACAAGGTGTCCCCACAGGAAGGTGTGCAAATTCTTGTCCCACAAAATCTATGAACATGACAAAATTGTTCTTTTATAGCACGAAATGTCATGGTAGTTCATTACATAGCAATAAAAACCAGCACAGATTAGTTTAAAAGAATCTAATTTGGAGATAAGAACTAACTAGCCAAGAATTTTAAGTTGTGACATTTACAAGACTTCAGTTTGGTTAAGGATGGCCATATGAGAGACCAGTACAGAGTCACCAGGTTTTCTGCTGTGTTGTTTTGTGTTGTAGATTGCACATCTCTCAAGGAGAACAAAAACTCAGTAGACATAGAGATAAAATGAGTAGACCTTTGAATCTTCCTCCCCACTTAAAAAAAATTTGCAGTTTTGAAAAACTTCACAGAAACAGCAAATACCACCATCATCACTGAGAATTCGTCCAGAGTTAACATTTTTTGCTTCCTATATCTTTAAATAAAGAATGAGCTATCAAATACATTTAGAGCTCTCTACTCTCACCCAATTCCACTTTGCCATCCCTGGAGATAATCACTATCCTGAAGTTAGTATTTCTCCCTTGCCTTTGCCCTTTTATTATTTTTAGAATAAATAGTTCTGTGAGTTACCTTATAATTGTATGTACTGAGAGACAGTTTTAATAATATCATCATGAATAAATAAGTTGTTTTGGTTAAGATGCTATAGACAAACATTTGCTCTCTTACTTCCTAATGAATTAAAATTTTTTTAGGATACGTGCTCTCCATCTAGTGGTAAAAATGGGATAACCATAGGTGCACTTGTGTCTGATGTAGAGGGATGAATCATAGAAAGTGACTTCTGGGGATAGGACCCTCTTCTAGTCTATATGAAGGATATGCAGATGAGTAAAAGGTAGAGACTGTGGCCCTCAGGGTGCTACACTCCATGGAATAATTACCATGCAGTCGTATGATGGACACATGTGAAAGCTCAGAGAAGAAAAGACATGTGGCCAGGTCATACAACTAGTGATTAGCTGAACAGTAAGTCAAATTCTACCTTTCTGACTTGAAATTCCATTCTCTAAAATGCAGATAGTACCTTAAAATGTCATTTTAATATTACAACAAATACTAATTTCCTATGAAGAGGAATGCAAACCTTGATAAATTAAAAGGATTAAAGAGAAGAATCTTCAAATAAATTTAGTTTGTTTCTTGGGAAACAAATTTAAATCCAGAAATTTCTGCATTTAGAAATCCCTGGGAACCTTTAAGAATCCAAAGAAGCTCTGCTTGGGGATAGCATCCTAGCATAGAGCACAGAAGGGTTTGGAGAATAAAGTATGGTGCTCAAAAGACCACCAGCAGCCACGATACCAAATATGTTACTATGCAGTTCAGACCAAACAGACCAAACACGGAGCCTAGCAACCAGCTTAGCCATAATGAGTCCTATCTTCTTCTTCATGACAAAAGAAGCTATGTGTCCTAGAAAAAAGAAAGGAAGGACGGGGTTTAATAAACCATGTACTAGATATTCCTTTACCATGGAACATGGCCCAAGCCTGTTGTTTATGCTCCTGCCTTCATAAGTCTCCCAAACCATAAGTTTATCCTCCACTTAATTTCTGGAATGGACTAGAATCCAATCATGATTTCTGTTGCATCTCATTGGTCCCCTGGTCCTACTTTGAGGAATAGAGAGAGAAGAAAGTATGACTAGGGCAAAAAGCCCAGAAGATATGGGTCTTACTGGAAAGGGAATTTTCTGGATAGAAGAGCATACGATTAGTTTGGACATAGATTGGAAAAGAAGGCAGTAACAGCATGGTGGAGTGAGGGGGATAGCACAAGAAAGCAAGGTCAGAGAGGAAACGGGGAGGGAGGACCAGTTATGGGGAGCAAGGAAGAGCTGCTATGCCTTCCATGTCTAATAGCAGTTAGGAGCTGTTGGAGGATTTTTAGGCAGTGAAGGAGAGGCCTGTGACAAGATAGATTTGTGTTTTCCAAAGATTACCCTGGTGAGATAATGAATTTTAGGATGGAGGGACATGAAGCAGGGAGGCTGAAGATTTCCCAGTGGAAGGGGATTTAGATGGTGGTAGTTTGAGTGGGAGCACTTGGTGAAGATGGAAACGAGAGATTTTGAACATTGTTTGTAGGCGAAGGACTCCTTCTGATATTATCTAGCTCAACTCCCTCATGTTACAGATGAGGAAGCTGCGGTTCAGAGAGGTCATTTTGGGTCAACGTCTGTGTATGGCAGAACTACCACTCTGATACGGGCTCTTGACTTCCAGCCTAAAACACTTCCTGTTGAACTACACAACTTTCTATTATTTTTATGTTTATATGTCTTTATCCCTTTCACCAGATTATAAATTTCCTGAAAGCAGAGAAGCTGCCTTACACTTGAATGCAGTCATTAACTTTTATTTTGCAAGGGCTGTCAGCAAGCCGCTTGGTAGATGAAATGTGGTGAGGCACAGTCCTTCAGTCCCAAGATCACTCAACTCCAGGCACACAGAGGGATCTCCTTGCCACTTCTTAAATTGAAATGAAGTTGAATTATACATAAGCTTTCCCATTGACATAAAATAAAATCCTATTGAGATTCAGATTCCAAGAGGAAGTTCAGAATCATGCTTAAGAGAAGAGGAAATAAGGAGAGGAAATCCACATCAATTCTTTATGGAGGAAAAGACAAAGCCTTTATAGGAACTGTCCCAGTGGGCCCTGAGTCAGGAAGCATTTGCAAACACTCTTCCCTGAACCTAACCCAGGGAGGAGTTTCCCATGGGTTTAGCTGAGGGTCTACATACCCATCAGGACTTGGCAATGGAGATGGTGGTGGAAAGGGTGAATGAATGACAAGTAATTCCAGGAACTCCCTCTCTTTCTATTTCTGTCTCCAGAATGGCAAAATGGGGTTGGCTGAGTCTTCGTTTTAGGAGCTGTTTTTAATCCAGAGGAATATGCAGGACCAAGTCGCAGCTGTAGGGAAGCAAACCAATAGGCTGGCTTCTTACACCAGTTTCTGGCTTAAGCTTCAGACTAAAATAAAGTAAAATGAGGGAGAGACTCTAAGTTTACATATTTTTTGGATCTAATTTACTAAGCAAGAAAGAAGAAAGAAATTATATCTATAGCCCAATATAAATTATTACCAAGGATTAAGTCATAACCAAGAATAAAGGATGTTCATTTAACACAACCATTTCCTATATATCTCACTCAGGAGCCCAGCTCGACAGAGAACTACTGGAGGGATGTGCAAATTCAGTTCAGGTAAGGGAACCCTTCCCATCTGGTGTGGTTGGCAGGATCCAACACAGCCATCTGGAAAACCTCAAATAAAACAAAGATGCCATTTGGTTTCAGACAGAGTGCCAAACACCTGTGTCTGTTGTTAATCATGAAGTTATTGAAAATTAGCTTTGAATAGCTCAAGTGCTAATGATGAATGAATTAAGATCACTCCCTGTATTTTGTACTCATCCTTTCTTGAGGTATGTACAGTGTTGGCTAAGGCCCTGCTTGGACCAGTTCTGTTTTCCAGTCTCTCAGCCTCTCCTTCTGGGTCCTCCTCACTCCCTCTCTGACAGCTGGTACCTTCTTGCTGCAAATAGGGTTTCTGGATCTCTATAACCAGGTTTGCCCACCGAACAATGTCCAGTGTTTTTAATTATTCCTTTACTCTCCCTCAATTCCACAAATCTTCCTACTTCCTTAGAACACTGATTTCCTGAAGCTGTTCCAAGGAAAACAATCTGACTGAATTTATTCACACTATACGTTGGATGGCTCTTGTGTTGATTCCTCCAATCTTCAAGTGGATAGATCTTCATTTATTTATTTTTATGTGGTGCTGAGGATCGAACCCAGTGCCTCACACGTGCTAGGCAAGCGCTCTACCACTGAGCCACAACCCCAGCCTCCAAATGGATAGATCTTAATGGTAGAATGTAGTGGGAACAAGGACTACTCTCTAGCACTTTGAACATTATTATGTACTTTTCCCCATCATTTTTATCAGCTTTTAATTAATATAATTGTTTAAAAACTGATTAATTTATTAATAATTCTTTTCAATTGGATGACAAGCTGTGAGAGAATAAGGCCAGGTCTATTCACCTTTCCTGGTCTAGACCACCATGACTATCTCAAGAAGGAGACTAGTAAATACTTCTTGTGTGAATGAATGAATGAATGAGTTGAATTTTCCATTCCAAGTGAGTCAGATATTTCTCATATCAGCTCCTAAGCATAAAACCAGAAAATAAAAGAGAAAGAAATAGTCTCAGGAAAATTGAAAGATTTTTTTGGGAACTGAAAAATCACCAACTTAAAAAAATATAGCACTATGTACAAATTTCTTTCAACTAAAAAAGCATAGACTTCCCTGAGGCTGACAGATAGGTTTCAAGGAAGCAAGGCCCAATTACTTAATACCCTTTGCTTACAGAGCACAGCTCTCCTCAGATAGGAAAAATGAATCAAGACTATTGTTCCCCACTTCCTTTCCCTCTTCTCTGATGAGAAGAGCAATTTGAACCTCCAGCCGGAGCCCCGTGTTCTCAGCTCTCACACTGGCCTTTTCGTCCATCACCCACCCCTCTCACTTCCATCCGCTTCCCCACATAGACTCATAGACTCCCTCTCTAATCCCTTCTTTCTCTCTGGCTTCCTTGGTGATAAGACACAGGATTAGGATGCTGTGTATAAAATTTGCCAGTTTTGCACAGGGCTCACCCTTTGCTGCAGAGGTGTCGTTGTTCTGTCTGGATTTCTAGGAAAATGAGATGAAATTTATGTAAAAGAGTTGGGTTTGTAGTAGGTACTCAAAACACACAATGTTTTTTCTCCTTGCTTTTAGTTGATTCAAATACTTCTGAATCAGAGTTGTCCATCAATGACAGCTAAAAAGAGAAGCTGTTTGTAATTAATTAAATTGAAAAAAAAAAGACAAGTGAAATGGGATTAGAAATGTACAAATGTAAATATGTGACAAAAGGACTAAGAAATTCGAAGTGGCCATGGCCTGTGACTCCCTGGAATGGAAGACTTCTTAAAGGGTGATTTATCTTTAAAACATAGTTCAGGTGTTTTTTTTTTTTCTTTCTTTCTTTTTTTTTTTTTTTTATATAGTTCTACTGTTGCTATGGAAATTGCCTCTGTAGGAATGTGTGCAAATGCAGAATGGATTGCTAGTTGCATGAATAGGGAGGTGTGGGCAAGGGGCAGGCATGTTGACACTTGTCAGTCTGCAGCTTTGGTCCTGAAGAGAAAGAAACAGAATGTGGCTGAGGAACATGAGGGAATGCTGTGGGATCGGCACCACCATAGCTATCTCACTGCCTGACAGACCCCACGTGAGACCTTCTAGAATCTCTAAATCTCCACTCCACTAATTAGGGAGACCATTGTGTCTGTTACCTCAGAATTTTCATTCATACCATCACCTTTCACCGTCAGTGTCATTCTGGTTTAGTTGATAAACCCGAAAGTCACCAGATCACTACAGAATATAATTTCCCCTATAAAATGAGAGCAGCACACTGAAATGATTTGTCACAGCTTTGATGATTTTTTTTTTAAAGCACAGGACTTAAAGCTACTTTCTGGGTAAGAAGCATCTCTTCCTTTCCCTGCACTTCTCTTACTTCTGTCACAGCTTCAGTTGAACAGCTGTGCTTCCTGCCCACCCAGAAGAAACAAGTGGTCTTATCACCTCTCGAGGAGAAACTAAAGTTGTGTTGAGTCATGCAACTGGGGAATCTGCTAGCCTCATTCTCTCGTCAAGTCAGTAGCTCTTACATGTCAGCCTTCCCAATTATATATTTCAGATTTTTGTGCTGCAAAGAAAACAAAGCAAATGATTACCCATAGAGAATCCAAGGCAGGTATATCATCCATAGCTGCTTTTTGGGAGTAATCTCAAAGAAAAAGGGAAGTGCTAAAAGGACACTGGGAACATTTACAGAATCATGGGGGTGGGCTAGAGAACAGGGTGCAGAAATTGAGGAAGCACAAAGTGGGATTGGACAGCCAGACCACAGCCAGAGTCAATGCCACAGATGCCCAATTTGGATACTGCTGCCCCTGTTGGTAGGCATTGGATCCCATGGTGGCAGTACAACCATGACTGCCCCAAACTGGTGGCTGTTGCTGACTTTGCTGCCACTAACAGAGGGATAGTCCATGATCCCTTCTTCTTTGCTTAAGTAACCTCTGATTCAATGTCCCAGATTTATGCATCTTATGGGCCAAGACAATTGTTGGTACCCAGGTTCTAGTAGCAATTTAAGGTCTGAAGAGTGAATATCAGCCCTTTTCATCTTCTATAGAAGAATTCTGTCTCCCACTAATTTCTCCGACCTTGGCAAGAAATTCAAATCCACCTTAGCCTAGAAAATATCCGCTATGTGAGTATTTACCTTGAGCATGTAAAGGACCTCCACTCATAACCTTTAGAAATAAGATCTCTGAAAGTCTATTGAAAGCAATGTCTAATGTTCCAAAATAAAGCCTTAAAGCAGGGCTCTCTGATGTGATTCTATAACCCGTAAAATCAGAAAAATGAGAAATTATACCCCATCAATGTATGACATATCAAAGTGCATAAATGTATTCTATCATCATGTATAACTAATTAAAACAAATTTTAAAAAATTTTAAAAAGAAGAGATAATTTTTAACTGTTCATGGGTTTGTATCTAATGTCAAAAAGGAAAGTGAAAGGAAAAGGAAGAAAAAATACTAACAAAGGAGAAAGGGTTCTTGGGGGCAGGGAAGTCAACCGTCTTGGATGGAGGAAGGGGTATATTTACTATTTTCACCGTTCACAGAAAAGGGATGTAATCCAAGGGGCAGAAATGATTGAGTCAAGGAACCCAGAATTCCACCCAGAGAGAAGGCAGAAATGTAACCTGCAATGAAGGAAAAGAGTGCTGTGGAAAACTTAGGGCCCCAGGAGAGTGGTGTCCTCCAGAAACCTTGAACACCTGGGTGGCCCACCCAGCAGGCTTGACTCAGAGGCACCCTCCAGGAAGGAGGAGACAAATGGAGCTTTGATGCAAAAGACACAAGAAGGGTCATCTAATTATGGGACAGGCCAGCTGTCAGGATGAGAAATTTGCCAATGTGTCACTTGGCTGCAAGTGATAGAAACCCAACACTAACTAGCAAGGGCAAAAAGAGAATTTACTGGCAGGGTAAGGGGGTGCTTCATGTCTTTGCCAACAGGGGGGAGAAGGGGCAAGCTGGGCCTCAACGATCAAATGTCCCATCTTGTGTCTCATCACTGCTTCTCGCCGAAGAGAAGAGGCACCACTGCCTTGACTTGTGGACCAATATCTTTGACCTAGTAGGAGCAGGATGGCTCACAAGGCCAAAGTCTTATGTCCGGGGGCTTCTTCCCTGAGAGAGGAGATCATTCTATTCTTTCAGTCCTAGTTCTGTAGAAAAAATCTAAGGAGACTGACCCACTCAGGACAGGTGTCCGAATTTAAGTTTCGGACCATTTTATAAGAATGTAGAACTTTATTTATTTATTTGTTTGTTTGTTTATTTATTTATTTATTTTTATGGGGGTGCTGAGGATCAAACCCAGTGCCTCACATGTACCAGACAAATGCTCTACCACTGAGCTACAATCCCAGCCCCAAGTTTCTGACCATCTTAAAAGACAATTGTTAGTTGTGAGCAATCTGCTTGCATTTTTACCTACCCTCAGGTGATCAGTTATGGATAACAAATTGGGTCCTGCTCGTCCATCTTGGGATTTTTTTTTCCCTGGATCTGCCAGGTATTCAAGGAACAAGGCCCTGTCACAAAAACAATACTGCTGGGGTCCCATCCCTGAAAGTCAGTGCTGTTCTCACAGAAGGGAGAATTCCTGCAAGCTTCAGTTGGTGTCTGTGAACATCCAGCAGTCTGGATGGGAATAAGAGCATGGTCTTTTTCTGGGAGGAAAGAGAAGGCCCTTATCTTTAATACCCTTCTTTGTTTTTCCTGATACTAAGGCAGTGAGCTTGAGAGAAAGCATTCTTGAGAGCCCCTGAGTAACCAGGACAACGCCTCATCACCTCTGGGTAATCCTAGGTCCCTTGTGGGTACTGCATGGTGGTGGGGTTGAAAGCAGCCTGTCACCAACTCAGTTCAAGAAAGTTCTGGCAAGAAGCACATCTGCAGTCTGAGCATGGGCAAGGGCCCATGGTTCTTACCTTACAACAGAGCACTATCCGAGTCTAAGGAGGATCTGGGGCAAGGGAGACAGGCACCAAAGCCCCCAAGAACAAGGGGTCCTGATGATGATGCTTAGGGATGGTCAGGGGCTCAGTCAGTGTTCAATTTATTATCCCAAGTTCCCTCACCATTCCTGTAAAACCCTGATTGGTTTTACAAGGAACTGGTTTGAAATTAGGCAGATACAGAGCAAGTTTATCTTTCCTGCCCACTGCTGCTCACTCCTAGATAACACATTTCTAAGGCCACAGTCAAATTTACATTTGAAAAGTGAAAAAACCAACACAATCATTCTGTATTTATTTTCCAGGCAACTGCCAGGAGGGATTCTTGATGGAACTGACTTAATCACAGTTGTTTTGATATCATTCAAATGGAGCTGTAACTGGAAAAAAGTCAGCATGCATGTACCTGAGCTGGCATGTTCTCCTGTCACCGCTCCCGACCTGGCCTGGCCTTGCTGAAACCAAACCCTAAAAAGAACATCTGTGATATTAAAATTGTAGTTTTTGGTGATGGTAGAACTTTTACATCCTAACCTGAACTTCGATAATTGGGAAAGACAAGTAGAAGCTCCTGAATTACTGCAGTCAAGTTTATCCTTCGCTGTTCAGGGGAGTAGAGATTGGCATCTCCCTCCTAAGTTACAGGTACAACTGAACATTTTACATGAAGTTCTGTTGCAGGACCCAATTAAGTTTGTGTTCCATCCAACTCCTTGTAATGAGTCATGGTCTAACAGCCTTCTTCTATGGGAAAATGAAGTTACACAAGTGGATTTTAACTGTCATTTGCTGTTCGAAAATGCCTTTGGTTCATCTTTTTTCTACTTTTACTCAAGTTTCTTACTTTTGGACACCTTTTTACTTTAAAAAAAATTAAAGCTTTATCCTTTTAGGGATATATGTCAACATGTCAACTGCTTTGTCACATTCTTTGCTAATGCCAATGTCATCAGAATTTAAAAAGCTGAAGCAAGGAATTGCATTTTGGAATGAACGCCACGTGAGTAGTCAGGGCAGACAGCCAGAACCTTCTGGTGAAGAGAATGAAAGCAGAACTGTGGTGGAGAGCATTTAAATCCCCTTTACAGTTCTGATCTCCTCCCCCCTTTCCCAGCCTCTGTGGCCATTAGAACAAAGGTGGTGTCATATTCCCTGGGCACGCTGCCACCACTCTTTTTTTTTTTAACCCCAGTCTTTTTTTTTTTTTTTTTTTTTAAGACTGTAGTTTTTTTTAGAGCAGCTTTATGTGTACAGAGAAATTGTGAGGAAGGTACAGAGATTTCTTTCCCATACACCCCCTGCTCCCACACATGCATCACCTCCCCCATCATCAATATTCCCCACCAAAGTTACAACTGATCAACCTACATCGACACACTCTTCGCACCCAGAGTCCAGAGTTCGCATAGGTTTGCTCTTGGTGCTGTCCACTCCGTGGGCTTGAACAGATATACACTAACATGTACATACCCAGTGTCTGAAGAGTAGTTTCACTGCTTTAAAAATCCTCTGAGCTCCATCTAGTCTCCTCCCCACCCTTAACCCTTGGCAACCACTGATCTTCTGTCTCCATAGTTGTGCCTTTTCCAGATGCCAGTTCGTTGGAATCACACAGAGTGGCTTTTTTCACTTATAATGTGCATTTGTTTCCTCCATGTATTTTCATGGTTTGATGGCTCCTTGCTTGCCACCGCACAGTCAGTATAAGCACCAAGATTTCACTCTTCCTGTCTACCCTCCCCTCCATGATGCACACATTTTAGGATCATTTCCTTGCCACCGACTTCCCCTGTGCAGGGGAAAGAAAAGCATGTTACACAGCAAATCTAAACATCATGCTTCTCCATTGGCTTCCTGGCACCCAGTGTCCTGCTTGGGCTTAGAGATTTCTTGGCTTTTATTTTTTAACTTAAAAAAATTTTTATTGGTGCATTATAATTATACATAATAGGAAATTCATTATGCCGTGTATTCATATGTGCACATAACCTAATCTGATAATGCTTATTCCCCAGAATTTTCCCTATCCTTCTCCTCCTTCCTCCTGATCTGCTTGCTGATTTCCCTTCTATATTATTGCTGTTTCAGTTAGTACATTGTTATCATATACATGTATATATGTATATGCAGAATTCATTGTGGCATATTCATACGTGGACATAATGCATTGGCCACCATGTGGTCTGCATTTTAAATTTTCTTTTCAAGTAGCCATTATTAACAGATTCAGTGTGTAGGGCCATGAAGGTAAGCATACTCTGTGTATCTGTCCTTGGCTGGAATTTCTCTTCCATGCTCACAGTGATGGCTAAAGTTTAGAAACTATTCATATTGGACATTTTTACATCAGAAAAAGTCCAGAAACGTCTCTCGGACCCCACATTTCAGAACAGTTAGCCGCAACATGTGAAAAAGTATCCAAGAAGCTATTTCATTTCCATGGCAGCCAGGGCCCAGACGCTAAAGCTTTATAGATTAAAATCAATGCCTGAATTGCATTCAGAAAGCCTGAATTGCCTGTCAGACTTCAGGACCAGCAGCGCAACGTGATAAATGAGGTGAAGAGTCCCATCCAGGCCAGGGAGTGTGTGCCGCATTAGCGAGTACTTGGGTTTCTTTTTCAAAGCAAATACCAAATGGAATGAATTACTGGGAAACAGCAAATGAATGTCAAGAATTTGAGATGCGAGGGTTATAATTTACTAATTACTGGGAAACGATGAACACAAAGTCAGTGTGTGAAAGAATGTGGTAGGAGAAAGCGTGGATCAGGGAGACAAAGAAAGGGAGCAAGGCAGTAGGCTCTTGATTTCTATCCTGATCAAAGGAGATGGATTTTAGAGACATAGACACCTGGTGAAACTCCCGGCTTGGTCATTACTAGTCTGTGTCATAAACTATAATGAGCATTAAATAAGTAGATCCACACCTAAGCTAGTATACAAGCACACAGGAGGCAGTCAATAAATGTTATGGCCTCCTCTTTCCAGTTCCCATTCAATTCCTTTCTCATTTAATGCTGAGAAGCTTGTACTGACTTTGTTCAGTGAGTCAGTGTGAGAGAAGGAGGCTTGCCGCCTCCCACAGCAGGTCAGCCAAGTAAGGACAGAGCATTGAGGGAGGCACAGAGAAACCTTCACAAAGGCTGGGCTCATTATAAAAATGCTCAAATAATCTAACTTCTGATGCTGTTTTCTGTCTATCAATGCAAAATAACAACCCATGGTTTCATTCTCCAGTGTTTCTGCCTTTTTTTGTGTGTGTGTGACACTAATGCATTTTCTGAGCCTAGACTGTCCATCAACCTCGTGCTCCTCACAAGGCTGCAATTCCAGGACCTGAGGTAGAGACTCCCTGGGGCTTCTCCTCTGACACCAGGAAAAGGAAGGATGTCATCTGAGAGGAACCTTGGACTGATTGAGCAAGACCTGGAATTTCGAGGGAGTCAAGAAACTCAAACCTTTCTCTTGACTCATCCAGTAGCCAGTTGTGCAAAGTTAAAGGATCAGACCAGATCATCATTTCCCAAATGATTTTCACTAGTTCTTTAAGAGGCTGTGATGGAATGGCTTGTTGTTTTCCAATATCCACTCTCCCTTTGTTGGTACTGGTATCCTTGATGTTTAGCTGTGAAAATGGCTGCTCAGAAGGAAGACCACATCGCCCCAGGCTTCCTGGCAATGATGGAAAGCATAGAGTGTATGTGCCTTCTTGGGAGTCTAATTGGAAAGGAGAGTGTATGCATCCTTCTTCTGGTCCTCCTTTCTCCTGCTAGTGTGATGTGTTTGTGATAGTTGAAACTGGAGCAGCTATCTTGCTCACGAGTGGATGCCACATGCCAGGAGGGCAGAACAAGACAAAAGAAAGAACCTGGATCCCTGAGGCTATTAGGAACCATGCCAAGACTAGACTATCAAGACTGCTTTTATAGGCAAAGGGAAAAGGTCCCCATTAGTCTGAATTTTTTGTTTCTGAAAATTGAAACTTAATCTTAAATAATAGAGATACTAACAGACATCCTACTAAAAACGGTTCCTTGGCCAAATCCTAGAAGTCTGCATATCACAGACCCTTCTCAAAGATTTGCAACACATGACAGCCTTTAAGAAAGCACATTTCATATAACTTCTCTCCTGAGATTAGTATTCCACAGGCCCTTGTAACTCAGAATGTGGTCCGTCACCCAGGAATTTGTTAGAAATGTAGGATCTCAGACAACGCTAAACCTGCTGAGTCAGAATTTGTATTTTAAACAAGAGTTCCAGTGATTTGCCTCCACTGGATTTTGGGAAGCACCATGAGAGACTTCAATGATGTCCTGTGGTCTTAGTTTGGCAAAGGCAGTGATGTACAGGCAATGAATCTGTCTGGAGCCCCTGAAGCCCCGGGGCAGCCTGAAGGGTATCCACAGTTTCGAAATGGGTCTGAGCTCCTCAAACCTGAGGCAGCTGCTATCAACTCCATGAGTCTCACTGTTTCATCTCTCAGCTTTGGGTCAAGGTACTTGTTAGATGTCACATTGACTGAGACAAGTCTGTGGCAGGCTTCCTTGTCCTGTGCTTCTGCAGAAGGTCTCCTGCTAGAGTGTGTCCCCTGCTGCTGCACACCTCTATGCCTTCCTTGGCAAGTTACATATGAATCCATAGGCAAGATAAGAGGGGACCTCCAGGAGACCCAACACAACTTGCCAGATGCTGCAGGAACAGCTGTGTGGGCAAAACATCTGTCAGTCATTTCAATCATAGAAACTCATCTGGTCTCCTACCTTACACAAAGCATCAGTTGAATTAGGTCATATTGGTTGTAAATAGTAATGGATTGGATCAGTTTCATTTGCTTTTTACTTAATGATTTATCTGGCAATAGCAAATTGGAGGAGGTACTAGGCAGTAGAGAAGATCTTGTTATCTGGAACCATATTTCATGGGTTGGGATCCAGATTTACAAGGACCTAACTGAAAAACTTCAGTCGAGCTTCTTCTCCAAGAAGAAGAGTTTTCTCACTATAAAATGAGAAAGAGTTTTCTCACTATAAAATCAGTTTCCTCACTATGAAATGCAGATTAATATAGTATCTATCTCCCAGGTTTGTTGTGTGGGTCATGTGAAGTACTGTGATTTGTTCTTGGCACATTGGAAGCATGATATAATAAAAAATTTAAATATTAATAGATACACACATGTTATAATTTACTACCACTGTATCATAATTTGGATTAAATTCAAAATCATGTGGACAGAAATCTAAAAAATGAGGAAAGAAATCTAAATATTGACAGGGGTTTTCAGCTTTGTTTCTCCCATGGGGAATTAGGTAAACTAATGGTCAGTTTTATTAAAGCAAAGCAGACAATTTGAGCATACACACATTTAATAAGCATATACTGAGTGTCAAGTAAGAGGTGAATGCAAGGTACTTGAGGACTACAGTAATGTAACAAATGAAGTTCCTGCTGTGGTGATTCAGTAGAGGAGAAAGACAAAGGCACAAATATCTTCATTAAAAGACCAATGGAGAGGGGTTGGGGTTGTGGCTCAGAGGTAGAGTGCTTGCCTAGCACGTGCAAGACCCCGAGTTCAATATTTAGCACCCCATAAAAATAAAAAAATAAAATAAGGGTATTGTGTTCAACTACAACGAAAAAATAAATATTTTTTTAAAAAAAGACCAATGGAGGAAGTGCCATAATAATGTCCTATGAAAGCAGAAAAGCCCACAATAATAACAGGTAAGTGTGCCAGGAATTACATAGGTACTTGAACATTCATTATTCCTTTTGATATTCAAAGCAAGCCTTTGATGGCAGAATAAATCATTCTCATTTTGAAAATCACTAGATGGAGCTTTACAGATATTAAGAAAATTGCTGAGTTCTCATAGATGGTAAGTGAAAGAGTTAGGATTTGAACTCAAGTTTGGCTTTCTCTGTCGCACTTAAGTCGAATGCAAAGAATAACAAACACTTCATGGAGAAGGTGGCATTTCAATTTAGCCTTGAAAGAGCCTTCGGGTCTTCCGGCAGAATTGGGGATCAGGCAAGGGGTCGTGGGGAGCTGAATAGCAGTGCTGCTGGCCCAAGGCAGTGGCGGACAAGGCTGGCAGAAGTCACCAGAGGCCTGTAGAGGTGAAAGGATTGTGAGACTGACAGATGGGAGAGTGAAGGGGGCCACATGGCGGCAGATCTTGAGGAAGAGGTTGAAGTGGGGATGCAGAGGATGCTGTGTAGCTCCAGGTGAAGGCACCCAAATCTAAAACACAAAATCAGACCCAACAACCTCCCTGTGCTTGCAGCGTCAAACAAATCTGGCACAAGCCTGGCCCTCAAGGGCCAGTTTTCAAAATGGAAAGGCAATGGTGTCCACATGAAATATGGGTCCAAAGCTGGAATCACGGAGGTCTACTCCGAGTCCAGGTGGGGATGAGGTTGAGGGGACAGAATAAAAAAAAAATTGGCAGAGGGGCAGAGTCAGATGTCTAGTTAGCAAATCAAAAAATGTGCCTATAAATTACAAAACAGATTTTAAATCTGGCTCTACCACATCCTTAAAAATTGCTTGCAGCAGGGAAAAGAGATCCATGAACTAGGCATTATCCATAGGTCTGCTTCTGAAGCTTCTAAAATTCAAACAGACAGAATTACTTTCTGCATTTCTTGTGATTTCACTGCATGTAGCCTCACTGCCCACCAGAGCTGCCAGAGCAGGGGGAGGGCTCAGTGCAGTGAGGATGGTTAAATAAAAACAGTTCTATTTTGGGCACGCTTTAATGACAACCCCATCTTAGAAATATTTTTCCTGTGATGGCTTTTCTGTTCAGTGTCATTGAAAGTGTTTTTAATTTCAAAGAGAGGTTAGGGCGCGGGATGTTAATCAATGGAATCCTGGCATGCTTTTCTATGAATGTGACTCATTTTTTATGTTTACCAGTGACAGAGATGAGCTGTTCAACCCAGGCAATATTGTCATTCATGCCTGGTTAATAAAGGAAGAAACAAATGCCTTAGGAAACTCATCCTGACGTTAGAGGGAGGGAGGAGGACCTATTTTAGGGCTTTAGGATATTTCATTGTCCCCAGGCTGTTCCTGTGAGTCACACACAGGACAGAAATGTGAGGCAGAAAAGGCAAGAGAGCAGAGTCATCCAGACTAAAAAATAAGTTGGGGCTGCAATAGTGGATAATGGTATTTATGTATTCCTCGCTTGCTGGTTTCTGCCTTGCCTTCTGTTATGTATGCAGGGGGTGCAGCCTGAAATGCCTGCATTTTTATTCCTCTAAATTCCTGTCCCTGGACACTGCCAGGATTTAGGGTGGGGTCAGTCCAGGGCCATTTTAGCCCCAATAAAGGTCTGTTTTATTAAAGGACTGCTGGTTGCTTGCCTGTTTACTGCTGCCTAATACAACCCTTTCTTTATCTCTTTTTGGCTGTGTCCCAAAGAAAGCAGGGAGACTTGCTGCTGCTTGGATCCCAGTTTCCATCTCCAGTCTGGTCTTAAGGGGTTTAAGGGCTTGGAGTGAGGAAACACGGGAGCACAGCATTTACGATGACATTTCAGACTAGTTTGCATCCCACTTATTATGAACAACAGTGATGACGCTCTGACCTCCCTCTTCTAGCAGTTTCTTCCACATTTTGAGGAGGAGCTATGTACTCCCTGTAATTCACGTGCTCCCCCTTCCTTCCAGTGACAAGGTCCACGTTAGAGTTGACTGGGTGAGAAGTGAAGACTGTGTACATGGAGGGGTGCTTCCCTGGGAAAACCAACTGGCAACTTCTTCCCATGTTCTCATTAACTTCTCTGGTCCTGATAGCTGCCAAGATAATAGCCTGGATCAAGGATAAGGCTCAGGAGGATCACCTTCCTGAGCGTGTGACCACTGCAGTTGCAAGGGCTCTGCACTTAAAAGGATCATGGTCTTTGTTTAATGAACTGCTGTCATTGGCTTGAACTTTTTGTAACGTTTTTTTTTCTTTTTTTTTATTGGTTGTTCACAACATTACAAAGCTCTTGACATATCATATTTCATACATTAGATTGAAGTGGGTTATGAACCCCCAATTTTACCCCAAATGCAGATTGCAGAATCATGTCGGTTACACATCCACCATTTTACATAATGCCCTATTAGTAATTGTTGTATTCTGCTACCTTTCCTATCCCCTACTATCCCCCCTCCCCTCCCCTCCCATCTTCTCTCTCTACCCCATCTACTGTAATTCATTTCTCTCCTTGTTTATTTTCCCATTCCCCTCACAACCTCTTATATGTAATTTTGTATAGCAATGAGGGTCTCCCTTCATTTCCATGCAATTTCCCTTTTCTCTCCCTTTCCCTCCCATCTCATGTCTCTGTTTAATGTTAATCTTTTCTTCCTGCTCTTCCTCCCTGCTGTGTTCATAGTTGCTCTCATTATATCAAAGAATACATTTGGTATTTGTTTTTTAGGGATTGGCTAGCTTCACTAAGCATAATCTGCTCTAGTGCCATCCATTTCCCTGCAAATTCTATGATTTTGTCATTTTTTATTGCTGCATAGTACTCCATTGTGTATAGATGCCACATTTTTTTTTATCCATTCATCTGTTGAAGGGCATCTGGGTTGGTTCCACAGTCTAGCTATTGTGAATTGTGCTGCTATGAACATCGATGTGGCAGTATCCCTGTAGCATGCTCTTTTAAGGTCTTCAGGGAATAGTCTGAGAAGGGCAATAGCAGGGTCAAATGGTGGTTCCATTCCCAGCTTTCCCAGGAATCTCCAAACTGCTTTCCAAATTGGCCGCACCAATTTGCAGTCCCACCAGCAATGTACAAGTGTACCCTTTTCTCCACATCCTCGCCAGCACTTGTTGTTGTTTGACTTCATAGTGGCTGCCAATCTTACTGGAGTGAGATGGTATCTTAGGGTGGTTTTGATTTGCATTTCTCTGACTGCTAGAGATGGTGAGCATTTTTTCATGTACTTGTTGATTGATTGTATATCCTCCTCTAAGAAGTGTCTGTTCAGATCCTTGGCCCATTTGTTGATTGGGTTATTTGTTATCTTATTGTCTAATTTTTTGAGTTCTTTGTATACTCTGGATATTAGGGCTCTATCTGAAGTGTGAGGAGTAAAAATTTGTTCCCAGGATGTAGGCTCCCTATTTACCTCTCTTATTGTTTCTCTTGCTGAGAAAAAACTTTTTAGTTTAAGTAAGTCCCATTTGTTGATTCTTGTTATTAACTCTTGTGCTATGGGTGTCCTATTAAGGAATTTGGAGCCCGATCCCACAATATGTAGATCGGAGCCAACTTTTTCTTCTATCAGACACAGAGTCTCTGATTTGATATCAAGCTCCTTGATCCATTTTGAGTTAACTTTTGTGCATGGTGAGAGAAAGGAATTCAGTTTCATTTTGTTGCATATGGATTTCCAGTTTTCCCAACACCATTTGTTGAAGATGCTATCCTTCTCCATTGCATGCTTTTAGCCCCTTTATCAAATATAAGATAGTTGTAACTTTGTGGATTAGTCTCTGTGTCCTCTATTCTATACCACTGGTCCACCCGCCTGTTTTGGTACCAGTACCATGCTGTTTTTGTCACTATTGCTCTGTAATATAGTTTGAAATCTGGTATCGCTATACCGCCTGATTCACATTTCCTGTTTAGAATTGCTTTTGCTATTCTGGGTCTTTTATTTTTCCATATGAATTTCATGATTGCTTTATCTATTTCTACAAGAAATGCCGTTGGGATTTTGATTGGCATTGCATTAAACCTATAGAGAACTTTTGGTAATGTCGCCATTTTGATGATATTAGTTCTGCCTATCCATGAACAGGGTATATTTTTCCATCTTCTAAGATCTTCTTCTACTTCTCTCTTTAGGGTTCTGTAGTTTTCATTGTATAAATCTTTCACCTCTTTTGTTAGGTTGATTCCCAAGTATTTTATTTTTTTTGAGGATATTGTGAATGGAGTGTTTTTCCTCATTTCCATTTCAGAAGTTTTGTCGCTGATATACAGAAATGCCTTTGACTTATGCGTGTTGATTTTATATCCTGCCACTTTGCTGAATTCATTTATTAGTTCTAGTAGTTTCTTTGTAGACCCTTTTGGGTCTTCTAGGTATAGAATCATGTCATCTGCAAATAGTGATAATTTAAGGTCTTCTTTTCCTATTTTTATGCCTTTAATTTCTTTCGTCTGTCTAATTGCTCTGGCCAGTGTTTCGAGAACTATATTGAATAGAAGTGGTGATAGAGGGCATCCCTGTCTTGTTCCAGATTTTAGAGGGAATGCCTTCAACTTTTCTCCATTCAGAATGATGCTAGCCTGAGGCTTAGCATAGATAGCTTTTACAATGTCAAGGTAAGTTCCTGTTATCCCTAGTTTTTCTAATGTTTTGAACATAAAGGGATGCTGTACTTTGTCGAATGCTTTCTCTGCGTCTATCGAGATGATCATATGGTTCTTATCTTTAAGTCTATTGATGTGGTGAATAACATTTATTGATTTCTGTATATTGAACCATCCTTGCATCCCAGGGATGAATCCTACTTGATCATGGTGCACAATTTTTTTGATGTGTTTTTGTATTCGATTCGCCAGAATTTTATTGAGGATTTTTGCATCTAGGTTCATTAGAGATATTGGTCTGTAGTTTTCTTTCTTTGAGGTGTCTTTGTCTGGTTTCGGAATCAGGGTGATGTTGGCCTCATAGAATGAATTTGGAAGAGCTCCCTCTTTTTCTATTTCCTGAAATAACTTGAAAAGTATTGGTATTAATTCTTCTTTAAAGGTTTTGTAAAATTCTGCTGTATACCCATCCGGTCCTGGGCTTTTCTTGGTTGGTAGTCTTTTGATGGCTTCTTCAATTTCATCCATTGATATTGGTCTGTTCAAATTGTGTGTATCCTCCTGACTCAGTCTGGGCAAATCATATGACTTAAGAAATTTATCGATGTCTTCATTATCTTCTATTTTATTGGAATATAGGTTTTCAAAATAATTTCTAATTGTCTTCTGTATTTCTGTAGCATCTGTTGTGATATTGCCTTTTTCATCCCGTATGTTAGTAATTTGAGTTCTCTCTCTTCTTGTCTTCGTTAGCATGGCTAAAGGTCTGTCGATCTTATTTATTTTTTCGAAGAACCAACTTTTAGTTTTGTTAATTTTTTCAATAGTTTCTTTTGTTTCAATTTCATTGATTTCCGCTCTGATTTTAATTATTTCTTGCCTTCTGCTACATTTGCTGTTGTTTTGCTCTTCCTTTTCTAGGGCTTTGAGATGAAGTGTGAGCTCATTTATTTGTTGGTTTTTTCTTTTTTTGAGGAATGACCACCAGGCGATGAATTTTCCTCTTAAAACTGCTTTCATTGTGTCCCGTAGATTCTGATATGTTGTGTCTGTATTTTCATTTATCTCTAAGAATTTTTTGATTTCCTCCTTTATGTCTTCTGTAACCCATTGATCATTCAGTAACATATTGTTCATTTTCCATGTGATGTAGGATTTTTCCTTCCTTCTTTTATCATTGATTTCCAGTTTCATTCCATTATGATCAGATAAAATGCAAGGTATTATCTCCACCCCTTTATATTTACTGAGGGTTGCCCTATGGCATAATATATGGTCTATTTTTGAGAAGGATCCATGTGCTGCTGAGAAAAAAGTATATCCATTTGATGATGGTTGATATATTCTATATATGTCAGTTAAGTCTAGGTTATTGATTGTGATATTGAGTTCTATAGTTTCTTTATTCAACTTTTGTTTGGAGGATCTGTCCAGTGGTGAGAGAGGTGTGTTGAAGTCACCCATAATTATTGTGTTGTGGTCTATTTGATTCTTGAACTTGAGGAGAATTTGTTTTATGAATGTCGCAGCACCATTATTTGGTGCATAAATATTGATAATTGTTATGTCTTGTTGGTGAATGGTTCCTTTTAACAGTATATAATGTCCTTCTTTATCCCTTTTGATTAACTTAGTCTTGAAGTCGATTTTATTCGATATGAGGATGGCCACCCCTGCTTGCTTACGAGGACCGTGTGCGTGGTATTTTTTTTCCCATCCTTTCACCTTCAGCCTGTGTATGTCTTTTCCAATCAGATGTGTCTCCTGGAGGCAGCATATTGTTGGATTTGTTTTTTTAATCCATGATACCAGCCTATGTCGCTTTATTGGAGAGTTTAAGCCATTCACATTCAGAGTTACTATTGATATATGGTTTGTACTTCCATCCATGTTTGATTATTTATCCTTTTTTTAAAAAATTTAGTTTGTTTCTCCATGATTATCTTTCCCCTCGCCCTCTGTCTTTACCGAGGCACTTCCTACTGATGGTTTTGGTTATTGTTTTTCATTTCTTCCTCGTGTAGTGTTTTGCTCAAAATGCTTTGCAATGCTGGTTTTCTGGCTGCAAATTCTTTTAACTTTTGTTTATCATGAAAGATTTTTATTTCGTTGTCATACCTGAATCTTAATTTTGCTGGATACAGAATTCTTGGTTGGCATCCATTGTCTTTCAGTGTTTGAAATACATTGTTCCATGACCTTCTTGCTTTCAGTGTCTGTGATGAAAAATCTGTTGTTAACCTTATTGGTTTACCCCTGAATGTAATCTGTCTCCTTTCTCTTGTAGCTTTTAATATTTTCTCTTTGTTCTGTATATTGGATATCTTCATAACAATGTGTCTTGGCGTTGGTCTACTGTGATTTTGTGTGCTCGGTGTCCTGTATGCATCTTCAATTTGTATATCTGTTTCCTTTTTTATTTCTGGAAAGTTTTCTGTAATTATTTCATTCAGCAGGTTACTCATTCCCTTGGTTTGAATCTCTGTACCTTCTTCTATCCCGATGACTCGTAAATTTGTTTTTTTTATGTTATCCCATAACTCTTGGATGTTTTTCTTGTGATTTTTTACCAGCCTTTCTGAGTTGGCTAGACTCTTTTCAAGATGATATATTTTGTCTTCATTATCTGACGTTCTGGCTTCTACTTGCTCCACTCTGTTAGTGATACTCTCAATTGAGTTTTTAATTTGGTTTATTGTTTCCTTCATTTCTAGAATTATTGTTTGATTATTTTTTATAATCTGTATCTCCTGATAAAGATGCTTAACTTCTTCTTTTATCTGTTTATGTAATTCATTCTCAATGTGTTCTTTCGCTGCTTGAATTTGCTGTCTTGTATCCTCTTTAAGGTTCCATTCCATCTGTCTAAGGTGTTCCTTGAGTTCTTTATATGACCATTTTTCTGATGACTCTAGGTCCTCCTGAATATTTAGGGTGTCCTGCATTGTTTGTACTCCTTTTCTTCCTTGCTTTTTTATGCTGCTCATGTTACTTCTTGTTCTGTTTGACTGCTGAGTTACTGTTTACTCCTATAAATTTATTTGATGCTTGGGAGGAAAGGTATTAGAAGGGAAGGGAAGAAGTCACTAAAGAGAATGAGAGTAAGCAGGTAGAATTCAAGGAAGGGGGGATAAGAGAAATGAAAAGACAAAAGAAGAAAAAAATAGGAAATAAAAAAAGAAAAAAAATTAAAAAAACAAAATAATAAAAAAATAAAATTAAAATTAGAAGGAAAAAAAATTTAAAAAATTGTAAAAAAAATTTTAAAAAACAACAAGAAAGAAAAATGAAAATGAAAGAAAAACCCAAATCAAAAAAAAATTGAGAAAAGAAAAAAAGAAAAAAATACAATAAATGCAGTCTTAGAGTTTGATTAACTTCTCTTCCAGTAGGTGGCGCTGTGCCCACCAGGCCAAGTTTCTCCTGTCAATACGCGGGAACCAATCACTGTGCAGCAGCTCCTCCCAGACTGGGCGAGTCTCCAATCCTGTGTGCCTAGGGCCTCCTCTTGTATCTAGTCTCTTCCCACTTTTCCTCTAGCCAGGCCCCTCTCACGGGTGCTGCTCACCACAATACTGGCTACACACCAGGTCTGCTGCTCCCGGGAGCCCTGTTTTCATGAACGACTGGGCACACTCTTCCAGTTTGCCATTCCCTCAGACCCTAAGTTTGTAGAGCTTGGGGCTGAGAATCCTCAGCGAATTTTACTTGCCCTCTGGTAGCCACGCCCCTGGTAGCTGGTGCAAGAGGCCTCAGTAGTCAGCCCTGGTGGGAGCGGTAGTTCCGCGCTGCGGGTCCCGCGCCACCTCTGATTCCCTCGGGCTGGCTATCATGCTCACGGGAGAGCTGGGAGGGGCCCTTACGGGAGAGCTGGGAGGGGCCCTTAAGGTTTCCCCGATGTGTGGAGAGGGAAGGCTAGGGAATTACACACCTGTACCGCAGGTTTCAATGAAGTTATCTCCTCCGCCGCAGTCTGATGACGTCAGTTCTCTGCCATGGTGGTGTCTCTTGCAAATGGCGACAGTTCGTTTCCCTTTGCTGGGCAACCAATGCAACGGGTGGGTCCTTACTGTCTCTCCCAAGCCCCGTTTCAAACCTGTGGCCACTACCTATGAAGGCTCGGTAGGCATTTACCTCCGTAGGATCAGAAGGGCTGACCAGTTGTTTCAGCCGGATGGATTAGTGCTGAGTCACAGCTGTTTGTCTGCGGGAAGCAGGTGTAATGTTTTTTTAAACAAGGGATCCACATTGTGTTTTATTCTAGGCTCTGCAAATTATGCAACTGGTCCTGTTTATAAGACCCTACCTTTGAGCATTCTTGACTAAGTCAATGAACTGTGAAGATAAATCATCTTTTAGGCTCCCCCAGTGGTGTGCCAGGTCTCAGGGATTAAAGGATGCATAATGGGGCAATGACAAGTGGGCATGCCTGCTAAATCCTGAGATCTGTCTACAGTGCAGGAATTGAGCTTGTCTATTACATGAAAAGGCAAAATGTGGTGTAGCTGTGAACATGACCACCCTGGCAGAGCCAGAGTGCTTAGAGAAGAGGGTGACTGGCAGTGGCAGGTGTGGCCATGAGGTCAAGGAAGAGGAGTTTGAAGAGGCTTACAAATACGCCCTTGAAGATGTAATTGGAGACCTAGAGAAGCTGTAGAAGACTGAAAGCTGGCTGAAACTAAGGAGAGAATTCCAAAAGTGAAATTGGAGATAGGGAACATGTCAGGGGATAGACAGAGTGGAAGAGAGTTGGTGAGGGCTGAATATTTGTGGATAGATGGCCTGTGACTGTCTGGTGGTCACTGGGAGGCAGGGAGGGCAGAAGGAAGGGGTGAGGAGGGTGCAGGAGGCTGCAAAGGGGAGAATAGGACAGGGAATGGGTACTACATAAGATCTAGCACACATCTAATAGTCTCCACGCTGCCACCTCCACCTCCCTGACAGGCCAGAATCCAGGCTATGAAGGAGTAAAGCAGAAGGAAGGGGTTAAACTAGGTTTCTGAAAATCTAGACTGGGAACATGGGTAGCAGACTTACTTTGTGGGGATTATTGTAAATATATTTTCTGGATCCTGGACCTCACTATCAGAATCCCTCAGGGCCCTGGAGGGAGACGAGCAGGAATCTACCCTTAAAACTGGCGTTCTCAGGTAATCTTGATGATAGTAAACATTTTAAAACCGGAGGATGGAGACATACAGCCAGTGGGGACAGCTCAGGCAAAATCTGGAGACTTGAATGCATGGTAAAGTGAGACAGCAGTTGGATAAGGAAAGGAGTGTTGTGGGTCCAGGTCCTCTAGATGCCCAACTGGTCTGAGATGATTGCAGTGCAATCTGTCCCAAAGGCAAAGTGTCTGTTACCAAAGTCCCCAAAGGAGCCTCCTGTCAACCAACTTCCCACCACACCTTACCTTGTTGGGAGAAATTGTCTCCTGTAATCACAGGAAAATAGAACATTTTCAGTGAAGATGATGCTGGCTTGTGTGTTATAGTCGTGGTTCCCAGACCATAGAGTTAGTGGGGACGGTGAACCTTTAAGAGGTGGAGCCTAGTGGGAGGAAGTTAGGTCATGCCTTAGGAGGAGATATTGGGACTCAGACCCTTCCTGCTGCTTATGTTTACTTTCCAGTCACCATGAGGTAAGCAGCTTCTTTTGCCACATGCTCCCACAATGATGAACTGCCTCACCACAAGCCCCAAAGCAACAGAGCCTACTGACCATGGACCAAAATCTCTGAAACCATGAGCCAAAATAAATCTTTCTCCTGAAAAGTGATTATCTCAGGTATTTTGTCACGGTGACGGAAAGCTGACTCACACACTCCTAAAAATTCTATTCTGGTGTATCTTGCTTATGCTTAGAGGCAGTCAGTCTGAAGAAGTTCGAAATAAATCTGACCTTTTGAGGGAGGGTTCTTAAATCAAAATGGAAGACTCATGAGGTGGCTTTATAGAGTGTGCCCAGACCTTGGCTTAGCTCTCCAGTCAAACACATTCTCTGGTCACTTCTTCCTTCTTCAGTCTTACCTCTTGTATGTACTGTCCTCACTTAGGTATACAGGGTATTTACAGGCCTAGACTTAGGCAAAATTCTTCTGGGAATTGGACCCAGGGCCTTGTACTTGCTAGGCAAGTGCTCCACCACTGAGCTACATCCCCAGCTGTAGGCAAAATTCTTTATTGTTCTTGGTCCAGCCTTTCAGTCCTAGATAAACTTGATCTCTTCTTAGTCCACAGATTCTGCCAAAGTGAATAGTCTGATAAGACTTCTATTTCTCTAGCTTCCAGATTCTCTTTCGAATCTTTGTTGACTAATTCCTGTTTGATATTTCTCTGATGTTTTCTTTCAGAGAGACTAGTTTTGTCTTAGCTGTCTGGTCTCTAGAGAACTTCTCGATGCACCAATCATTTCACAGCTCCTGAATATTTAGACACAATCCTTTCCAAACTTCAGCGTGTAGACAGATCACTTGGGAATGCACATTTTCATTCAGTGAGTATGGGTGAGCACCAGAGAAAAAACTGCTTTTCTAACAGCCTCCCTGGTGATGTCAGTATGACTGTTCCATGGGCCACACAATGAGCAGCAAGCTTTTATAGGAAGAGTAGATCACAATTCTCTTCCATATCGAGCTCTGCCCACTCCAATTTTTGAGCCTCTGTCATTCTCCTTCACATACAGGAACAGAAAAATAGTCTATCTTCAGTTAACCTTGTTTTCCTGCTTCTAGTCAGATTTATCTCTCCAAATCAATTTCAAATTGCTAATGAGCTGAGATGGGGCATTGGTATCCTCCTATACAGTTTTCCAGGATTTTCTTTGCATTATCTTCTTAAGACTTTATTGAAAATGTCTTATACACAAGGCATATGGCATTATATAGATAGAAGAACAGTGAGCTGTACCAAGCAGATAACAAGCAGGCTTCCTCCAACACTGGAGAACATGGCAGAGAAGTTTCCAAAGGTTGGCCTTAGAAAGGCCCCACATCTATGCCCCCATACCATTGGCCAAATTGAGCCCTTTGCCACAGCTCTCCCACCCAAATCTCAACTTCTCTCCTGTCTGCTTAGCACTTGTTAAGTGAAAAGGAGCCAAGAATCCCTGACTTTGAAAGAAAATCATATTTTTTTTTCCATTTGTGTAAAGGATTTGAAAACAACACTTATTGCTTATACCATTTACATTTCAAATGCAAATTTCTTTATTTTTATACTAGGTGGGTGAATTGAGTGAATTAGCTCTCTAAATATGAAGTTTCAGAATTATAACAAATGTTTTACACTAGTAATATTGGAGGATAGGGAAAATGGTTAATATTCAACATACATCCTCGGTTTCTCCTGACAGCAAACCCTGCTGCTTATTACTCATGTTCCCCTCTTCAAACCACTGCTCACTTCCCCTGCCTTTCACAGACAAATTTTTAGAATGATCTATACTTATTCAGAGGCATCTTTATCCCCACTCTCTCCTTAAGTGTCTGAAGTGGAATTCTATTTTCACAACTTTACTGAAATTGCACTTTTAAGGACATCAGCAGTCTCTAAGTCACTGGATCAAATGGCTCCTCAGTCTCAATTTGCTTTCCCTCTCTAAAGCCAGGATGCTATTAACCTCACCTGCTCCCCTGGCTCCCTGACGGGCGGAGTCTGCTGACTCACCACCTACCACATCATGTCTAGGCCTTCTTTGCTATTTCCTTTTCCTCCTTCCCCCTCTACTGCACACACTAAGACAAGTACCAATGTCCAGGGCTGTTGTTTGTCTATTCTCTTTGCCTTGGGATCTCATCTATTTTACTGGGCTTTAACTATCAGCACAGGTAAATGTTCACCAAAGCCATAGCCTCTGGTGCTGACCTCTCTGCAGCTCTACCTCCCCTCTTTAATTGTCTGCTCTACTTCCAGGGTCACCTTCAAACTTCCCTCTGCCCAGTTTCTCTATTGGAGCCAATAATAATTTTCAACCCTGAACTCAAAGTGATTAAGAAATATTATTTTTCTTTAAATCAATATGAATCTGACTCTAGAATCCTTTCCCCCTAAGCTGACAAGGAGTTAAATTTCACCCACTGTAGGGGCTAAGCCCTGCCTGTCAAAGGTTATGCTAAGATACCCATGAAGGTTAAGCAGTGCCAAAGCATTAAGGATGACTCAAGTTGCCAACAAGATGTTCCTTGCCCCAACTCATGGGCTTCCTTAAGATCAACCCCCTTAGATCTGGAGTGTTTTGGAAATTTAAAAAAGTAGTTTTAATTCTTCCTAGCCTTCCTTTTCCTTATCTTCCTGAAGAATTCTATCCAAAAGGCATCACAAAGTGTAGAGCAAATTTGGTGTCTGTGTTAAGGAGAAGAGAAATGAGAGCTTTTGTATTTCCAGAGAACAAGTTGTCAAAGGTCAAGGAGGACAACATGTGCAATGCAAAAGAGGGAGCCCAGTGTGGGGACTGGCATGGAAAGAGAGGGTTCAGGAGGCTTAAGGAAGGTGTTCACACGAGAAAGGGACTTGAGGTTTCAGAACCCAAATGAGGTAAGGAAGGAAAAAACTCATGGTTTGTATATGTATTGTATGAAGATTTCCTAGCTTAGCCCACTGAGAGGGCCTGAGAGATGCAACATCCCAACAGCAGTGAGCAACTACGATGCTCAGATCTTGGCTTCTGAATAATATTCTGCACTAAAATGAATGAGGCTGACCCACAAACTAGCAACAGGAGGAGATTTCCTTCACCTTAAAGGGGCATCTACAAAAACTACAGCTTACATATTCTTAATGCTGGAAGACTAAACACCTTTTCCCATAAGATCAGGGACAAAGCAAAGAGGTCCAATTGTTTTAGAGAGGTTTTTCTACTGCTGCAACTAAAAGACCTGACCAGAACCACTGTAGAGGAGGAAAAGTTTATTTGAGGACTCATGGTTTCAGAGGTCTCAATCCATAGACAGCAGGCTCCATTCCTCAGGGCTCCATGTGAGGATAAACATCATGGCCAGACAGTGGTGGATGGAAGAATCTCACATAATTATCAGGAAGCAGAGAGAGAAACTTCACTGGCCAGATAAAAATAAATACCCCAAAGCACACCTGAGATGCCCCACCTCCTCCAGCCACACCCCACCTGCCTCCAGTCACCACTCAATTAATCCCATCAGGGATAATTAACCGATTGGGTTAAGGCTCTCACAACCTGATCATTTCTCCTTTGAACTCTCTCACATTGTCTCTTTGGGGGGACACTACATCTAAACCACTACACTACTTTCATAACTCCTATTCAACATTGTACTGGTAATTCTAGCCTGTGCGAAATACAGGAAAAAGAAATAGCACCTAAATGAAGAAACGAAGATGTGAAAATCTAGAAGCAATAAGTGAATTAGCAAGGTGGCATAAAGAAATGGAAATTGAAATTCTAAAAACATTTTGGAATAGAATCCAACTATTTCAATAATATGAAAAATTAGAAATTCTTAGAAATAAATTTGACAACATATCTGCAAAATGTGTATACTGAAAATATAAAACAAACTGCTAAAAATTTAAAGAAGTCCTAAATAAAAACATCATGGAGTGGATCATAGATCTGAAAACTCAATATTATGAAGATGTCAGTTTTCTCCAAAATATCAATAGATTCAATGCAGTCCCAGCTGAAGTCAGAGCTGGCTTTTATTTTTGGAGAAACTGACTAAAATTCAAAGGGAAATGCTGAAAACCACCTTGAAAAAAAAATAAAGTTGGAAGATTTACACAACCTGAACTCAAGATTTCTTTTAAAGTTGTAGGAATTAAGATAATGTGGTATTGGTATAAAATTAGAAAAATAAGTCTATGGAGCAGAATAGGAAATAAAGAAATACACCCAGGGTGTTCAACAAATGTATAACAAGGGGTACTAGAAAAATTGGATATTCATATACCAAACAGAACAAATCCTCCAGTCCATAGTTTCCATCATAAACATATTAACTAAAAACTGAATCATAGACTCAATGAAAAACCTGAAACTACAAAACTTACAGAAAAAAGCAGGAAAAAAATCTTTGTTACCTCAAATTAAGTTAAGATTTCTTATTTACAAAGCTAAGAATACGTTCCCGAAAAGAACAAATTGATAAATTGGACTTTATCAAAATTAAGAACTGGTTGTTGAGCAACAGTAAACAAATGAAAAGAGAACCGTAGGCTAGGAAAAAATGTTCACAAATTGCCTATTGATAAATGACTTCTGTCCAGAATGTATAAAATAAAATCTCAAATCTCAATCCAAAATTCCATTGATAGGTAAATAGATAAATTGTGGCATATCCATACAATGGAATACTACCAAGCAATAAAAAAGAATGAACAATTGATACCAAAACAAAGATGATGTCAATATAATTATGCTGAATCAAAAAGCCTAGCAAAAAGGAGCTCATACTATCTGATTCTTTTTATATACATTTCTATAAAAGGCAAATAAATTTATAAGGACTGAAAACAGAGTGGAGGAAGAAGGGGGGAGAAGGTATAAAGGAGTAAAGAGGAAAATTTGGGGAGTGATTGATATGTTCATTATCTTTACTGACATGGTGGTTTCAAGGGTGTGTATATAATGTAAAAACATCATATTGTTCACTTTGACATATGCCATTAATTATACTTCAACAGAGCTGTTAAAATACTCTCATAAAATATTTCACATATTCAGACGTGCTAATTTAACAAACATCTGTGTACCCACCACCAAGTTTTGACAGATCTTAACATTTTGCTAAAATTTCTTTGATTTTTTTTTAAAGAAATAAATCATTATAGACAGAGTTGAAGCTTCTGTGATCTCTTTCTAATCCAACGTGCCCTCTACCCTCCAGCTGTAATCGGTATCCTGATTTTACTGATTGTGGATCTCATGCTGGCTTCACTCTTTTGCTTTGTGTGATGTTAATAAATAAGACATAGCATAGCTTTGCATGGTTTGCACACTGGAAATCTTTATGTAAATGGAAATTTCCTTCCCAAACTTGTTTTTATATTCAACATTGTGCTTTTTGAAATCTATCCATGTTGCTCTACATCATTCACTTAGTGGTTCAATTCATGAATATACACAACATAGTTAAACCTTCTCTTAGATTTTAAGCTGTTCCCAATTTTCCACTCTTACAAATATGTGTCTCAAAAATGTTGTCCTTCAAAATTCTTGCACTGATCTCCTTGGCCTATCTGTGGGAGAAATTTCTAGGGTTGCATCCTTCAGGGAATGTGGGGGAGAAGTTCTGGGCATCTTCTTGCTATACTAGCTAGATTCAAATTGCTCTCCAGAGTGGGTCAAACACAGCAACTAGGATTCCCAGTGCCCCTCATCCTTGACTATACTTGTTTCTGTCACAGTTTTAAATGAAGCATGGAATCTGAAACACCTCTTGGCAGGAGGTAGCTTCTGCTTTCTCCAGGTGAACCCTGTGGGCATCTGCTTGGAAGCTAGCCATCTTCCTGGCATAGCCACTGAGCTGAACAGGGTGCATATTTCTCATGAGATCCTTTTCCTACTCTCTTGGAATCCATTACCCTCTCCTCCATGACCTTGAAAAAAAAATCTTTTCTCCTCTTATATATTATTCTGGCATATCAGCATTACTCCTTTATAAGTTTCAACTTTATAAAGAAGAGATAGATCCAGGAAAAATTCTTGAATCAAAGAAATAAGAAAGACCCCCTGCTTTTGGGAAATTAGAGGGGATTGGAGGTGGAGAGGATGGTGCAGAAAATCTCAGAGAGCAAAATGGAAATCAATGTCCCAAGAAACTATCCTCCCCATGCAAATGATACCGTTATCATCATCATCCAGATGCTGAACCCCACGCCACTCACTCATTTCTGTAGTTCTCACATCCAGTCTCACTTTGTGTCACTTTCAATCAAAATGCCTTTCATATTCTATGCACTTACCCTACTCTAAAACTTATCTCAGTTAGCTCCTGAATCCCATCACCTTCCTTTCTTGCTCTACTCTCAGAGAACTGTCTGCACTCTGAGATAGCAGAAGACATCCTTTCTGCAAATGAGCACCGGGGAAATTTTCTTAGACCACTTTGGACATTTCAGTATCCTTTGAAGGTAAGAATTGGACTACTCACCCTGGCAGTCACGGCCCTTTACAATCTGGTCCTACCTAGGCTTAACTCCTTTGCTCCCAGGATGATAAGCTCTCTGTCCTGGCCAGCAGGTCTTGGTCCTCTAAATAGCTCAGCTGTTTCTCATCCTTGACAGTTAACTTCTCTCTCCTCCAGGCTCAGCCTCAGCCCTTCCTGTTCTTTGTAACTCCAGACCACTACTACCTTCTTCTTTTTAGAACTCAAGCTATTTATTACATCCACACCAGCCATTTGGGCAGTTAACCCCAGCTGGCTTTATGACAGTTTTATTTTGCTATTTGACTTTTTGCATATATATTTATGTTTCTCTCTCCAGTAAGGCTATTACTTCTCTTATATCTGTGAAATAGAGATTCATTTCTCCAGCTGCCCAGATGAAAAAGCTAATTGTGTTCAAATAATTTGGGAAAAGACTAGGTACCGTGCCCCTCTCTAGAAGGTTCACATTGCACATTAGCATATTAAAAGAACTGAAAATTCCTATACCAAGGAAAATCTGCTTCACTACTTACTGATTCTTATATAATTATGAAAATTCTTTTTTCCCCCTCGTAACAATAGTAATGTTCCTCAGAACTTAGTGCTCCTTAGAGGAGGCTTTGGGAAGCCTGGAATTAGATAATAATCTTCTTAACCCATCACTGCAACCCCTACAATGGCCTGTTGCTCAGTGCCCTAGTACTTATTAGGGGCTCTGAAAATATTTGGGGATTTGGTAAATAATTATATTTTGGTCAGTTAGTGATCTAAACTCTTCTAAGAGTCTTTCTCTGTGCAGTCTTTAGAGTACTGGAAAACAAATAATCTTGCTTCCACTTATTATTAAGTTTTTGGCACCAGACTCTGAAACTAATGGAATTTTCGAAGTCCTCTGTGTGCCTCCATGTCTGCCTGAGAAAGATAGCGTGTGCTCACACACAGTGGGAACATACAAAGTTCACAGAATTTTCACTTCTAGTACAGCAGACCCCCCTTTGCTTGTTGTCATTTAAATGTGTGCCTTATCATTGTATTTTACTTACAGGCATACTTCAGAGAAAAGCTCAGGAGTTGCCTGCACTCTCTGAAGACAAACTGACTCAGAACTTCCACATAGATGAATTGTACTTCCAGGTCCAATTCTTTATTTATTTATTTTTTTATTTGTGGCTTTGGATGTACTTTTACCAGCATGTTGGATAGAAAAGCTAAAGGGTTTGAATCTGAATCTGAGATAGCAAAAGAAAAATAGCTACAAGCAGTTCAATCACCAAAGTTGTGGTAGAGCTACTTGTAATTGGAACACAAGTTTGACTTTGAAATTTGAAAGTAAAAGGAAATTTTAGAGAAGATTGACAATAAGTTGGTGATTTTTTTCAAGTTAATAGGACTTACTCTTAAATTGCATTTAACTGTCAACATGAATATGAACAATACATATTTTACATATTATTTTATACAATACCATTTTGATATCTATATATTATATATTTAATGTGTGAATCTCTCTCATATATATATGTGTGTGTGTGTGTGTATAAAATTTGACATATACAAAAGAATATAGAGCAGAAAGTGAACTCCTATCTCTGTCTCCTACCAGCCAGCCCTCCCCAGAACATTCCGTTTAAAGTTACTTTTCAAAGCTTCTAAAGATAAACTATGCATATATGTATATATTATTTGCAATGCTAAATGTTACATGATTTACACTTCTTAACCTTACTCTTTAACTTACTATATATTGAAGATGTGTTCATTTTGGTAATATAGACTGCTTCTTTCTAATACCTTCAGTGTATCCTATTTTGGGGCCATACCACCATTTATTTTATTTTCATATTGATGATATTTAGTTTATTTCAAATCACTTTATATTGCAAAAGATACTATAACAATTTTATTTATATGTATCTTTATTTATATTTAGAATATTATTTAAATATATTTATATTTAAGCATATGTAAGTATTTACATATAATAAATATATTTATACTTATACATAACTATAAATATATTTATAGTGAATATAAATATATTTAAATTAAATATGTATATATTTCTTCTACAAATATGTGAATAGTTATATGAATAAATTCTCTTTCTGAGGAGTATACCAGGGATTGAACTCAGGGGCACTCAACCACTGAGCCATATCCCCAACTCTTTTTTTGCATTTTACTTAGAGACAGGGTCCCACCTGAGTTGCTTAGTGCCTTGTCATTGCTGAGGCTGGCTTTGAACTTGTAATCCTCCTACCTCAACCTCCTGAGCCACTGGGATTATAGGCATGCACCACTGTGCCCGGCTAATAATTCTTTAACTTACAAATGTCTGGGTCAAGGGGTATATATTATTTTATTTTAATGGGTTCTCTCCTTAGCAGTCATAACATTAGAAAAATTCCACCATCAGTCTATATAATGGCAATTTCCCAACATGTACTATCCAAATTTCTCTTAAACTTTTTCCAATAAAGTGACACTTAAAATTATATTTCTCACATAAGTGAAGCCAAACATTTTTTATAGGTTAGAAGAAAGTACAATACTTTTTTCCTCAAATTGTGTATTTTTCTTTGTTCATGTTCCATTGTGGTATATTATTGATTCATGAGAACTCTTTATATACTGTTTGTGATAGGTATTGAAATAATTAACTTTAATCACTAGTGCTAGTTCCTGAAAGAGACTTTAGATTATAACCTTTTCCAATGCATTGTTCTTTCAACCCTAACATTTTAAAGATATAAATTAAGGACTACTTCAGAGAAAATCAATTTCCTTCTTTCTAGTTCAGCTTTGTAAAATTTTTCTCACCAAAGCAAGACCAAACTTACATATTAGACATTCTGTATCATCTTCCAAGTTTTGTCAGTGGGTTTAATACATTCTTTTGAAGTGGTCTAATCCCATGATTTATGTTCTAGCAGAAGCAATGTGCCTACCTGCCAAGCCTGGTGGGATTTATTCAAACAACAAGCCTACCAATCCATCCAGATCAGAGGTTGCAAATTGACTACCCAAATTCTAAATGCAGCCACAGTGTGTATTTTACTTGGCCAGCATGATATTTAGAAAAAAAAAATAGAATTAGTTGCCCACATCAAAGACAGTGCATAATGCAGGAATATCTAGATTTCTGGCTTCTCTTGAGAAATCAAAAGATCTAGCCACACTGCATTTCCACATGACAACAGCGGGCTGCAGCTGGTGGGTATCTGCCCCTTTCAGAAGCCACGTACTGCCATATTCTTACTCCAAGCCAGCCTCACTTGCTTCTGTCCATTCCCTGGTTCCTGGAGATATTTGCCTTTGGAATTTTTGACCCTTTGCTCTGAGAGTTTTCCTCTCTTTTTTTCTCTCCCTGAATCAGAAGGGAAAAAAATTCCCCCAGGTATCTGAGCTTACACAGACTCAGGTAATTTCCACTCTTCCAATCCACCTCCCTGTCTTTTCTTTGAAAGACTCTTGCATGCACCCCATAGTATTTTACGTGGACTTCACATCATGTCTTCACATTTCCTCTTTCAGCACTTCCCTTAGAAATGCAGTCTGCTCCTTGGGAGGCCTTCCAAAAATTTTGGAATGACAAAAGTCAGCTCTAGGAGGGCGTGAATTTTAAAACATAGTGTAACAGGCTTCAGGTTTTGAGAAGCATGTTTTGAGGGTTCCTTTGGATGCCAGTGGATCCTTTAACATAAAATTCCCTGCTTAGGATGGAGAATATGGACTCAGGATGGGTGTGCCCCTCTCCATCCCTTGTTCCTCTCAGTTCTTGTCATGGGCTTCCTCCTAAGCTACTGCCTCAGATGTGGAAACTAGTCTCCACACTGCAGGTCTTCTTCGATTTGATTTTCCAGACAAAATTTTCCAAAATGCAACTTTTATTTCATCAAGTATCACCCCTTTTGAAAGCTTGTAGTCATTCCCTGATGCCTAGGGGAAATGGCTGATTGCCAACAAAGTTCATGAGGTCCTTTACCGTGCAGCCTTAGGACTTGGTTTCCAACCAAGCCATACACCTCGTGGTCTAGGGATGTCAGACTCTGCCATTCCCTGAGCTCACCAAGAGCACCTGGTCCTGGTGTTGTTGCCAACGGTGCTTTCTTTCCCTGAAATACATTATTCTTGTTGATTTGCCTAGAATGTTCTTCAAGTTCCAGGGAAATTTCACTTCTTGGGAATTTCCATTTTCTTCTACTTGGCACTTCCCTCTTCTGTGTTTGTACAATTCTTATCATAGTATCTTAGATTCTTTCTCCTCCCTTACACTGTGAGGGTATGAATTTTATTTTTCTTTCTGTCTCCAGAATTAATGTCAGTGTTTGATAGGTAGACGATACCCATTAAATATTTAATGAGTGAAAAAAGGAACCATTAACACTTTAACTCATGTTATTAGCCAGTCAGTCCCTTGGCAGCTTCTAGAAAAATATATGTCATCCTTCCCTTTCAGCCTGCAGGATCATCCTAACTGGAGACTTGATTCGGTCATTCTTTTCCATGGACCTCACTGTAAGAACAAGGTCTCACGCTGTTGCTCGGTGTGGTACACACTATCCTTCATGGCCTGACCTCTTGTCTGCCATTCCCGTTTTAGCTGTTGTCATCTTCCAACTCTTCCCCAACCACTGGAACACGTAAATATCCTGAACAATCCCTGCTTTCTTGGTCTGGGCTTAACCATTTGCTTTTCGCTCGGCCTAGAGGATCTTTCCTGTGTTTTCCTTTTCCTTTGGCTGTGCATACACGGCAGCTTAGAAAGGCTTCACCTGTCATGGGCCGGGTTGGGTGTTCCCAGATGCTCCCTTGGCACTTCTCACCCTGTGCCCTTCTGTAGTCTCAGCTCCAACCTCACTGCAAGCTTTAGGACGAGAGCTGGATTTTTCATCTTTTTATCAATGGTAGGAGCACAGATTTTTGGTACAAACTAGATGTTCAATAGTTGTCAGTAAAAATATCAGGATAAATGAATGGACCAATAATTTTTTTTAAAAAAAATCAGGAAAAAGGAAGAGCAATCCAAAGTATACAATTCTCAAGATGATGTGAATGCTTAACCCTCTCCTTTGCATTTGACAGGTCTTTTAAAAAGTAGCATACATAATATATGCAAGTTAGTCAACATGGTCGGGAAAAGAGAAAACTTGCGAAATCCTTCAAATAGAAGATATCTTTTACAGGGAATTGTTTTATAGATATTGGGAGGCTGGAAGAGCAAAACAAGAAATTGAGGGAAACAAGTAATTAGTAATTGTAGGAAGAAGCTATTGTCCCTAGAGCTGAGGCAAACCTCCTACCACCCTGAGAACACTGAGCAAAAAGAGAAGAAGGGATTACCAGAATCTAGTTACTCAGAAGGAAAAAGGGAAACAATTTAACCATATTAAAGACACATATGACTGGAAGATGTGTCTCAATGGCACACATGTTGAAATGTGCCTGGAAAAAAAAATAGATGGTATTAACCAATAAACGGAAAGAATCTGGGTTGGCTAAGGGAAGGGTGGGAAAAGACTGTTCCAGGCTACAAGGACAGTATGTGCCAAGCTCTAGAAGTCCACGGGTACTTAGAGATGAAAACTCATAGAGGGAACAAAGAGACATCAGAAGGCAGTAGCATTGGACCCTGAGAGTGCTGGGTGGCGAGGAAGAAATAAGTTGAACTGCAGTGACTCATTGCACATTAACCTTCCAGTAGCTCCCAATGTCATAATTTAGAGAAGCGACATCAGGGAGCACTGAAGAGGATGAGGATCCACCTTAAGCATGAACATTTGCAGTTGGGCTGTGTGGTGGGAAGAATTGCTGACCAGTCTCCGCTCCCATTTCTTTTCCTGTGGAAGGGCACACGTTAAATCTAATAATTTAACCACTCCGAATTCTTCCTGGCCTTCTGAAGGAGTATCAGTTAATGAGTCTTGCTCCTTTCTCCATTCTGGTTGCCCTGGGATGGAAAGTCTGTTCTTACAATAATGCGGTGCTGTAGTCTTGCTAGCGAGGAAACAGGTGTCTCTCACTGTAGACCGTGTATGTGTCCAACTGAATGGGTCCATGGTTAAAAGGACTGGTGTGCTTGCAGATCAGACTTAGAAGGAATATTGAAATGAAAGTATGACCAGAAGGAACCATATCTACTCATCGTGATGGGATATTAAGATGTGAGTGGCAATGGATATCTGTAACCATTCAGTGGTGTTATTTCGGCTGATGAAACCGACTTGGGATCATGCATGAGGAAGAAGGATGTGAACAGGAATGGAGAGATTCGGCTATATGTAAAGGTGAGTAAAGATTTAGACAAGATCAAAGGATAAAAGGGTTTGGGAAGGGGACTCAAGCCTGAGGGCTAGTGAGGCAACTCACAGGTAGGAAGAACTAGAAACAGGACTGCATTCCAGAGGTGGGGGGGGGGGGCTCGTTCTTCAGGCGCCATCCTGGGACACTCAAGAAAGTTAAGATTGGTGAGAATTCTAGCCCTACTGAATGGTGAGGCCAATGTGTGAAGGATATAGAAAGAAGAAGGGGATCTTCTGTAATTCCCTCTGACTCTGACTCACTCTTCTGTGTGCTCATATATTTATGTTTGCAAAGTCCAGTGTTCAGATGGAAAAGGCAGACGATGGAGCACGGTCCACCCATATCCTCCCTGGAGCCAGAAGAGCCAGGGCACATCTTGATATCTCTGTATTCAGTGGGTTCTGACTGGGGGTTTTGATTTAGCACATTTAGAAATTTTTTTCCTAGAAAAAGAATCGGTAGAAGGAGCCCTCTACATTGGGTAAACCCAAGGAAGGCCCAAAACAAACCCTTTTCTTACCGTAATTTTGGACAAGCTGCCCCCTGAAAGACAAGGAAGCTGGTATTGGGGTAGCATCTGGTGGCCTTGTTGTTGCTTGCCTCACTACCAAAAGGACACATGGCACCTCAGGCCACTGCAGAGGTACATCTTAATGTACCCAACACACAGATGTGGGGTATAAGTAAACACGTCTTCCTCAGTTGCCGTTGGCAGCCAGTTGGTCAGGGTCCCTAACTGAATCTCAGCAATCCCAGAGCAGGAGGCTACCTGAGACTCTGTAAAGATAAATGACAAGAACATAAGCTACTCTGAGAAACCTACACACAAGGCCTGGTGGTTTGTGGCTGTTTTGTTTTTAATCAGTGACTTTCCCTGGGGCAGTCCCTTTGATAGATTCCAGAATCTGCTCAATTTGTACTTCTCCCCCCACCTTCCCCACAAAGAGCAGATTCATTCCCCTCAAGTAGGGTTGCCAGAGAAAATCCAAGACACTCCATTAAATATGAATTTCAGGTAAACATTGAATAATTTGTCAGTCTAAGTATGTCCCTGATATCGCAATTTTTTTTTTTAATCGAGCAGGCATTCTATATTTTTATGTGCTAAACCCTCTTTGAAGGAGCAGATACCGTTTCCATCCTGTGAGTAGCTGGTTTGGGTCCTTTCTTCTTCTTTGAGGTTGCCCTATGATCACCGATTTTATTATAGAAACTTTCAGTTGGACTTTAAGAAGATGGGGAAGAAAAAGTGAATAGCTCTCAAGTACTTTAAACGATTCTATAGGCACATTTGTTGTTGTTGTTGTTCTTACCTAATGTGCAGTCCGGAAGGAGATGGAGAAAAGACATGCAGAGTGATTAGCTCTCCTTCACGTCCGCGTCTTAATTCTAGAGTGTTGGGATGTGAACTCCAGATAGAAAAGGAGAGCTCAGACAGTACCAAGTGTTGTGATCGGAAACTGTCAAAAGAGGACTGTTTTCCAACCACCTCTCATACCACAAACAACGTGGTTGGTTAGTTGTGGGTGGGTTTTTTATAGAACTATTACTGTACTTTCATTTTGAGAGAGCAGCTTGCTCTTTGCCTGAATGAGAATTAGATAAACGACTCCCCTCACATCGGACTAGTAAGGACTGAAACTGACTGCCTGGAGATTTTGGAAACTTTGGTGAGTGCACATTGGAAAAGTAGTCACTTAAATGCTGCAGGTGATTTTCTACCTTGTAGGAAGTAGAGATTTCAACAATCACTTCAGGGAAGACTCTTCCTTTACTAGCAACACCTGAAGGTACCTTTGTTTACACCAATGTAAGGCAAGTACCTTCTCATTCAATAACAAGGAAAGTGTCAAGTTACCAAATACAGTTTAGACTAGAAGTTCATTGTTGTGTTTGGAAATACTAATTGTGTGTTCACTGAGGTCAGAACTACTTCTCTGCATACTTTGGTTCTGAGAAATGCTTATAGGAGCTAAAAATCAGAATATAGGAATAGGATGGAGATTGGCAGGGCTCAACCAGATTGGTGCTATTGCTGTCACTAGCACAGCTGTTGAAGATGAAATTGGAATTACAGAGTGTCCTGATGGTGGATTTTTGCTGTGCTGTTCTTATACTGAGGGCAAGCCTACCCCCTTGTGGTAGGGGTTAGAATTGCTCCTTAAGAAAAATTCCCGTTGTCAGTCATCCCAAGAACAGCCAATTATATGAGTAATTAGTTAAACCCCACATAACAGTGGCTTTCATACTTCTCTTCCTAAAAGAAAGTCTAGAAGCAGGCAGTCAGAGCTACTGGGTAGCTCCTTGGTCTCCAAGGGCACTTGGGTCTTTCTATCTTCCTTCTTAATTAGCCTTAACGAATGGCTTGTTCTCAAGGGTCCCTGGATAGCTACTGGAACTCCAGTAATCTTATCAATGTTGTATCTTGGAAGGAGGAAAAATGGAAGAGGAAAGAAACAGTGTGTGTGTGTGTGTGTGTGTGTGTGTGTGTGTGTGTGTGTGTGTCCTTCCTCATTCTCCCTTAAATTGCCTTTCTGAAGTCCTCAAACACTTCCAGAGCTGGTTGAGGTATTGAGAAACAAAGTCTTTTACCTGGGCACTTTTCCATTCTAAATAAATCAGAGTACTGTTACTGAGAAAACAAGAGAATGAATGTTGAGTGGCAGTAGTAGTTTCTGCCTCTCTGGGAAGCCGTCCTGAAACCCAAGGGACAGAGAAATCTTTTTCTCCTGAAACCATTTGACAGTTGGGCCCAAACTTTCTGGTGAAGGGTGTACAGGACTCTTTCATGAGGGAGACCTGGCACCGGGAACACAGAATGGCTCTGGCAGGTGTGCTTGAGCTGGCTGCTGCTGCTGCTGAAAGTCAGAAGGACTCTTGAGGCCCACTTCTCCTTCCATTATCCCTAAACCTTCTGTAAGGTTTGGTTCATCCTCTCTTAGGCTGTGAGAAGTCGAGGTGGGCTCTGACACTTTTCATGCTAAAGCCAGCAAAGTCCTAGATAAGCTAAAAGAGTCTGTCATCTTAAACACACATAAGAAAGCTTCTTTCAGGAATCCTTACAATTGCTAGGGGCATCTTTAGGGGCCAGGACTAAGTGCCTGTGATGTGATAGCTGGGGATTCAGAGTCTCTGGGCCCTTTTGACTGTCATGAACTGTGGGAAATTAGGTTCAGTGATTCCTGAAGTTCATGAGTCCACAAATTCTACCTCTCAGAAATAAATCATCACAGAAGAGCAGTAATTAAAAGGATCAGAACAAATGTGGCAGTGAATAAATGAAAAAATAAATGGAAATGTCTAAATCTCCATGCCATCACATACAGGCCTCCTAGGATCTGGCCTGGACTTCCTTTCCAACTTCAGCCACACCTCCTGTCCTGCCCTCACAGTCACCTTATCATCTCCTGTCCTGAATGTACCGGGCCATTTCATAGCACCCGAAATACCTTCTCTTTCTTCAGGTGCCTGGTGAACCACAGATGTTCTCTCAAGTCAGCCTTGGGGTCCTCTCTGCGGAGCCTTGCCTGGCCCTCCCCAGGCAATGCTGAGTAGTCCCTCCTTTCAGCCACCTGTGCACCTGGCACTCCCCACCACACTGGCTCCCAGTGACAGGCTCAGATTCAGGTCACTTGGTACATATAATGGATTTTTAATTAGTGTTGGTTTAAAGAGGCAATCAACATGTGCATATCTATATATTTATATTTATTTGGATCTTTTCTGTTCTGGGCGTCAGAATATTGACTACAATTCTCAGTTGTTTTCACTCTGCACAGGTTTATTTGCTGAGTGGTTTATTTAATTTGAGACTTTATAAAGACACAGAAAAAGGTTCATTGGGAAATATTACCATTGAGAATAACTAAAGTCTATAAATACAATAAAAGAATTTGTTAGAGATTATTGAGAGTAACTGAATCTATGATGCAGGATGAACTGAGGATGAACTATTGCTTCCCTAACAGTTAACTTCAGCCGACATAGGTGACAAACAATATTTTAAAGTGTGTTCAAATATTAATGATTGGTTGTTTCTCATGCTGGGATTAAAAACAATCTTTGCATATGGATGCACTCGATAAGATGGGGTGAGTTAGGCTTTATTAAGAAAACAACAACAAATTAACACAAAAACAAGACAAAACAAAAAAACAAGCCAAATCTCAGAGATTTAACACTTTCCACTCATGCAAGAGCTCCACGCAGTGTCTGGACTACTCTACACATACTGATCCCAGGGGCACCATGACAGGGAAGGAGAGCCCTGGGCAATTTCCTGGCCCTTCTCCCCTTGGCCAGAGCCCTGCCACATGGTCCGACTCACCAATAGGAAAGGCGAGGTGTCGATTAGCTGGGATTCACAGTCCCCTAAGGAAGGAGCTTATCAGGCAGCTCATCAGGAGGGTGTGCCCTTGGGGTCCCCAGCTGGTAAAAGAGAGGATGGAAGTAAGGCTGGGCAGAGGGATGGGCCAAGCAAGCCTCAAGGGATGCCCTCAGGAGTCTTCACTGTTTTGGTGGGACTTCTAAGGACAAGCTGACTTCAGGGCTGTCCCAAGTATGTCAGTCACTGGATCAAGACGTCCCAGGAAGGAACATGTCCCTGAGTGAGGCAACTCATCTGAGGCAATTCCAGAAAGAGCTGGCACTGAGGGCCATGTGCCAGGCTGGGGAGCAAGAGCTGCTTTCATCCCCGAGGGGGGATCTGGAGGGCTTATCATAGCACACCACAGTAAGCACAGTGGTCTCTTCCAAGCAGATATTTCTGCATAGATCACATCTGAATGTGTTCATGTCTGAATTCTCTTTCATCATATTGGCTTGATGTCAGTTGCTAAGCTTGACCTGTACATCACAGCACTTGTCTCTGCTAGCAGTTCCATCAAACTTGGGTTTAAAGCACAGTCTTCATCTCTAGCTGCTTTAGCTGTCCCTGCTGGCTACGGCATAGATTGGGGCACCGCTAGACTCTAGAAAAACATTCTGCAAAATTCCTGCTGTCTACTTAACCAAAGAATGGTCTCTCCTCATGTGCACTGGACTCTCTATTGATCAGGGGTATCTGTCTCTTTAAACTCCTGGCTACAGGGGGCCAAGACTCTTCAAAGACAGAGTCTTCCTGTTCAGAGTCATGGAATATGCACCCCTCCCGTAAAGGAAACCATACTCAATCTTTCTATGACCATGTTGTGCCCTCTCTGCACTGGACACAGTGCAGCTCTGTTGAAGAACACCTATGCAAATTCAGCATTTATTTGTCCTCCACTGAGAGTGGATGTTGAGCTTGACGTTGAGCTAATAGGGCCCCATTTTAACTTGATCTAACCATTTTCAGTGGAGACAACAGTAATGGCTGGTCTTTATTGCAAAGCATTTACTCATGATAATTTGCCTAGTTTTCACAACTATCCTATGAACAAGGACTGCTAGTGTTCCTGATTTACACGTAAGCAAACCAAGACAGCAATTTAAGATACTTGACCAAGGCCACGTGATATGTAAATAAACCCAGTAGTCTAACTGCAGAGTTTGGGTTCTTAATCACTATATCCCACAGCTCATCAATGCCCAGCTTTTCTTAAAACTCAGGGATATGTGGGTCCCTAGGATCAGGCCCACACTTTAGCAAGGCATATTTCCATGGAGTCCCTCATGAGAGTCATTTAATTCATTAAAGTCCAAAGCCTGCATGGGAGATCTAATAAGAAACAACGCTCTCTCAAAGAACTTCTTCACAAGCTGGAAAGAGAAATTAAAAGTGAATAAACTTAGAAAGGAAGATTCCTCATCAAAATATGGAAACACACACACACACACACACATTTATGGACTTTGGTATTTTCTAGGATGGGACAACTAATGAGTAGCTTTTGAGAATTTTTAATAGAGTGCCATGAAGCAATTGGGTAGTAACATACATTTAGATTCTGAGGACAGACAGCAAGCAAGCACTCTACGTAGGTGGGGTAGGGCAAGAAGAGGGTCATTGTCCCCTAGAAACTGAGCCTACTCATGCCTCCCTGCAGGCATGTAACTACAACACCGTGGCCCCTATTGAACTCCATTTGAAAAGGAAGCCTAATTATCTACAGAGAGTGTCTCTGAATCACAATGTGGCATCCTCTATATTCAATGGTCTGGTGAAAGTTAGGAATATTTTATAAATATGACCTAAATGCTCTAGGTAAATGGCTCCTTCATCTTCAGGTGTGATGATTTGATGAAATTTCTCCACAATACATTACCTGGGAAATGGGTCCGGAAGAAGCTGGGTGCCACAATTCTTTGACAGGGAGTCTAACCTGTCATGCTGGCTATAATGAGGCCATTGACCGAGCTTAGCAAGCCCTCCCTGGTGATGAAATGTGCTTACAATAGGCAGGGTCTGGAGGTGATTTGAACCTGACAGCTCAGCCTACAAACCACATATTCCATGTGTCAGGAAAATGAATACCAGGTCCCCTCTGTGTGGTTTGAGCAATTAGACCTTTATTAATACCATGGAGCAGCTGGAACTAGAAATAGTCTCAAGTGCTCGCATTCTTTGAACATACAAATTTCCAGAGTGGGTGGCAGCTGTTGAGACCAGGTTTATTCATCTTGGGCCAAAATTCTCATACTCTTGATCCCATGTATTGGGCCTGGACTTTGTGGCTCTGTGAAAATATGGCTGCAAAGCTCTGCTCTGGGGAATCAAACCCTGCTCTCTTTGTCTCCTCATTGTCACTGTTTCAGGATTTAGAGAGGACTTTCCTTTCCTGTATTTGGGGTTTTGTTCCTCCCTGAGTAGGAGTGTTTTTGGTTTATGAATCTCTTATGCCTGTCCCCCGCCAAAGCCCCCTCCTTGTATGTCTGCACTGGACAGGACTCCTCAGAAGCATGAGAATTGGTCTAATCCACTTCCCACCCAGGGAAGATCCCATCTGAAGCTTCTGACTCAATTTCCCACAACTGGGGGCTTCTCTGTGGGATAACTGCGTTCCATCACAGGGCTATCCCCGGTATTCAGAAGTTCTTCCTTGCATTCATTGCATTGAATGAAATATTTGTTTCCAGGCAGATAGGTTTCTGAGTGTCCTGGTCATTCTCAATGACTCATTTTCCCATGTTGTTCTGGGGAAAGAGAAGATGGGGGCTGTGAAATTAACTCCTTTTCTCCCTATTATAAGATGAAGACCCTTCAAGAATGTGGCCCAATGCTACCTTCTCTAGAAAAAAAAATCTTCTACTTCTATGGATTATGATCATATTAGGTACTGTTATGGGTTAAATTGTGTCCCCTCGAAACATATGTCAGAGTCCAACTTCCAGTACCTAAGAATGTGACCTTATTTGGAAATAAGGTCTTCTTGGAGGTAACACAACTAAAATGAGGTCATTAGGGTGGGTTCTAATCCAATAGGATTGGCATTCTTATAAAAAGGAGAAATTTGGAAATGTAAATGCACATGGAGGGAAGATAACATGAGGACACACAGAGAAGATGCCATCCATGAGCGAAGGAGAGAGGCTCGGAGCTGATTCTCCCTCCCAGCCCTCAGAAGAAACCAGTGCTACCAACACCTTGGTTTCAGACCTCTAGACCCCAGCACTGGGAGATAACACTTACCTGTTATTTGAGCCACTCAGTTTTCAGTATTTAGTCCTAAGGCCTGATAAAAACTATCTGGCCTTGCATCTTTCTACATTTTTTTTCTTTAAAAATTTCTTAAACAGAAAAGTATTAAGAAAAAAATAAGGCAGAAAAAAAAGCATATAGTCTGTTGAGAAAGCTCTGTTTTCAGTGTGGAAAACATGCATGGTATATAATATATATATTATATAGGTCATATATATGACCCTATTTTACATACACACACACACACACACACACACACACACACACATACACAGAGTACATATTTACACCATCGTCTCCTCATTATCTATAGGGGGTTGATACCAAACTACACAGATGCTCAAGTCCCTTGTATCAAATGGCATATGATCTACACTTATCCTCTCACATACTTTAAATCATCTCTTGATTGCTTATAATATCTAATAGAATGTAAATTTTATGTAAATAATTGTTTTACAATATTACTTAGGAAATAATGATAAGGTAAAAAAAAAAGTCTGTATATGTTCAGTACAGATGCAATTTTTTCCCTGAATATTTTTGATCCCAAGCAGGTTGAATTCACAGATACAGAGCCCCTAGGTACAGACTTTTTGTGTATAATGCAATATGTGCTGAATTACACAACTCAAATACTTCAAAAAGGTGCAAAAAGAGAGAGAGGAGAGAGAGAATGAGGGTGTGCTTCCAGTACCTAGTCCCTTTTCTCATAACCATTAAACAGTCCGTACCCCAAACTTGTTTATACCAGTAACTTTACATCCATCCATCTATAGATTTTTAAAAACATTCAAACGGGGTGATATTTTTCATATTCTTTTTGCCTTGCTCTTTTCTTTAGATTACTTGTTGGAAATCCATCCAGATTTGCACATGACTATCCTCGTTTCTTGGTGCCTTTACAGCATCCTCCCACAAGATATGCCATGACTCAGGTAACTGGATCTACCCCAAGGGCCGAGTTTTCTGCTGGGCTGGGTGAGGGTGGGTGAGGAATGCATCTGAGCACCTGAGAACTGGTAGAACATTCAGAGCTCATCTGCTAGCCCTCCTTTTTCAAATGAGGGAAACAGAAAACGGAAGCATTTTGTCTCAAGTGGCACAGAGAGCTAGCAAAAGTGATTCCAGCTGTTGAGGATGTCAAACATTTTCCGTAATTCTGTAATTAGTTTTTGTCACCAAAACAAGGTAAAGGTGTTACTGATGAAGAAGGAAAAAAAAATCTTATATCTGCATATTTTCCAAAAGAAGAACACAAACAATATTTGGAAACAGAATTTCTAACCGGTCTACAACTCTTCCAAATGAAGAGTGGAGGAGGTTGAACATATTGTTTTAAATGCGTAAAGATGTAACAAACTTCAAATACTTTGTAAGTACAATTGATTGACATCAGGGAAAAATTAGAACTAAAGTTGAATTAAAAAAAAAAAAAACTTTAGTGAAATTGGTAAATGGGGCTTAAAAAATGAGTGTCATAAAAAATAAGTATCATGATTTAGTAAAAAGAACCATTTTCTGGGGCTGGGGATGTGGCTCAAGCTGTAGCGCGCCCGCTTGGCATGCGTGCGGTCTGGGTTCGATCCTCAGCACCACATACCAACAAAGATGTTGTGTCCGCCGAGAACTAAAAAATAAATATTAAAAAAAAAGAACCAAGGCGGGAGGGAAAGTGAGAGTTAAGGGAAATTGCATGGAATTGGAAGGTGAGCCTCAGGGTTATACACAATTACATATAAGAGGAAAGGAGGAGTAGGAGAAAAATTATATAAGTGGAAGAAACGATTTATAGTAGAGGGGATGGAGAGAGAGAAGGGGATGGAGAGAGAGAAGGGGAGGGGAGGGGAGGGGAGGGGTGAGGGGACAGTGGAGAATGGGATAGACAGCAGAATACATCAGTCACTACAAAGGCAATTTGTAAATCAATGGAAATGTAACTGATGTGACACAGCAATCTGTATACGGGGTAAAAATGGGAGTTCATAACCCACTTGAATCAATCTGTGAAATATGGTATATTAAGAACTATGTAATGTTTTGAACAACCAACAATAAAATAATAATAAAAAAAAAGAACCATTTTCCTCATGTATTCTCACATTTATGTGTTTTTGTATGGTAATAATTTTTTGTAGTTATTGGTAGTTATAGTCACTGAAATCAATTATCAAAATAATTCAAGCATAAAACCAGAGGTTTCTATTACTTTATGTTAAAGTGATATTAAATCAAATATTTCAAAACATTTATATCTGCATTTAGCTCTTTAACATATTATTAATCATAACTTTTAACAATTTAGGAAAAGCAAATCCTTTTTATACAAACAAAATAAATTAGATTTTAAGCTGTATATATATATATATATATATATATATATATATATATATTCCTTTATGTTTCTATTTTATATGTTACATTATGTACCTATTACTACAATCAAACATATAGATCTGTATGTACATATGTACTTGTTCTAAAAGTCTGGTCTCAAAATTGGTTTTACTTCTAAGCATGTGAAATCAAAATTTAGACAACTATGAATTAAATTGCCAGCTGACTTTTGTGTCAACAACAGAGACAAGTAATGAGACAACTTCAAAGTGCTGAGGAAAAATAATTGACACCTCACAATTCTATTCTCGGCTAAACTAAAGTAAAATCCAAGAGTGAGAGGAAAAATAAAGATATCATCAGATAAGCAAAGATTTAAATAAATTACTACTCACCCCCCCCCCCCCCGAAGAAATGCTAAAACTCTACTCTGGGAGAAGCAAGAAACAAAAGTGAGCAGAGACTGGTAAGTCTAAACAAGTGTGGATCCATCTGATGATGATTAGCTTTGAGGTTGTAAAAGCAAGGTGTAACTAAAATGCTAGACAAGAGCTTGTAATACAAGAAGGCATGATCAGAATTAATATGTTCTAAAGTAGTGCCCAGGAGGAGAGCAGAGCTATTGATTAACTTTACGCTTTATTAAGTCAAAGTACCAGTGTGAAGCTGGTGGCCAAAAAAAAAAAAAAAAAAAAAAAAAAAAAAAAAAAAAAAAAAAAAAAAATCAGTATTTCTTACAAAGCATCCAAAAGAAGAATGAAAAATAAAATTCATCCTCCAATTTTAGCAAATCCTGGAGATGGATAAATGTTTGAATCACAAAATTAATGGAAACATTCCCCAGAGCAGTGGGCATCAAGTAAGGGGTATCCTGGCGCAGAGTTGGCATCATCTGCTTCTCAAAGGTGTGCTGTAAAACCCTAATTCAGGAACAGAGTGGACGGGGGTGGGCAAAGGTGTCAGGGCCCTGGGCCTGTTGCTTCCAAGGGGGAAGAAGAGGTGAAAACAGAGGAGAAATTATCACCCAAAGAAGCTAGGGACCCCCCTCAAAAAGACCAAAAAATTCTGAGCATAGACTTTTAATAATACAGCCTGAAAATATATAAACCACAAATGATCAGAATTAAAAATATATGAAGAAAGCCACAATCTCAGTGAACTGTCAACACAATGCTCAACATTAAATACCTTAAAGCAAGCAAAATTATTAGTAAATGTGTAAAAGATTTAAATCACATATTTAATAACTCAAACATAACATTTCCTGAGCCTAAAAATTAAAGAATACATATTGAATTTATTTTTTGGATGACCACATAACTGGTCATACAACAAGTATCTAAAAATAACAAATCAATGAATCATACAGACCACATTCCCTTTCAAATCCAACAACATTGGAAATATGTTACAAAAATGGAACTAAAAAAAATAACCAATTTAAAAACACTTCTAAATAATTAGAAAGTCAAAGTAGAGATCATAAAGGAAATTTTTAAAAACTAGAATAATGATGGGAAAACTGCAGATCAAAATTTGTGAGATGTAGCTAAACTAATACTTCAGATAACAATTATAGATACACAGAACTGACAATAGTGCTTTTCATAGGAATCTAATAGCTGGTCCTAAAATACTGGATGAGGAAGAACTAATGAATGTCATAACAAATTTAAGGTAAAAACCAAAAAAAATAGAATCACATCATCAGCTATTAAGACCTATCACTTTGTTATACTAATGTTAGAATTCTAGTACAGGTATAGAGATAGACAAACTGGTATAGAGATTCTAGGAATTGACCCACTTTTCCATGAGCATTTCAAATACTGAGAAACTCTGGATTATGCTTGACAATTAGCTTTCTCTTTAGAAAAAGATAAAAATTAGTTCCCTATTTTTTCCAGATCAACAAAAGTAAATTCTAGATGGATAAAGATTTAAATGGGAGAGCAAAAATTTTAGAGTTTTTAAAAAACAGTGTGGAGAATATCTCAAATATAGTCAGGCACAGATTTATTAAATAAAGAACAGAGAAAAGTCTTGAATAAACATATGAATTTGACTACATAAAATTTAAAAGTTATTTATAATAGGAAATAACATAAACAAAATTGAAAGGTAAGGTAAAGTTTGAGAAAGATGTTTGCAACTCAAAGAATAACTTCACAATAAATAGTTACAAATTTATAAGAAAAGAGCACAGGATTAGAAAGACTCTCACATATGCACATGCACTCACACACACACACACACACACATACACACACCCTGCAGAGATAAAATTGGCTAGTAATCATGTTTAAATTCTTACCCCCCATGAGCAATTAGGGAAATGTAAATTAAAATGATTAAATACCATTAGCACCTTTCAGATTGGAAAAATTTAAAAGCCCCACAAGGGATGGTAAAGATGCAGGAAAATAGAAAGTTCTCATCTAGTGGGAGTTCAAATAGTCACAACTACTCGTGAGAGCAATTTGTCAATACTGAAGAGGGTCAAGAACTATGTTCCCTACTAATTAGCAATTCCACTTTTAGGTGTTTACCCTAAGAAATTATATGCACAAGCACAAAGATGCGTGCCCAAGCATGTTCCTGGAAACAAATGACAATAAAGCAATAACTAATCTTCCCTCAAAAAGCAACGGAAACTCCTTGGTTCATACCCAAAGGACTTAAAGTCAGCATACTACAGTAATGCATCCATGTTAATATTTATAGCAGCTCAATTCACAAAGGCTAAACTATGGAACCCAACCTAGGTGTCCCTCAATAGATGAATGGATAAAGAAATGTGGTATGTATACTCAATGGAATATTACTCAGCTTTAAAGAAGAGTGAAATTATGGCATTTGCCAGTAAATGGTTGGAGTTGGAGAATATCATGCTAAGTGAAATAAGCCAATCCCACCGAACCAAAGACCGAATGTTTTCTCTAATATGCGTATGGTAATTCACAATAAGGCGGCAGCACTAGGGAAGAATAGCATTACCTTAGATTAGGTAGAGGGAAGTGATGGGAGGGGAAGGAGGCGATGTGGGGATAGGAAGGATAGTAGAATGAAAAAGACATTATTACTGTATGTATATAGGTGACTTTGTGACCAATATGATTCTGCAACATGTACACTCAGAAATGAGAAATTATATCCCATCTATGTATGATATATCAAAGTGCATAAGTGCATTCTACTGTCTGTATAACTAATTAAAACAAATTAAAATTTTTTTAAAAAGGCAACGGAAAAGCAGTCAAAATGAACAAGCTAGGTCTACATTGTATTCATACAACATAGAATTTAGAATAAGTCTCTAAAATATTCTGTTGGGCAAGAAAAGCAAGTTGCAAAAGAATACGATGCCATTTATATAAATTCTGAATGCATAAAAATCAATAGTAAATGTGGCTTGGGATTTATAAATATCTACTGAAAGTACAGACTCATGCGTGGGAATAACTCATGCCAACTTCAGGCAGAGGTTCCTCTGTGGAAGAAAGATGGAGGAGGGATGAAAGGGAAGGGGGGCTGTGGCTTTAGCTGTCTTTTGGTTTTGCTTTTGTTACAAATGATTTGAAGTAAATATGGGGAAATATTTAATCTAGAGGGTAGGCTTATGGTTATCTGTTTCTTTTTATACACCTTTCTATATGGTTGAAATACTTCTTAATTAAAAACTTATAAATATAGGGAAAAAATTAAGAACTGAGAATAGATACTCGGGTCTTTTCCTTCTGAATCTTTTTCAGTACAATAAATATTGGTTCATATTCCATGAGCCAGGCATGGGAGAGCTAAGTGCCAGGTGGAAGTGGACCCACATTTAAGGAGTATATGCCCTAATAGGGAGAAAAGTAACAATTATTTCTTACTCTTTTTGATTACTGTTTGATAACCCACCACTGAGAAAAATAGTTGCAGGTTTTTTTTATTTGTACTAAATATAAAAGCAACAAGGAAGGACCCATGTGAAGGGCTTTCCCCAGGGTCACATTGTTGGCTGTCATGTTTACAGATTGCATTCACAAGTTTCCTTTGACTGCCAAATGTCACTGGGTGTTGAGGGCCTGTCCTTTGTGTGTGGCACAGCCAGGGTGGCTGGGATGATAGGCCATTTCACAGACCGTGGGTAGCAGAGTTCTGCAGAGGCCATGTTCACTCAGGTAGATCCTGAATAATTGCTGTATTGGGACAGAAAGATGTAGAAAGAAGCTCACATTCTTGGGGAAGGGGGACAAATATGTAGATGAAGGTATATGGTCCTGCTAGTTCTGATCTTTAATGTCCTTCAAAGGCCCTTGTGTTACAGGCTTAGTCCTCAGTTTGGTGCTTTCCGGAGTGGGTGGAAATTTTAAGAGGCGGGGCTTAGTGGGAGGTCTTTAGGTCACTGGGGATGTACCACCAAAGGGGATTGTGGAAATCCAGTCTTCCTCTTCTCTCTGCCATGAAGTGGACAGTTTGGGCACACCACACACATTGGTCATACGATGCTGTGCCAAAGGTCTAAATTAACAGATCTTAATCAATCAGGGACAGAAACTTTAAACATTGTAAGTCAAAATAAACCTTTTCTCTTATTAAGTAGATATGTTTCGGGTGTTCATTGAAGTGACAGAAAACTAACATAGGTCCATAAAAGAAGTGGAAACAACCTATTAAAAAAAATGGTGGCAAGAGAAGAAATGAGATTGCAGAACGTTTCTTGGAATCAACAGAATTTAAGATCAGCCTTATTTCCAGCCAATAAGCATGAGAAGATTAGCCTTCTAGATCCCTATCTGAAGGGTCATGCAGCATCATTCTAGGTTGACAGAGGATGCTTTATAGAAGTGACACAGGCTTCTGCCAATTGGGCTTAAACTACAATTTCATTCCTTTCCCTCCTCTCCAGTGACGGAGTGTGCTGATAATGTTATTTTATACACACAACAGAGTCTCCAGGGGGAGTGCAGATGTTGAATTTAGGGGGTAAAGGAATAGAAGGAGAAATAAAAACAAGGAGGGGGAGAAGTTCTAGCAAGTTCTAGCATCAAGAAGTAAAATTATCCAGGTAGGCTCTAAATGCAGTCACAAGCATCCTTCCCAAAGGGAGGCAGAGGGAGATTTGACAAAGAAGAATAAGGCAGTGTGGCCATTGTAGAAAATGTTATGCTGCTGGCTTTGAAAATGGAGAAGGGAACCTTGAACCAAGGAATGCAAAACATTCAATTCTAGAAGCTGGAAAAGATAAGAGATTGGTTTCTTTGTCTGGTCTCCAAAATGAGCCCAGTCCTGCTGACACCTTGAGTTGGGCTCATTGAAACTGATTCCAGACTCTGACATCCAGAACTATAACAGAATACATACATGTGTTTTGTTTTAGGCCACCAAGTATGTTGTGTTTTGTTATAGCAGCCATAAGGAACAAATACAGATTTCTTCAAATGTCTGAAAGCAGCCTTCTAGGCATCTGCTCTAAAGTCGTTGGAGGAGTCTCCATCAGAAGACAAGAATCAAGATTTTGGTCTCAAAGGAGGCAAAATTTTGATAAAGAGTGTGTGTGTGTGTGTGTGTGTGTGTGTGTGTGTGTGTGTGTGTGTCTTTGGTAGGTCAAGTTCTCTGGAGAAAAGATTCTGGGACAAATATTTGCATGCAGGTAGTTTACCGGGGAGCACTTATACCTGTAAAGGACTCTGGGAGGCAGACCTCAGTAGAGGTCAAAGTTGCACCCACAGCCAATCCCTCATGGAACAGTAGAGCTCCTTGAATTTTTGATATTTGAAAATATGCCAAATTAATCTAAGAACCAACATTTTGTACCCCTACATTGACCAATTGTGGAATGCAAGACTGTTTCCAGGGAAGGGGTGGTAACCTTGAAGGGGGCAGTGACCTTTGACCAAGGGCAATCCCTGGGAAGGGACTCAGCTATGGGCCACCCATGGTCCACATTCCTGACATGTGGGAGGGCATGTGCCAGGGTCCTAGGGTAGAGGAGTCAGAGCAGCACACCACGGCATTTGCTTCTCTGTGGGGGCAATCCCCCACCCAGTGCAGTTTTGTTTGATGAAGTTCCTAAAGCAGAGAGGTGAGGGGGAAGTTTCTCCTTGACCCTGTTCTCAGGCCATTGCTGGGTCTGCCAGTCCTGAGCTTTGTGTTTCTTTTAGGAGCCCGATGACAACAAATCAGGGACACCTTGGGCAAACCTGCTGACATAACTATAAGTGGTTTGGTTTTGGACCCAGGTTTGAAAACAAACCTACTGATGACGACTTGGAAAGCCTTCTGAGAAAGCCCCTGAATAGGTTCCACAACTCCGTGCTACATGGGTTAGGATTGCTTTGGCCTGGATTTTCTGGGGCTCATACAGTGCCCTGGCTGATAAACTAAGCAATGCAGAAAGCACCGAAGCACGCGGCCAAACCCTGTCCCAGACATCATACCACACCAAGCATCAGCCAGCCCTGGCTCCACACTCTAATCCTGAGGTCCCAGGGCAAAGCAGAGATGGAGTTGATTTCCAGAGAGTCTGCACTTGGGGAACACCCACTGTCAGAACAACCTTGAGCAAGTCAAAGGCCTTTGATTTCAGCCTTCATTGCTCCAGGTCCAGCTAAAGAGGCTTACTTCACTCACCTGCTTAAATACTGAACTGAGTGTAATAGAGTGGTGCTTTAGTGATTTGGAACCTCAAGGCATCTCTCTGAACTGTGTGGTGTCTGAAGATCTGGGGTTTCATCCTACTTCTGATACCTATTACAAAAGTGATTTTGAACAAGGCACTGTTCTCTGAACCTGCTTCCCTTCCCTGTAACATAGGGTTGGATTAAATTATCTCAGATTCTGGCCAGTCTTCATGCTCAAGGAATCTGTGGTCTCCCTGTAGGCATGAAGGTTGCAGAGAATGACATGCATTTGTACTGAGGCTGATACATTCTAGAATCTGCCTTGTTGGGAGAAAATTCCTGCCATCAGATTTCTTTCAAATGGATGAATATATGAATATATCATGCTTATTTGCATTGGCTGCTTTTTCTAAAATTGGCAGCTCGATATTTCCTTGAATCACCAAAATAGATTCCTTTCATCAGTCTGTGGATTTTCCAGGGGCTTGTGCATGAGTGGCCATTACCTTTTTTAAATCCACAGGATTATCTTTGAAGTGTAGCAGAATGGAAGGATAGAAAGCCCACTAACTTATTTGTCAGAATATTTGGGTTGCAATTCATGCCAACTAGTTTCCTTGTGACATTGGCAAACCATTTAACCCATTGAGCTTCTGATGATGGGGGCCAGTCAAGGTCAGCCCTGCCTACTTCACATGGTAACCGTGAATATGAAATGTGAGAGACCTTTGGAACCTCTAAAGCTTTTCAAAACAAAAGCAATTATTATTATTACTTTAACTCCTTCAAAGCTACATGCAAGGAATCTATTCTATCAGTTATATTTGCTTAAAGAAAATCTCCTATTTTCAGTGCAGAAGTTTTTATTCAGAATATAAACAAAGTGGGTACAAAGATTTATTGTGCCAGCTTCTAAAGCTCCCAGGAGAATGTTTCCCAGCAGTAAAAGTTGCTAAAACAGTTTGTAAGGTCACCTGCTCTTAGCAACTACCATTGGTAGAGAGGGAACTAGCCCCAGAGGACTAATGCTTTTAACAGGCCTTACAGCTGCAGGGGGAAGTTGCTCTTACAACCTACAGCAAGAAACCCCTGCTTTTGCATCGGAATTAAGCTTAAGAGCATACAATAGTCACGTGGTTCTTCTGTTTACAAGGACAGCTGCAAATGTGAATCCCGTTGAAATAAAAAGCACGATCTTGAAGATTTTCCTGTTTCTATTGTGCGCTCTTATTTCTTCCAGATTGTTGCAAGCCCACAGAACAACTTCCTACCTATTCTCTTCCCCCAATTTGGTCTCTCAGAAAAACCTACACATGGAAGAGAATAAAACTCACAAAAGGTATATCTCCATAAATGCATTAAAATCTGCTCCTAGATTTTTAAAAATCTTGAACTCAGCTTCTCTTCTGAAAGATGATTGGGAACGCATCATAGCAAGCCAAATGACAGCTGCCTTCTTACTCCTGCTGCAAGCTTATAAGTACCAAATAAAGCAGCAGAGAAGGAAACACAAACTCCTCCAAGATTAGAATGCCTTAGAGAAGCTCTGCCTTTATTTATGTCTTTTCTGAGTCTCCATTTTCTTCTTTCCACTCTTGGGAAATACTGATGATCAGCATGTTGCCTGGATAGAAACAGGTGCTGCAGGTCTGGAGGGACCAGGCTAAGGGCTGGACTAAGTCAGCGTGGATTGGCAGGTGGGCCACACACACCACACCACACCACGCTGGGTGGGCTGGGGGCATGAGGTCTGTTGTTATAGAAACCAGACTCCTCTGGGAGCACGAAGGTAGGGGCAGCATGTCTGTGAGAACAGAGTGCAGATAGTAAGCCCTGGAACCATTCAGTGGGATTCAGTGCAGGCTGACAGGCAGACCCATGTACAGTGCAACTGAGCCTGACAGCCGAGCGCAAAAGAGGTGCCAGTGCTCTCATGCTCTGCGTTGAAGCCCTGTCTTTCCTTCCTCCAGGCAGATGTCAGCTGGCAGGTGTGTTCTGCTCTCTCCTCTGCAAGACAGAGCTTTGCAGGTGCTGGTGATTACAGAGCCAGCGAGGGTGAGATCTTCTGGGAGCCTTTCAAACCGTTATGATGTCAGTTACTTGTGGGTTCCGATTTCTCTACAGCCCAATTAACTAGAGTTTCATATAATGTTATGTATAACATGGATCCACTTGAGCTGCCTCCTCCCCGCTCTGAATCTCTCTCTTTCTCTCCCTTGCACAGACCTTCCCTTATGGACATTCACGTTTCTGAGGTTAGAGGCTTATCCTTCAGAGAATAGAGCTTACCTATGTTTTTAAGCATTAGGGCTGGCAGGCAGACAGATATTTATCTTGATGTAGGGTGGTTGCCAGACTCACAGGAATCTGGGTTTGAAATAATGAAGCTGAAGCTCTTTTCATAGAGGCTGGGCTGCCTCTGTTATGATTGTTTGTTTTTTAGCTTCCCTGAGATTTGTCACAGTTTGAGTTTGTGTTTTTTTAAAAAAAAACTCTGCCAGGGACCCTGAGGTCGACACTTGCTCATTCACCGCTTTTTTCCAGGAAGCAAATGAAACGTGCGGCATCGCAGACAGGAAGAAGCTTGGCCAGGGCGGCCCCATTTCAGTGAACTCCTAGTCCCTGGACTAGGAATCTTGGCCTCAGTTGCCAGTAAGACTCTGCCAGCCCAGACAGCATGTCAGAAGTACCTAGTGGGGCTTTTTAACCCACTTTATAAAGACAGCAAAAAGGCTAATGGGGAATGACTGGCTCCAACTATGAAATAAGAATTAGGTACAGTTTGTTACACAGTTAACCCTAACACGTTTTTTATGTCCCACAAGCCATAAATGATATACGGTGGAGTTCTGGAATCCATTTCCACGCCCTTTTAACCCCAGACTTGTCTATAGGCAAATGTCTCTCTCTCTCTGGTCCTGTTCAGATTGCTGCTCCTTTCTCTGCCCCAGTTCTCACGTATTTGCTGATTTCTTCAGACTTGTACCATTTAAGTTCCAAACCAGTTTATGTTGATGAAGCAGAGATACTGCTATGTGTTCACCCAAATTCTCATTTTGATGGAACACAGAGGAAAACTCATTTCCCAGCTTCTCCGGCAGTGGGGGCGCAGTGCTGGGCCCTGGCCAATGGGATGTGGGCAGATGTGATCCCTGTCACAACCATCGCTGCATGAGCCTCCCTAACCCTCGCCCCATACAACCACATCCAATTGCAGCAGAAGCGAGAAGTAAACTTTTATTGTTTTACTTCAGTGAGATCTGGGGATAATTTGTTGGAATGCTCAGAATAGACTTTCTCTTAGATCAAGGTTGAGAATACCAACTTCTAAGAATTCTTTGTTTCTATCAACTATGACTAAGTACAGAGTTTAAGTATATTTCCCCTTGACCATATATAAAATCCAGAATTGCTTTCATCCAGTTCAATCCCTATTATCTGGCATCTCTGGTCTCTGAATGCAGTGCTAGACTTCTCTGTTCTAGTCGATATCACCCTGAGTTGTATCGCATAGGGGAGATTTTGAATACTTCATAACGTTTTGGTATGTACAATGTGAAAAATTCATTTTGCTCAAAATTCACCTCTGGTTCTTTCTTGCGTAGCAGCATCAAATAACAGCCCACAAACTGCGAGCTCTCCTGGCCAGTGGGGTCACTTCAGTTCATTTGTTTTTGAGCACTGGAGGAAAAGGACAATATAGATCAGTGGAAAGAGCACAGGATTTGGTTGTTGATCTGGATTTTAATTCAGGTACTTTTATGAACTTGCTGGGTGACTTTGGACAAGTTGCAACTTGCCTTGGCCTCTGTTCTTCTGTTTCGTCACCTATGATACGCAGGTACTGTTGTGCTCTCTGGCTAACTCAGCAGGATTCTTTTGTTGTCATAGGACAAAATGAGTAGTCTAGGTAGAAATATGGGAAATCATGGTGGGGAAAATGCAAGGAATTATTTCAACAAAATTCACTTATAATCAGGTAGTTAAATGTTATGGACTAGCCAGACCTCTGCTAGAAAGAGTTGCTGTTTTGAAAAATAAACATTATCTTCTTGGGTTTACTTTGTGGTTTCTCTACCTTTGTATACATACAAACATGTGGAGCTACAGTCTCTGAGTGGGATGCATATAGTTGCTTTTCTGGACAACTTGTCAGATTTGGGGTCCTTGTCGGTTAATAGCATGTTCCTGATGTCTACTTAGCAGTCTTAAGGTCAAGTCTGCCTGTATCAAAAACTATTAAAACCATAGTTAGACAATTCCATGTCTCTTCTATGAATTGGTATAGGTGAGAAAGGACATAGGAGAGGCTATATACTGTTTGGAATAGCAAAAGATTTGAAACATCTGGTTTTGCACCACAGGGGAAACTGGATAAATCAACTGTGGAAATCTGTGCACTGGCAAAATATGTAGCTACGAATGCTGAAACTCTGATATACTGATATGGAACATTCTCCAAGAAATTTCATTAAGTTAAAAAAGCAAATTGCAGGAGAGTGTGTAAAATATGATACTGCTTGTGTAAAGACATTCTTAAAAATGTATTTATTTGTGAATGCATAAAATCTCTTTGGAAGAATACCAAAATTCTGGTATTATTGTTTGCCTCTGGAGAAGAAAATGGATTAGCTAGGGAACAGATTGTGGAGGGGGCTGTTTCTGTTTTCTTTAAATTTAAAATCACGTGAATATTTTAACTATTCAAAAACAAAACTCAAAAACATGGTTTGTTTTTTACATTTATTTATTTTACTAAAATATGCATAACATAAAATTTACTATTGTAACCATTTTCAAGTGTACAGTTCGATGGCATTCAAACAGGAACATTATTGTGGAGCACTCACCAGAGTCCATCCACCTCCAGAACTGTTAGATCCAGTTCATTTCTGATCTGTGCACATTTCCACAGAGAACATTGTGCTTCCCTCCAGGGGAGGGAACAGCATCCATGGAATGTTTCTGAAGGTTCCTGGAGCCTTTACTCCCTTCCCTAAGGGCAGGTGAATGGCTAAGAAGATTGGTGGTTTGGAAGAAGGACAAAAGTTCAGCCTTTTCTGGATTTCCTTTTTGATGGCATCCTGTCTAGGGACACATACGTGTTCTTCTCCTCCAACCAGTGGACATACTTGGGCAGACCCTATAGTTCTGAGGAAGTTAGGACAATGGGGACGAAGCAGTAGGAAGCTCACTTGGATGTGGCCCTGAATCATTTGACAGATTCCCATTCATCAGTCTTCCAGAAAGAGAGTTGGATGCAAATAAGGTACAGCACAGAGTTAAGGCGGCCAATCCCAGTTAATCCTGAGACTTGGACCCAGCCTCCTCAGCAGGACAGGAGAAAATCTGTGTTTCTCCAGGGATGAAGGCTGTGAGAAGAGTGGAGCTGCTAAGTGGCTGCAGGGTTTCACTACCATGGTGAGGAATGGACACTGCCTGCTGTTATAAACTTGGAAGCGATCATGATCCCCAGACCCAAGCCTGGAGCTGGCAGGACTCTGAACTCAAATTTCTCCAGACAAGCGCTTGCTGTTTATTAATGTAGCTTGAACACTTCACAGTTCAATGGTTCAAGTCCCTTTCCTAGAATTTGATGTCTGGTCCCACTGACCATTTTTTTCTGCCCTAGAAAGTGGTGGGCAATGGGGACCCCCACACCTGCTACTGTTCCCATCTTGGTATCTTCCCAAGGAGCAGTGCCCCAAAAGGGCAAAATGTATCCACTGGTTACTTGAGATGTTTATATGACAGTGTCCAAGTGAGTTCTACCAATAATAGAACTAATGCTTTAATCTTCAAAAATCATCTAAATCTCTAATGTTTTCAAATTCAAAGGAGGAAGAGAGGACTGACTTACCATGGCCCGCTTAAACTCCAATTATTTTTATTAAATTACTAAATTATGACTTTTGCAACCACCTGCACCTATAGTTTCTCTTGGTTATTCATATCTAATAATGGAGCTTCATAATAAAGCCAACATGCCCCTGCACCACTGCCTACCATCCTGAGGGACTGCTGTTCCACAGTGTATGGCATTCTTATCCAGGGCATTCACCCCTCCTGCCTCCAGAAGGGGCTCTGCCCTGCCCTTCTCTTACCAGAACCCAAACATGTCCTAGACCTGTTCTTTATTTACCACCTTGCTTAGGCCAGGCTGAAAGTCTGGACTGAAATTGATTCAAGCATTGAGGAAGCACAAGAAGAAAACTTAGCACTAATATAAGATGTGATTTTTAATGAAGGGACAGACCAACCCACTGCCTTACAGTCACCCAAATATTGACTTACCTACAAAGAAGTCACTCATGTCCACTGCTAGGACAGCACCCAAAGCATGACTAGTCCCACAGAAAGAAAGGAGTTTCTCCTTTTTGCTAGTCTGATCAGGGTCTATCTTCTCAATCCTTCTCTCCTGTCCTAGGATCTTGCCAGGGTAATTGACAAGGGCAATGTTTAGTTCTTTCAATAGGAACACCACCCTCCATCTATAGGGTTTTTACCTATTTCTTTGCTTTCCATGCAAAGATAACCACATCATAACATAATAGTCTAATAATGGTACTTCCAAGACTAATCAATGTTCAAAAGACTAATCAATATTCAAAACAACTGTAAGATACCATCGGTTTTAGCCCAAGATGAATCCTGCCAAACCCAAAGCAGTCCTTTAGTAAGGTGGTCATTAACTACTCACCGTTTCCTACCCTTTACCCCGTCACCTCTGTGAGCATCCACCCAAACAAGAACACAACCCACCACTAGAACAGATGCACCTGCTAGTGGGTGTGAGAAAACTGTTTTTTAAGGGGTGCACAGCTGCTAAAATGCAGTTCTCTCTGCATCATCAACAACATTGTCCTTTATCTCATGAATGAGCTTAGTTTCTTGGAGTTAATATCTTTATTTTAGAAAAAAAAACATTTATTTTGCATTTTTATAATGTAGACTCATTCAGATGCTTCCCCCCCCCCCGAAAAAAATAGAAGTCTGTACTTTTTGAATTTAAATTTTGAGTGACTGGAAATTACTTATAGCTTTAAATTTTCTGTTTGACCAGGCTGTATTTATTAAAGTTTCAAAATAAGCCTCAGCCTGAGAACCACATTACATGCTTCAGTTGGAATCCAATCTCCTGAACATAACTTTCAAGGCATGGCACACCTGGGCCAATCTTACCAACACACATGATCATAACTGTCCCCATCTCAGACACACACCTCTGCCCAGTCAGGGGGAAGTCCTCCGGAAGAAGCATCACTTTTGTCTTTACTCATGCCACCCTCTTATCTAGAATCCTCCTCAGTTCCTCCCATTTGATGAAGTCTTTCATACCTTCATTTCTCCTTTCGGACCCTCACAAGGCTCTTCTCACTCATCCACCTCCCCACTTACCCAATGGGAGTGTGCTGAGGGCTTACCATGTACAAGACACCAGGTTGATTCTGTAGGATTTCCAGAAATGGACAACATGCAGGTCTTTTCCCAGTTTGCAATTTTGTAGCAAAGTACACAAAAAGCAAAGTTGTGTTTTACTTTTCCACTCAAAAACTATGTCTGGTTTCTTTTTTTCACTCAAGTGTCTGATACTGCTTTTCTTGTTCCCCATCCCTGATAGTCTGAAGAATAGCCATTCTCTGATTCCAAATCATCCCATGTTGTATTAATAACAGATGTGATAAAATGAGGGCTAATCAGCACCAAATCCATCTGCTTATCTGCACCTGTAACCACATTCTCTCTGTTGCTCTTACTTAAAGCAAATGCTTCCATTTGGACCCTGGATTGCTCTGCATTTGTCCCTATTCTTTTGTGCATCTTCAGTTTTTAATTTAATACTACCCTTTAAAAAACAAAACTAATTGTGAACCTCCTGCTTTCCCCTGCTCCCCTTCACATACCTTCAGGAGATATCTATATACACTGCCATTGCTTCCTCACCCTCCAGGCTCTTCAGAATTCTCTCCAGGGCCGTGCACCCATCACTCTTAGGAATTAGCTCCTGTAGGAGTAGCATTAGCCAAGGCTCTTGGCCAGCTCTGCCTTGTCTCTCTTGGCCTCCCTGCAGGGCTGGGCCTGACTGCCTTCCCTTCTTCCCCAAGATCCTTTCTGGGCTTCTGGGCAGACACCTGCCTGGCCTCCTGTGTGGCCTTGCTACTGTTGTTTGGCCTCCTGCTGGCTCCTTTCCTACACTACATTTCTAAATGTTGCGGGTCTCTGAGCTCTGTCAGGAATGCTGCTCTCTTCCTTTTCTGTATGCTTTTTTCCTAGGAAATTCATGGTCTCTTAGGGATTCAAATACCACATGTGCAATGATTGTGCTCCAACTTCAGACCCCTGGATGCAGCTGTCTGTATCTACCCATTTAAATGTCTAATGGACATTTCTGACTTGACCTAGCCAAGAAAATGTGATCATTATTCCTCTATCACATGCCCCCCGTAACAGCCTTCTGTGCCCTGATAAGCCTTCCCTGTCTTATTCAGTGATGCCACTTGTCAGGGGAAGGTTCAGGTTTTGTGGTCCTGAAGCTTAAACAATTTAGGGAGCCCTCTGTAACATACATAATACAAAATTAAAATATAAATTCAGCATAAAAATAAATATATTCATTTAGACCTAGAAATGAATTACAAGTGTTGCTATACTGACAAATACCACAGTAATCGCAAAATCAAGAAAGACAACATTTTATTAATTACCGGCCTCACATACTTCAATGATGCTTTTTTCCTACATGCTTTTTGATTGCCTTTTAAAATAACATTTTGTAATAATTTCTATATTGAGAATAAGAGAATGATTCAGATCATTTCTCTTTGATAGATTAGTAAATTTTTTTAAAGTAGAGATAGTTTTGAGACATTTATTTTTAGCTTCACAATTGGTAATATTTAAAGAAAATTCACATGACACTGGATAGTTTTGCAATGTGGACTGAGCAGACCTGTGCCAGCAAGAGTTGCCCTTTGAAAATGGACTCCATTTTGAGGGATCTTATTTGGCAGTTTTTGCAGCCTGAGGTATGTACTGTGACACAGAGCAATGACCCAGGAGGAGGGTCCATTTCATTGCTTACCCAGGTTCATTTTCAGATTGATGTTCTTGGTTACTTACTGATGTGTCCAAAATATCTGCCCAGCCCTTCCGGATTCATGTTTCCCAGTGTTGAAATATGTCATGGGCTTAGGTTAAGTAATTCCACTTTCAGCATTTATCTTACAGGTAGATTATTTTCCTTTCTTTACATTCTATATCTAATCTGTCAGTAACTCTTGTTGAATTTTTTCCCCCAAATTCACTCCCTAAATTTAACTCCTCTTACCAGCTCCCCGATTCCTTCCCTGTTCTACCCTGCACTCACATCTCTCGAGGACTCTGTCGATAGTGTATTACTGTCTTGCTACTAGTTGACTTGATTCAACTTCCCTGTCTTCCATTGCCCCATCTCACAGTACCCAGAACAAGAACAGCTCAGCTCCTGCCAATCTTCTGCCCCAAACCCCAGATGGCTTTGAATCTCACTGAAAACCATATGCAGCTCCTAGAGCCCCACCAGTCTGGCTCTGCCCATCTCTCTGACCTCACTTTCCTCCACAGGACCCCTGTACTTGCTGTTCCTCCAGCTTAGAGCATACTTCCCAAACACAGCAAGCTGCCGATGCCTACCCTCCAGTGCTCGTCTTCCAGGTCCAGGCGAAGTGGCCCCTCTCCCAGGGGCTTTACCTCATACAGCAGCCTCTCTCCAGGTTTTTGCCATATGCTTCTTCTGTATAGTACTTTTTTTTCCAGTGCCAGGATAATCTCATTGTATATATTTTTATAAATTTTTCTGTATCTACTAGAGGATTGGTCCTAAAACTGAGATGCAAATACTTCTGGAGCTCCATGAGGTCTTCTAAGGATATGAGAATATAACGAGTTAGTTTTCAGGGAATTATTTTTCAGATAGTTAATTCCACATGAAATGAACCACAGCAGAGACATTATGCCAGCTCTCCTTTTCCAATCCCCCATCACAACTGTACTTATCTGATTTACCCTCTACTCATCCATCTTGATGGATATAAAAAAAAAGTCTGAGGCTTGGGAAAAGCGGTAATTAAAAATAAGAGTTTGAGGAAGTAAACAACTTTTAATGACAGATTTAAAAAAAAAATATTTCCTAATAAATATAATTTCTGAATTTTTTTTTCAGTGCTTGGGATTGAAGTCAGAACCTTGCTTATGCTAAACCTGGGCTCCACTAGTAAGCTACATCACCAGACCTTGGTCTCTAATGTTTTGCTTTGACAAAATTTAAAAATGACCAAAATTTTTTTTCAAATATTATTAAATATTATTTTAACATGGATCACTATGTGCTTTTCTGAATATAACTTAGGAACAGTTTAAATAACTGAATTGCATTGAAAGAAAAAAATTCTTTCTATTCCCACTGAATTATTTAAGTGAATCAGGTTTCTTCATGCTTACATTTGTAAAAACAAAGACTAGAAATAGAATTGATGTTGAATCCCATCTGATTCTAGCAGCAATATTCATCCATGAATACATAAACTAACTGAAAAAATAACCCTAGTAAGTCTCATTAAGAGAACATTTAATAAAATTTTTATTTCTTATGTTTGAGTACTTTCTAATAAAATTTGCAATGTAGTTATGCTTTGATCAATCATGTCTTAATATCATTATAATGTTAACTGAATCCAGATGAAATTGTTAGCAGTAAGAGCTTTATAGTCACAAGAATAAAAAGAACTCACTTCAATTTAAAAAGTTTGCTCAAGATAAATATCGCTTGTCCCCTGTTCCTCTCATAGTGTCCCATGCCAGAACATACTGTGGCCCTAAGCCATTGCCTGACCTCCGTGCCTGTAGGCTCCTGGCACTGAAGCAGGTTGCACAGTGGAAAAAAAAGATAAATATCATGGAATTTCTATGGAAGAAATGGACTGGAAATGGGGAAAAGGAAGGAATTGAAATTTGTGAGTATTGGAGATGAACTTTTCATATGTTTTCAAAATAGATAATAGCCATATAAATAAAAAGAGTTGGCTGGATATAGAAGATGCTAGAAATCTAACTTCCAATACTATATCCGCAGGGTGAAATGTTATTAGGGACTTTATATGCTTCTCCATCTCAAATAGTAACAGAAAATCTTTATTATACATACTGCAAGCATGCAACTATCGCACATTGCACTCATTTGTGTTTAGCCACGCCTCACATAAGCAAGCAGGGGCTGCTGAACTTTTAACTCATGTGATCTTCTTCAGTGCTAGTCACATAGTTAGTGCTAAAATTAATGACATTAAAAAAAAAAAAAGACCATACACCTCCACCAAAATAAAAACAAAAAAAACAAAAAAAACCCCTTAAGTTTCAGCCACATTGCAGACAGGAAGTCTCCTTTTAAGCCTAGGAGGGATTCCTTTTAGGAAAACTAGACAGGAAGCCCACTCCCATGGCCTTCTCTCTCATAATGGAGAGAGACAGATATTCTCTTCTTTGCATATGACAGGGTTTTCTGGAATCAAAGTAAAGATGGCTTTAATAAACAACGATTCCTCTTATCCAATTACCATTGGATTTAAGACTTAGATCAGCTTCCCCAGGCAAAGAAATTTTAAGTGACTGAGAGCCCCAAACCATTGTCACCTGGATGAACAACTTGCTCATCCTGGAGGGGTTACTTTTGACAAAGCCATTCTAGCAGAGAGCTAAATTAATGACTAACATCATTTAAAAAACTGCTCTCATTGAATTGTGCTTTTGTGTATGTCATCAGTCTCCTCCACAGGACACTGTAAGAAACAGTCTCATGACATTCTTTGCTTTTATTATTGTATTTATCTTAGGACTATTGTTGAGGGTGTGGTTTACCATTTTACACAGCATCAACTTTATCAGGAAGAAGGTAGAAATTCCTTTTTGGTTTTATAATCAAAGATAGTTATATTTCTTCTGTGCATCTTCATTAGTTTTAATCTTCTGGGTTCTCTAATTTGCATGATTAAGCATGTGTCCCTCTATGTCAGCAACTGAGGTTTGAGTGGATTTGGTGAGGTTGCACTAGCAAGTTCACTGAAATTCATGGCGACCTTTTTGGGGAGTGTGTGCTCACCTGACCACTAGTTTCAAATTTTTCTTCTCTAGCCTCATTTCCACACCCCTCCCCACACACTTTCTTCACATACTGAATTAATCAAGAACCTTAATTAAGAATGGCCATGGGGCTGGTGCTGTAGCTCAGTGGTAGAGCATCTCCCTCACACGAGTGAGGCACTGGGTTTGATCCTCAGCACTGCATAAAAATAAATAAATAAATGAAGGGGGATTAAAAAAAAGAATGGCCAGAAACTCAACTTAATTGAAAAAGTAAAGCGAATATATTATGCTTACTGAATATAGTTCAGGAGCTAGGCTAGCTTCAACCATAGCTGGATGTGGGAATTTTTCCTAAAACCCTCTCTGGCACTCAGCATTTTTCCCTCTGTCTTGCAGTCCTGCTGTCTTCTGGGTTGACTCTGTCTGAGGTCCCTGCCTCCCCACCTAGTGGCTCTGGCAGCACAGGCTTGTAGACTTCTGCAGACATCAGTCCAGTGGAGGGAGAGCTTCATTTCCCCCCATAATCCCGACAAAGTTCCCAAATTGAGCTTCCGTGAGTGACTTGGCCAAGCCACTGAGGACAGATGGTTGGAACCCACATCTTCTCGGAGATGGTTCCGGCTCCACCTGAGAGGCAGCTGAGGAAGAATGGGGAAATGGATACAAGGCAGACAAAACCAAAACTTGCAGTATCCATTTACATTCAATTTTATTTTTTAGACAGAAACATGTACACTTTTCTAAGTCCCTTTATAACCTTTTAAGAACAATGTAGGTCATTAATAAATACATAAGAAATCAAATTATAATTTGTCAGTTGCTCAGTGAGCATGAAATCAGAACAAGGGCATCTGTGTATGGGACTGAAATATTCTATGGAGGGCTCTAAGGGCAGAATCATCTGCACAACTGGAAACAGGTCACAGGGGCAGTGCTGGAGACACAGTACAGGTGCTTGCTCCCTAGAATCTTCTTTTCCTTAGCTACCATTCCCAACCATCCCACCCTCCTGATTATGGTAATACCGTTCACTCCATTCACCTATTTATTGACATAACCGTGAGGCTAGAATTCCCGGGCTTTCCTGCTTCAAGCCTGGAAGACAGTATGTCTTTTATGTTTATATATGTCCTGCTTCTTCTATCATGGACTGACTTCACAGTGTAACTCTGAGAGCTTAGTGAGGGGAAGAAGTTAAACCTACTAAATAGTTACAATGAAGGCAAAATGTCCTCCTCTCCCCAAAATGCTATAGATCAGGTTTGGGTTGGGACGAGTAGCATGTCCTTAGTCATTGTTGGTGATGGGGCTGTGCCTTTGCCATCAAATGGCTCAGTCTAAGGTGGGTGGTGGTAGAAATGCCTACAGCAATCACACTGGGCATGCACTGTACTCCCAGTATATAGGGAGGTGTAGCTCAAGTAGTTTCTCTAAAAGTTTTAGGGAAGGAACTGTCGTCAACATTCAGATTCAACAGACTGCTGACGTATTCTGCAATTTCTTAGGGGACCAATACAATGTTGGACTGCTTGAGTTTACATTAGCATTGAATTTCATTGATATGGACCAAATCTACACTTTTCCCTACCTCTTATCTCCTACCTGGAAAGAAGGAGAAATTAGGGATAAGAGGCATCCATTTTTGTCAGTTAATAAAAGAAGCTTCACAGTAACAAGGAACATGAATGGGAAAGGCATCCCCTTAGCTTGGTAAGGCCAGAATTATTAAGTTCTGTTAAGAGTAAATAGGATGCTGGTAGAGTGCCTGCCTCTCATGCACAAGGCCCTGGGTTCAATCCCCAGCACCACCACCAAAAAAAAAAAAAAAAAAAAATTGACTAGGAAGTCCTCACCCAGGCTACTTTGGGGTGGGTACTGTCAGTAGAAACCTAGTTCTCTTACTGACAAAAAAGAATGTGAGAGATCCTAGAGCCTAAACATGGACACGCACCTGAGGAACTTCTGGACCCCGGGGGCCTAAACATGGATGCCTGAGGCATTCTGGATCTTGGGGCCTAAACATGGACTCCTGAGGCACTTCTGGATCCTAGAGCCTAAACATGGATGCCTGAGGAACTTCTGGACCTGGCGGCTTAAACATGGATGTGCGCCTGAGGAACTTCTGGATCCAGGGTCCTAAACATGGACGCCTGAAGTGCTTCCGGATCCAGGGTCTTAAACATGGACGTGCACCTGAGGAATTTCTGGATGCTACGGCCTAAACATGGACACCTGAGGCACTTCTGAATCTGAGGGCACAAAGATGGACGTGTACCTGAGGAACTTCCGGATCCGGGGGCCTAAACATGGACTTGCAATGAGGAACTTCTGGATCTGGGGGCCTAAACATGGATGCCTGAGGCATTTCTGGATCCCAGAGCCTAAACATGGATGCCTGAGGAACTTCTGGACCTGGGGCTTAAACATGGACATGTACCTGAGGAACCTCCAGATCTGTGGGCCTAAATATGGACGCCTGAGGAACTTCCAGATCTGGGGGCCTAAACATGGACACCTGAGGAACTTCCGGATCCTAGAGCCTAAACATGGATGTGCACCCGAGGAACTTCCAGATGCTGCTGCCTAAACATGGATGTGCGCCCAAGGAACTTCCAGATCCGGGGCCCTAAATATGGACGTGTACCCATCGAACTTCCAGATCCTGGAACTTAAACATGGATGTGCACCTGAGGAACTTCCAGATCCGAGGGCCTAAACATGGATGTGTCCCTGGAACTTCTGGGTCCTTGTGCCTATAAAGGGCAGGGCGTGACTCTCAGAAGGGATGTGGCCCATGAAGGAGAGCCGAGTATGGGGCCTGTTGGGAGGCAGACTGAGCTGTCGTACCCTGAACTTGAATGTGACGGTGGCCTCTCTTCCTGGCCTTCCCCTGGGTGTCACTTCCTCCCCTTCCAGGTGGTGCCGGGGAGGAAGTGAGACCAGGCGCAAGGACCAAGCCCTGAGGAGGGATACCATCTTTCTCCTTGCTTAGCCAGGCATCTGGCCTGGCTGGGGACGGGGACATCTTGTGACACTGGCTGCCTCCTGCATCCCTGCCCCAGGACCTCAGGGACCACAGGCAGGGACAGTCATTGATTCTCCCCTGGCCACTGACCCTCAGCCCTGGGGTCTGCCCAGGGAGAGCTCTGTCTCCCAGAGGGTCAGGGGGCCCCTGTGACCTGCTGCTCCTTACCCACCGTCATCCTGAGTGAGAACAGGTCAGAACAACAGATGCTACTGAGAATGACATCTTCTAGATGGGCGGCTGGGGACTTTGCCTCTGTCCCCAGGCCTCGGACACTGGATGATCCCCCAAAGAGACAGAAAATAACCCCACACTGCCCAAGACTTATTTTTAAGCTTTGGATTCTGAAATTTTCCTGCTGCCACCTTTTTTGTGAAGCCAGTTTTTCAACAGAGACAATATTCCGGGGATGGGGGGGGGGGACAAAACATGTAGTCAATCAAACCAAGCTGACATATCTGGTCCTCCAAGAGAAATCTGGATTGGAAGGAGAACAGCCATTCTCAACTGGCGAAATAATGAAGTTCCCTTGTCCTTATTTTGTGTAAGCAAAATAAATAATCTGATGTCAATCATCAAATTATTTTTGATGAGTGCTTGGCTCATAGGAAAACTTATTCTGTTTTATGGAATGAAGTGTTACCTGATTTTAAAATTTAAATTGAAGCCAATTAGGATTGTTAAATTACACTGTCATAATTCTGTCTTTTGAGAGCAGAAATAAATAAACGTTTTAAAAAAAAGAATGTAATTTTTAGATTTTGGATTATTGAGGAAGAAATTAAGAACAATCTGCAACCATAGGTCACCTTTCCTTTTCTCCATGTTATTTCCACTGGGCTGCATCCCCTTCCTTTACCCACAGAACCAGAACTCACACTCCTTCCAACCTCACCTTCCACCCTGGAAGATCAGTAGGAACTGGCCAGAGGAGCAGGCATTAGGGACAAGGGGAGCATGCACTTCACTGGGAGAGGTGCTGAAAGCCTGCAGGAGGTGAGGACTTGATCCTTTATGTGGTGTAAGGAAATGGGGGACAGGCAGGAGGATACCCCATGAGTAACTGTCTTCTTTACCTCCTCCCTGCCTACTTCCTACTTGTTCCTGCTCTGCTCAGAATTTTTGAGACAGCTTACTGAAACTTTTAGGACAGAACTGCATAACTTCTTGAGGTCTGGTATGCATTTGTTTTGAGGAGGAGGAGCATGAAATGAGCATCCCTTTTTGGGTTCCTGGGAACCACTGGGAAGCCAGGCATGTCTAAGAAAACAGCTCTGCTGCCAATACCACTGACTCCCAAAATTGTCCCTTAGAATCACAGGTTATGAGAAAGGAGAGAAAAAAACCCGACAGGTAAGTTAGTAGCATGTCCACCCACAATGAATTGAATTTTCTTTAAGGAAAAGCTTGTTCCTCGTTTGTCCTTCCCCTTCTTAGTAACCAGAATCCGTATTTTACCCAGAGCGAATCTTCAATAAATATAAATTATCTTAATAATTATTAATAAATTATTAAATTATTATCAATAAATTATTATTAATGTTATCACCAAATCAAAAGTGATAAACATTTTTTGAGGATAAGTTCTCCCCCAGCCTACCAATGTGCTTGCAAATGGTAGAAGATACTGGACAACGATTTAAAAATGAGAAACGCTACTTTAAAAGAGCTAAAGCATATAGTCAAAATTATAACTCACATAGACATAAAAAGAAAGCTAACCACTCAATTCTTTCAAACGAATAAAACGTAGAGAGATTAAACCATGTACCCAAGGGCACACAGCTGGTAATATTGTGGCCTGGATTCAAGCTCTCTCTCCAGTAGCAAAGTCTCTAGCCGCTGAAGGCAGCTGGGAGAGGATTCTGCATCTTTGGCTCCAGGAAAAATTTCCTGAGAAAATAGTGCCAAGGCCTGAACTAGGAACTGGACCTTTAACTTTTAGCTCAAATTATTGTGAGATCTGAAAATTATCATTAAAAAAAAAAAGCCAAAGGTGTCTGAATGATAAGCAAAGGTCACTTTTTCTTATTGAAAGCAAACTCTTTCTCAAAACTCAACGTGGCTAGCAGGTTCTGACGCTGCTATTACTTTGAGCTGAACTTTTCTCATGATACATTTTAGTCAACAGGTCACATGCCCCCAGAAATGTGATGAACCAGGGACAATGGAGGCTTCAAGCCTTGTTTCAGTCTTTCAGTGAACTTAGTTTTAGAAAAAGTCAATTCTCTTTTTGATTACTGAGTGCAATATTGGATGTGGTTGGATTTGCTGGGTTTTTATTTTTCTTCTTGCTGTTGATCCTAAGGCACCCAGAATGGGAGCTTTGTAGGCAACCCATAGCAGCGAAGGCCATTGAAACCAGAACCACAGAAAATAAAACCCAAGATGCAATGTTATTAGGAAAAAGCCTTCCTTGGCTTTATAACACTTTTCATCCTTTTGTCAGCGCTGCACACCCCGCCCCACCCCCACCAGCATGAGGGAAGCAGATATGCAGAGAGAGGCAGAGATAGCAGAGCATGTGCCTGGGTAGCTGGCAGGAGGGGCTGTGCTGTTCCTGGCTCAGGCCCTGGTGCCGGGTCTCTATGGGGTCTGCTGCCTTGTCTGCCCTTGGGCTCTAGGAGATCCTACATATCACTCCAACAAACCCACTGTTAGCCTCAAGATCATTTTAATGGTCCTGAACAAAGGCACCCTTGCTCTTTACCCATCCGTCACTGGAGTCTTTTACCATATTTTGTGAGTTTTCATTCACATCTTGGTAGCTTCTTTAGTTTTGTCAGTTTACTTACCTATTTAAGGTATTCAGTTTTGCTTTTATTTAATCAGGAGAGAATACATTTGACTTAATTCACAATGGAATATAACCGTAAGCCAAAAAGTAAATTGTAAGCATTTGGGGAGATAGGAAAGATTATCTTGGGATATAAATCTGAATTCTATCTGTAGTTACTAGTTGTGAAGGGGATTTCCAAATAGCTTCAAAAAATTACTTGTTTCTTTTATTTATATAGCACTATATAACATGGGCACATTCTGATACCTTATCTCTTAAAATCCCAGAATTTGGAAAACCATGCAGACTAAGTCAGCTCTCATTTTACAGATCTGGAAACTGAGTCTCAGAGAAGTTAAATGTACCATTTAGCTTCTTGGTCCAGGAAAGGTTATTGTAATCCAGTCTCTACCTCTGGTCTTTATATCAGAAGGAAACAGATATTTTTATATGTGTTTCATTAGTATAAATTTCCCTAATTTCTTTGGGCAGGGGTTTCCATCCCTGAAACAAATCCTTAGGGACATTTGGGGGTCTCGTCATTGCCAATAATAAGAAGTCGTGAAGTATTGAGGCTTTCTGCTCCTGATGTTGTTTTGTAATGCAGAGGTAACATACTTTTAAGACATTAATGAGTTCTCTGAACCCAACAGAATTCAAATAAGATGCCTCTCTCACATGCCACCACCCACTACCTGTGCAAGAGAGGCCACCCTGGGTCCTGTGGGGAGGAGAGATATAAGAAGCGACTGGAATCTGGAAGGAGGTTGCTCTATTAGTCTGTTTTTCATTACTGTAATGAGGCTGGATACTTTATAAGAAATAGAGGCTTATTTAGCTCACAGTTCTGAAGGTTCAATGGCATGACACCAGTATTGACTGGGCTCTTGGGAGGACCTCATGGCAGATGGCACCTTAATAACCGGGTCACATATGAAAGGGAGGGAATCACACCTCAAGACAGAGAACCAGAGTAAAGGGAGGGGCTGGGCTCACTTCTTTTATAACAACCCACTTGAGAGAACTAACCAGGAGAGACCCATGAGAACTACCTTAATACTTTATAAGAGCAGGGACCTTAATGACCTCTCACTAGTCCCAGCTCTTAAAGGTCCTACCATCTCCAAATATCCCCACACTGTGGGCAACACATCTAAACCATAAAACTCTTAAGGGACAAACTACATCCAAAGAATATCACCTGCCTTTGAGGAAATTCTTCTTTTTAAAGAGAAACTGTCCATCTCTCAAGGAGAAGGCCACTCCCCAGAGCTATAAAAATGAAGGCCCCCTAGAGAACCATCTTGTAAACTAAGGTGGCAGACTGTCACCTCCATCCCTGGTTGAATGTCTGCTCAGTCTCTTGACTTGCTGATCCATCTAGTACGAGCTCTGGAGAGAGGTTAGAGGCAGGATGGAGAGTCAAGGAGAGGAAAGAACACCACTCTCAGCTTTTCATTTCTCTGAAAACATAGAAAATCAATTCTGTTAGAGTCTGTAAACAAGTCAGGATGGCGCCTGGCAAAATGCCAGAGGGAGTGGTTTGAGAAGTAACAAAAGCGAGCCATTAAGTGTGGAGATTCCTTATTGGTTGACTGCTGTATCTAGTTTATGCTAATTAAGATAAGCTGTGTGGAATGTATATATACCCCTCTTGTCCTACAATAAGCGGCTCCCACTCCTGCTGTATCAATGTACACAAGTTGTTCGTCACCACCACCCCCCACCCCCCACCCCCGTTATATTGCCCAGCTAGCCGGGCTGCGGCACATTTCTTCCCGTGGTAGTCTCCAAAGAAAGCTGGGATTAGGAAGAGGAAATCCTTTGTGCTAGGCAAACTCTGTGAAGGGCACTGTGGGACTTGCCTCAGAAATGGGCATGTGGCCCCCAACTGATGGAGGAGAAGGATTTTTTGAAAAGGGTGACTAATACCCATGAGAGTTGTTGGGGGATGAATAACTGGGGCTCCTTGTGTCTCCCACTAGTCCAACCCATGCACAAGATGGGTGGATTTGAAAAACCTTGTTAGAGAAGCCATGTTCAGAGCATTATCCTGCAAGGACTTTCATCTCCTTTCTTCGTATCCCAACATCACAGAAGTAAGTGAAATGAGGAAGTGAATGGCAGACCATTCTACCAGGGCTCCTGCATTTCATTCCAGGCAACCAAAGCTCCCACTGCAGCTGTTGCTGAGCAACAGGGATGGGAAGAAGACAGCTTTGAACCAAACATGGGACAGATGTTTTTAAATGAATAGATTTATATTTCAAGAATCTGAGGAGGCTGTTTCAAGAGCTGAAAGTGATGGGAAGACATAGAATCAAACTATGAGGTTCTTCTTTGCCAGGAATGTAGAATTTGAAGAACTCTGCCATATGCTGGATGCTTTTCTTGGTCTTTGGACTATGGTAAATATTTTACATGCTGTACCAGTTAAGGTGGGTTGTGGATGGTGGACAAAGAAAAGCTAGGTTCTAATCCAACTTGTGCTTGTATTATATGCCTTTTCTAGAAACTTTGAGAAGCATGGAGCTGCACAGAGTAGGAGGAGGTGAAGTTTATGCAAATAGATGTACTTGTGGCCTCCAGAGTCCCTAACAAAGAGTTTGAACTTCTAGTGGCATTACCTGTAGGAAGCCAAGTCTTCACAAATCTGAGAAACTAGCTCTGCCATCATCTTTCTGTACCTGGAAATTATTTTCCAGAATATAACTATTCTGGAAAAATTTGAACTGGCCATCTATATGCTTACATTTAAAGAAATATTTACAAACATTGGGTTCTCCTGGTTTTAAACTAAGATGGCTTGCAACCAGGTCATATATTCTTCCATGAAAACATAGAATCAATACCCAGGTCTCCTTGACCACTGTCTCTCTCCCCTCTCCTCCCCTCTCCCATATGTGTATCACCTGTGTAAGACATATCATATCCCAAACAGATACCAGCTCAATAGTGCCCATGATAGGCCTGTGAAGTAAGACAAAACTGAGATTCAAGACATGGCTTAAATTTCACAAAGTCAGCTTAGTAAGTAGCCAAGTCAAAATTTGACCACTGGTCTGTCTGACTCAGCCAATACTCATGCTGCCTGTTTCAGGATGGACAGAGTTTCCCCCATCTTCTCTAGCTGATGGCCAGGTCAGGAATGAGCCATTGCACTGGACAATATCATATCCTAGGTACATGGTAATCCACAGTCCTCAAAGTCCAGTAAGCTCCCTAACTGTGGCTTATATGGATCTTCAGAAGATCTAGCCTCTTAGGCCAAGTGTCCAGGGAGAGACTTTAGCTTTGGGATTCTTTGCAGACCTTCTCTGAGCATCCTGAGCTTTGGATATCAAAGGGCCTATTAGACAACTCTCTTCATAACCAAACCCATCAGTTTTTGAAAGTCCTGTGTGTTCTAAGCACTGTACTAGGTACCTTATGGAAATCTTATTTGATCTTTATAATAACCTTGTCTGTTTTATAGTAGGGAAACTAAGGCGCAGAGGAGTGATTCATCATGTGGAATAGATGGCTGGGATTTTAATTTAGTTATATGTGGTAGATTGCTGATTCTGTATACCTCCAGGATGGCCAGGCACTTTATTCTTCCCTCTGACTTAGGACTCCTCTATGTGCTTGATTTGGCCAGTGGTCCATTTGTTACCCCATTTGTTAACAGATGAGATACAAGCCGATGATACTTGTTGCCTCTATACTTCTCTTGTTTCTCTCACTTTACCATGAGAATACACTTGAGCTAGAATACTAGACACATGGAAAATGGCCAGACCAGTCAAGCTGTTCAGAGATCAGATAATATAGCCAATCCTCAACTGATCAGCTGCCAACTATAGATGCATGCATAAACAAGTCCTGTCAATCCCAGCTCAACTGGGCAGAAGCCCCAGTCAATCCAATAGCTTCAAGAAAAAAAATATGAAGATCTTTTTTAAGCTGATAAAGTTTGGAATGGCTTATCACACAGCAATCACTAGCTGATACAGTATGTCTCCAAACCTGCAAACCTGTGTTCTCACCAAACTCATAACTGTAAATTTAACACTGCTGCAGAGGGCCTTCTTTGTCAAGTAAGAGGTTAAACTAGATGACACCTTTAGTGCTAAGTTCTGTGATTACCTATGCAGCAAGCAAAACTTATCAGCACTTTCCCTTCCTCATTTTTCTATATCTCCAGGGTATAGATGACATGAGGCCACTTTATCCCTAGCCAGATGTCTCTGATCCTGAGGTGCAATCCCTAGTCAGGCCAACACATCAAGGTTTCTAACCCTCCAGAGCTTTAGTGTCTTCATCTATAAAATTAAGATAGGGCTTCTACTAAGTCCTGATGTTCATCCAGTAAAACCTTTCTCTTCAATACTGTTGAGAGCCAAAGCTGAAGGGGCCCCAGCAAACTTTCAGACGGCCAGCTGATGATTGGCTCACAGCGGCCCCAGCAACATCTAGCTGAGTTGCCCCTCTGCGGTGATGCTCATTGGAGATGCTCATTGAGCTGTTTCCCCGCCCTTTCAGACTGCCAGCTGATGATTGGCTCATAGCAGCCCCAGCAACATCTAGCTGATTGGCTCCTCTGCAATGATGCTCATTGGGCTGTTTCCCTGCCATTTCAGACCACTGAGCTGCTCATTGGGGGACTTTTTTGGCTCCGCCCATGCAACCCAGACAATCGGCCTCAAGAGCAGGAGGATTGTGGGAGGTGGAGAGGCTGGTGGTGGTGAGAGAGGCTTGTGGGAAGCGGGTGGTGGCAGTTGGGCTCTGAGGGGTTTTCCTGAGGAGCTGTTTTGTTTGGTGTGTGTGGTTCTAAAAATAAAGTTCGTTTCTTTTGACAAGTGGCTCCTGATTGTGCCCAGCCAGACTGTGGCAGATCAAAAAAAGTTTACTTTTATTTGGACTAGAGAGCAGCATATACATCCACAGTTCTCCAGGAGTAGGTCCCAGGAATCTCTCCTGTTCTCTGTTATGAGATAGTCCAAAGGGCCTGGATCATCTTGACATTCCACATATGCCCACTCAGGTTCTTTCTGGATTGAACTTAATAAGTGGGAAGGGGCAAGTTTGGGTACAGTAATAAGGTTATTGCATGCAGAAGGAGGGAGCAGCAGCAGCCATGAAGAGTCAGGTACTCTCCATGTTGCTCAGCATTTTGGGGTCCAACAGTCCAGATCATGCCAGGACATACCACCTAAGATAAAGAACAAGTTGTGCTTTCCATTCCACTAAGAACTTGCCTATCATTAGGAATGGGCATACTGATTCACCCACACCAGCCTGTGTGGGACCCAGGCTCACAGTAGGCCCGGGTCCACCCCTCCACCTGTGGGGCAGACACAGGAGCCTAGCCTCTTCCAGTGAGAATACACTTGAGCTAGAATACTAGACCACTCCTTCCAAACATCAGACTACCAGGGGAGGTCAAGCCCTGCAGCCCAATCTACCCACACCAGCCTGGGCAGGACCCAGACTCACAGTAGGCCCAGGTCCACCTCTCCACTGCAGGAGCAGACACCTGATGGAGCCCAGACTCTGGCACAGGACCACCTCTTCGATGAACAGACTACCGTGGGAGCCCAAGCCCAGCCCAGGTCCATCCACACTGACTTGCACAGGACCCAGGTCTAGGGTAGGTCTGAGTTCGCTGCCCCCCCATACCTGGGAGCCTAAGCTTAACCAGCTTCCATCCTGGGACACTGCGGTCATCGTCATCACCTTCCAATGCAGTAGCCCCTAATTTTTTGACAGCAGACAGGGCCTAGAAGGAGCTGCATCTCAGAGCAGGCATCCCAAAGAGAGTGTGAGGCCCACCTTTTTAGCCCCATCTCTGTAAGACATTGCTTCCATCTTGGGGCACCTTAAATATTATCTTGAGTTCCCTTGGCTATTGCGGCCACCACCTTTAGATACAGTAGCCTACATTGAGGGACACAAGCAGGGTCTGGAAGACCAGCATCAAGGTGATGTACAGATATCTGCACAGGTACTATAAAAATATAGGGAAGAAACTGTAATATCTCAGATCTACACTGTAAGAAAGGAAGACACATAGACAACATGAAAAAACAAGGGAGGAAAGTTCCCCAAACAAACCAGGATACTATAATAACATAACCCACGGACAGCAAAGTTGATGAAATTTCAGAGAAGGAGTTCAGAGGTTCATAATTAAAATGATCTGTGAATTAAAGAATGGCCTAAATGAGCAAATACAGGCAAAAATTGATCACTCCAACAAAGAGATAAGTGAGCAAATACAGGTAGCAAAAGATAACTTCAAGAGAGAGATAAAGACTCTGAAAAAAACCAGAAATCTTTGAAATGAAGGATACAATAATTCAAATAAAAAACTCAATAGAAAGCATAACCAACAGACTAGATCACTTGGAAGAAAGAACATCAGATAATGAAGACAAAGTATACAATCTAGGAAAATAAAATTGATCACACAGTGAAGATAGTAAGAAACCATGAACAGAACATCCAAGAATTATGGGACAGCATCAAAAGATCAAATCTAAGAGTTATTGGGATAGAGGAAGGCACAGAGTTTCAAACCAAAGGAAGGCACAATCTCTTCAAAGAGATAAAATCAGAAAATTTCCCAAGCATGAAGAATGAATTGGAAAACCAAATACAAGAGGCTTACAGGACAACAAATGAACAAAATTACAACAGATATACACCAAAAAAACATTATAATGAAAATGCTTAGCATACTAAATAAGGATAGAATCTTAAAAGCCACAAGAGAGAGAAATCAGATCACATATAGGGGGAGACCAATTTGTATCTCACAGATTTTTCAACCCAGATCCTCAAACCCAGGAGATCGTGAAACAACATATACCAAGCTCTGAAAGAAAATAAATGCCAACAAAAAAATCTTGTATATAGCAAAAAGTAAGCTTTAGATTTGATGATGAAATAAAAACCTTCCATGATAAACAAAAGTTAAAAGAATTTACAACTAGACAGCTTGCACTACAGAACACACTCAGCAAAATATTCCAAGAAGAGGAAATGAAAAAAATGATGAAAATAAGCAGAGGGAGTGATTAAAGGTAAATCTAATCAGAGGAGAAACCAAGTCATGTTAAATGCCAAAAATAAACAAAAATTGCTTGGAATACAAATTATGTCTCAATAGTAACCCTGAATGTTAATGGCTTAAACTCACCAATCAAAAGTCATAGACTAGCAGATTGGATAAAAAAAGAAAAAGACCCAACAATATGCTGCCTCCAAGAGACTCATCTCATAATAAAAGACATCCACAGACTGAAGGTGAAAGGTTGGGAAAAATCATACCACTCACGTGGACTGTGGAAGCAAGCAGGGGTTTCCATCCTCATATCAAATAAAGTAGACCTCAAGCTAAAGCCTATCGAAAAGGATAAAGAAGGACACTACATACTGCTCAAGGGAACCATACACCAACAAGATTAACAATTATAAATATATATGCCCTAAACAATAGAGCATCTACATTCATCAAACAAACTCTTCTCAAGTTCAAGAGTCAAATAGACAACAACACAATAATTTTGGGTGACTTTAACACACCTCTTTCATTACTAGATAGATCTTCCAAACAAAGCCAGGAGATAGTGATTGTTCAGCAAACAAATGCTGAACAAAGAAACTATAGAACTCAAATAATACAATCAATAACTTAGACTTAACTGACATATATAGAATAATTCATCCTTCAATGAGAGAATACACTTTCTTCTCAGAGGCATATGATCCTTCTCTAAAACAGACCATATACTGTGCCACAAAGCAACTCTTAGCAAATATAAAAAAGTAGAGATACTATTCTGCATTCTATCAGATCATAATGGAATGAAATTAGAAATCAATGATAAAATAAGATAAAAGCCACTTCAACACCTAGAGATTAAATAATATGCTATGAATGAACAATGGGTTGCAGAAGACATCAAGGAGAAGATTAAAAAAATTTTAGAGGTGAATGAGAACACAGATACAGCATATAGAAATCTCTGGGACACTATCAAAGCAGTTCTAAGAGGAAAGTTCATTGCATAGAGTTCATTCCTTAAAAGAAGAAAAAGTCAACAAATAAATGACTTAACATTACATCTCAAAGCCCTAGTAAAAGAAGAACAAATCAACACAAAGAGCAGCAGAAGAACAGAAAATAATTAAAATCAGAGTGGAAATCAATGAAATTGAAACAAAAGAAACAATTGAAAAAATTGACATAAAAAAAGTTGGTTCTTCAAAAAAATAAATAAAATTGACAGACCCTTAGCCATGCAAACAAAGAGAAGGAGAGAGAAAACTCAAATTACTAACATATGTAATGAAAAAGGAAATATCACAACAGACACTACAGAAATACAGAAGATAATTAGAAATTATTTTGAAAACTTGTACTGCAATAAAATAGAAAATATCGAAGGCATCAACAAATTTCTAGAGTCATATATTTTGCCCAAATTGAATCAGGATGATATATACAATTTAAACAGATCAATTTCAAATATAAAATAGAAGACACCATCGAAAGTCTACCAACCAAGAAAAGCCCAGGACCGGATAGATACACAGCCAAGTTCTACAAGACCTTTTAAAAAAGAACTAATACCAATACTCTTTAATTTATTTCAGGAAATAGAAAAAGTGGAAGCACTTGCAAACTCATTCTATGAGGCCAATGTCACCCTGATTCCCAAACCAGGCAAAGACACATCAAAAAAAGAAAACTTCAGACCAATATCTCTAATGAACATAGATACAAAAATTCTCAATAAAATTCTGACAAATCAAATACAAAAACATACCAAAAAGATCATGCACCATGATCTAGCAGGATTCATCTCAGGGATGCAAGGTTGGTTCAACATACAGAAATCAATAAATGTAATTCATCACATCAATAGACTTAAAGCAATTGAGTGAAAGCTTCTCTCAAAGTAAAAAGAGGCTGGGAATACAGCTCACTGGTAAAGCACTCCTCAGTTCAATCCCCAATACCACACATAAGAAGAAAGGGTAGAAAAGAAAAATGGTTACCCATTGTGGCATAACAAACCACACTTAAACTCAGTCATTTAAAACAAGGATTTATTCTTTGATGATCTATGGGTTGGCTAGACAGTTCCTCTGCTTATTTCTCTTGGACTCACTCATGAAATTGCATTTAGCTGAAGAGTTTAACTTGGAAAATTTTTTTTGTGTGTGTGAAGGACTAGATAATAAATACAGTCATTCCTCAGTATTGGAGGAGGTTTGGTTCTGGACCCTGTATAGACCTGTAGATGCTCAAGTCCCTTGCCTAAGTAAGGGACTTACTTAGTATCTGCACATCACCTGTGTACATCTTCCCATATACTTTAAATTGCCTCTACATTACTTAAAACATTTATTACAATGTAAATGCTATGTAAAGTTGTGTCACTATATTGTTCAAGGAATTACAGAAAAAAATTCTGTACATGTTCAGCACTGACACAATTATTTTCTCAAATATTTTCAACCTGTGGTTGGTTATCTGCAGATCCCAAACCTGGGGATATAGAGGACTGACTGTATTTCAAGTTTTGATTGTTATGTGGTCTCTTTAGCAAGAACTCAAGTCTGCCATTATGTACAAAAGGAACCACAGACAATAAGTAAATAAGAATGTCTTCCCCCAAAGTTTTATTTCTAGACTCTAAAATTTGAATGCCATGTGATTTTTCATGTGTCACCCAATATTATTATTCTTTTGATTTTTCTAACAATTAAAATTGTAAAAATCTATTTTCAGCTTACAAATCATACAAATATAGGCCATGGGTCACAGCTGGCTGCCGGTTGAGAAGGCCCAGGGTGGTCTCAATCACAGCTGGTGGCTGCTGCTACCTGTTTTCTGGGTTACTTGGTTCTCCTCATAGGTCACTCATCCTCCACGAGGCTGGGTGGCTTCTGTTTGTGGCATCTTTAAGGCAGAAGTACAGGAGTGGGGAGGCAGAAGCTGCAAGGCTCTTGAGGCCTAGGCAGCAGCCCTTCCTCAGCATCACCACTGCATTTTGAGTCAAAAAAGACACGACTCCTACCCAGACTCAAGGGTCAAGGGAATTAACTCCATTTCTTATTGTGCTGAGTTTTTCACCCTACCATGATGAATCATTGCTATCGGGGGAGTTGTGTACTCTTCCCCCAATGTATACATTAAAAACCTAACCCTCCAACCTAAACCTTGGAGGGGGCTATGGTTTGAAGACAAGAGTTATAGCAGATGTGATCAGTTGAGGTCAAACTGGAGAGAGGAGGTCCTAATTCAATACCACTGATGTCCTTATCAAAAGGGCAAACTTGGAGACAGACATGCACACAGGGAGTACATATCCTATGAACCTGACCAAGGAAGGCAAAGATCAGGTGATCAATTTGCAAGCCAGGGAACATCAAAGCTTGACAGTATATTAATTTTCTAGGTCTGTTGTAACAAAGCACCCCAAACAAGGATATTTTAACAACAGAAATTTATTTTCTCATGATTCTGGAGGCTAGAAGTCCATTCAGGGTTTTGGGAGGGTAGGTTCCTTCTGAGGGTTCCTTGCCCTGCATGTGGCTATCTTCTGTAAGTCAGTCCAAATTCCCCTTTCCTATAAGGGTATCAGTCACATTGGACTAGAGTCTATTTTTAAGACTTCACTGTAACTTAATTAATTCTGCAATCACCTTATCTCCAAATAAGTTCACATTCGGAAGTGCTAGGGGCTAGGACTTTAAAATATGAATTTAGTAGAGACACAAATCATCCTACAACAGCTAGAAAACCATCAGAAACTAAGAAAAAGGCGTGGCACCAGCCCTTCTTCACTGCCCTCAGAAAACCAACCCTCCCCACACTGCGATTTTAGACTTCTAGTCTCCAGACTGAGAAAATAAATTTCTGTTGTTTAAATATTCTGTTTGTGGTACTTGGTTATGGTAGTCCTAGGAGACTAATACTAAAGAAAATTTTTCTTTTCTTTTTTTTTTTTAATGGTACTGAGGATTAAACTCAGGGCCACTTGATCACTGAGCCACTTCCCAGCCCTATTTTTTGTATTTTATTTAGAGACAGTGTCTCACTGAGTTGCTTAGTGCCTCGCTGTTCCTGAGGCTGGCTTTAAACTTGCGATCCTCCTGTCTCAGCCTCCCTGGGCGCTGGGATTACAGGTGTGTGCCCCTGCACCTGGCTAAAGGAAATTTTTCAAGAGCTGAAACTGCAACTGGAAATTATGGAAGGTTTTACCACATTGAGAGTTTGAAGTTCACAGTCAGATATCTCTATTCAAATCTGTTGACAGATAAAAATTTTCCAAAATCACTGAGAATTTTACCTGTGTTAGTCACAAGTACTAAAGGTTAGGATTCCTCACATTTTACACTTTTCCAAAATAGAAATCCCAACAATAACATTCTTCATTTAAATTTGTATTCCCACACAAACATGAAAACATAAACTGTAGCAAACCAACACTCAGAAACTGAAATATTTAGGGATCAAAAGGGAGCACTTGATAATATATGGTGTAGTCTCATTCAACATCTGAGAAAAATACTTAAAAATGTATAACTTATCTAAGCCTGGAAAGTCAGTCAGATTTATAGGTCATTTATTTGGATCCAGACCATGTACATACTTTGGTTTCTTTACCATTATCCTAGTGTTCTTTCAGCTAGCTCCTTGACATTTAATTTCAACCCCAGAAAACTAATCCTATATATTTTAATTTAATTGAGGGTTAATAATTTTTGCATATCTATTTTCCTCTGTTCTGAGTGGTAGAATATATTATCTCAATTTTAGAGATGAGAAAATTGTTGCTCAAGGTCACTCATGGTAATCAACTTAGGAAGACAAAACTTGAACTCAGGTCTTCGGATTCCAAACTCAACCCACTTTCTGCTACACTTTGGCTGTCTCCCTTAATACTGAACAAAAGCATCTCAGTGCTGAAAGCCAATTGAACTACAGAATTGGGGAAGTCTGATCTCACCTTAAAGTTGTTGCTATGGCTTGGATATGGTTTGAGTGTGCCCCTCAAGGTTTCATGGGTGGACATTTAATCCCTCTTGTGAGGCAGTAAGAGGATGGAACTTAATCCAACTCTGGTGTTTAGAGGTGAGGCCTTTGAAAGATTATCAGGATTAGACAAGGTTCTACCACGCGGCCTGCGCAATGGTTTCATTAATGAGGTTCTAGGCATAAAGTTAGTTAGAAGAGATCTAAATAAAACACACAGACTCAGTTACCTTATTTATATTGCTAGGTCCGAGACGGCTCGCCTCCCTGGTTCCCGCCTCTAGCCGCCCAGCAGGGCAGCGAGGATTACTCTGGGCTAGCAGGAGAGAGAGAGTGAACACGCCGGGGAGTAGCCTTTTATTGGGGAACAAGAGATTCAGGGGAGAATTCCATCCAATGAAGGTTGAGGGGGGGCTGCACTCCAAGGTCAGGGTCAGTGATTGGGTCCCCGGGGTCAGTGGTCAGGCACACCCCCACACGGATGGGCTCTCTCATCAGGAAAGGGTCGGGAAAGCTTCGACAGAGCCAGAGCGCCTCAGGCCCTTAACGGGAGTCACCCAATCACATGTCAGAATGGCTTCCCACACAAGGTCATCGGGGTGGATCTCCCGTGACTGAGTACTGGTGGTTTTATAAGAGAGAGATCAGAGGACATAGACATGTATGTACATACTTCCAGTTTCTTGCCCTGCACTGCCTTGGGACTCTGGCAGCAAGAAGCCCATCACCAGATGTGGCCCCTTGAACCTTCAGACTCTGAGCCAAAGAATCTTCTTTTCGTCATAAAGCTACCCAGCCTCGTGTATTTTGTTATATTAACGAGAAATGGATTAATACAGTTGTAAAACTTAAGCTTCACACATAAAAGCTCAACGAATCAACTTTTTATAAAGACAAACACACAAAAGATCTTGTGCTTTCTTTAAATAAACAGAATATAATCTTCAAATTCCTACAGTGGATGTGGTGAGAGGGTGTGGACTCTCGTTTCATGGCATGAAAGGCCAGCTGTCAGGGGGGAATGCTCGCCACTGGGTGGGGTTCTCAGACATTTCTGTGGTTGTGTGACTGACCAGGGTTATCCACTATCGTCATAAGGCCTGCCTTTCAAATCTATGAGGTGGCACCCTGGGTTCACTCCTCACTTAACCAGAGTGCGCCAATCCTCAGGGCTTAGGCTGAGCCAGCACTATCACTGTGTTTGCATTTCTCACAGCAGAGTTATGGAATAGGGCTTGGGGGCCTAGGAGATCTGACTTCAAACTCTGGCTCTGCCACTTGTTAGCTTGGTCAACATGGTCTAGTTGTTTAAACTGTGAGCCTCGGGGTCACTATCTACACAATGGAAATAATAGCAGGAATACCCGCAATATGTTCAGCAGAGAGTGATAGTCAACATGTTTCAGTTATCAGTATTACTAATCTAAGGCATATTATTAATTGGGAAACACAGTTAAACCATTAAAGGAATGGAGGGCAGAACATTGGATGGTTGTTATTGGTAATTATTCCTTGACCACTTTGTGAACCTCCCAGTCTGTATGTATTTTGGAATTTGTTGTCATACTTTGTTGACTCCTGTTATCACTTGAAGAATGTTTTTTCTTCCTGCTTTGGCTTAACCCCAACAACATGGTAGGAAGTCCTGTGGATCTTTGACCTAATTTTCCTTTTTTCCTGATTGTCACTCTGTTCAGTTTTTTTTTTTTTTTTTTTTTTACCCTCTGGTCCTAGTTTCCATTTTTCCATTTTGTGAGACAAAGTTAAGTGTGTAAGTAGGTTATTCTGGAATTTCGACTTGTTGGAAGACAGACATGAAACATTTTGATTGCTCTCAATAGCTGCTCCCAAGTCCCAATTACACTCCATCCAATCATTCTTTATTCTTTAACAACATCTTAAGTAAATTACATAATCTTCTCTTCATTTTCATCTGTTAAAATTTAGTCTGGTACAATATAAAATGTCAATCTCCGACGTGATTCACAGTTCTATGCCTATTCTCTCCAGTCTTCGGGGTTCTTGGCTGCTCCTTTGCTGTGATGAGGTGGGAAAGGGAGAAGATAAAGGGAAACCTTGTGTTTGTTTAACTGGTTCGGGCCGTATCTTGTGTTTTTAACTGGCCAGCTCATGGTAGCCTGTGTCCATGCCTCTAGTGTGACAGAAGCTTATGCAAAAGTTTTTGGAGACCTCTTAAGATCCTCTCCCCTTCCCCTGCTGTTCAGTTTCCTAACTAGAAGATCCTACTCCAGCTCCACCTCTTCTACTCACCTGTTCTAGTTCCACCTCAGCTCCCACCAAGGGAGTGTATGCAGCATCCTCTTGTTGGTGGGTATCCTTATCAGGTAGGATAGTACAGATAGATGAGCCTCTTGGGTAAGAAAACAAGTGGCTCAAGCCCAGCTTCCTGCAAAGAACTGTGACCAATTATCTCAAGGGCAACTCAAGTTCATTGCCAGGACAAGTAGTGGGCATGCAGCTGCTTCAACTGGAGGACCAGTTCTCCTCACATTTCATGACTATTCAATCTTCTTTGACACAGAGGTTGGAGAACAGTTCTGCTATGGATAGCCAACTGGGGAAAGGAGATGCCACTCTCTTTTTCATGATGGAAGCCTCATTCTTTATATCCAATTCTCTTGGTGTCTTCCTCCTTACTTGTTATTATAGTTAGGATATGGAATGTCCCCTAAAGGCTCATGGCTTGAAGGCTTGATGCCCAATACAGCAAGATTCAGAGGTGGGCCTATGGGGAACTGATTGGATCATGAGGATTCTAACTTCATCAATGGGTTAATCTATTGATGGATTCATAGCTGAATGGACTATTAAGAAGTGATGAAAATTATAGGAGGTAGGATCTAGTTGAAGGGAATGGGTTCTTGGGGTGTGTCCTTAGGTACTATATCTTGTCCCAAGCGTGTCTCTCTCTATATATCTGGTGCTCTTTCTCTGTCTCGTCTCATCTCTCTCTCTCTCTCTCTCTCTCTCTCTCTCTCTCTCTCTCTCTCTCCCCCCTCTCTCCTTTCTTCAGAGCAGCTCTGCTTCACCATGTGCTCCCTGCCATGATGTTCTGCCTCACCACAGACCACAACAATGGGGTCAAGTAACTCTTGACTGGAACTCTGAGCCAAAATAAACCTTTCCTTCTTTAAATTGTTTTGCTCAGGTATTTTGTCAAAGTAACAGAAAGCTGGCTAACACACTTGGTTTGAATAGGAAGTTGTACCCTTAGTCCTAGCCAGGGAAATGAGGTAGTTGCCATGGCTTATGATACACTTAGACTTCCATTCCTCTCCCAGCCTTTTTAGTAGTTTGTAGTGGTCCTCAACAGGGGGAACACCATTCCCTAAAGGCACAACTATTATTGGTGGTAACAATGATTGGGAAACTTTCTGACAGTTGATGAACAGAGATGAAGATTCCAGACATCCTGCAATGCATGGGGCAGTTCCACACCAGGAAGAACCATCTCATATCCCACATGTCTTTCTGGTTCTATGCCAGACATTTTATAGTTATCTGAGCCTAGAACCTAATTCCATTTTACATAAAAAAAACACAAAGAACTTTTGTATAGTTTTAACACTACGTAAATCAAGGGAAAATTATATAGTACGTGCTTCTTTTGGAAATTTACCAAGAGCTGCTCATCATTCTGAACAAGTGCGTGACTAATGATAGGCTGGTTATGCTTTTTTAAGTTGTCAGTATGTCACTCTGAATTTTATTCTGTTTCATTGGCAATTACTCTATAACTACCAATTTGCTTATTTGCTCTTTATTTTATTATGTTAACTCTAAAGACAACTGGGCACATACCTGTAATCTCAGGGACTCAGGAGGCTGAGGCAGGAGGACCACTAGTTTGAGACAAGCCTAAGCAAATTAGTGAGACCATGTCTCAAATAGTAAAATAAAAAGGACTGGAGATGCTGTTCAGTGGTAAAGTGCCCATAGGTTTCAAGTCCAAAAAAACAAAAACAACACACCCGCACACACAAAGTATCAATTCAATAATACTCAATTTTATATTGGCTTATTTTTTTTAAAAAAAGTCCAAACATTCATTATGAGATCCAAATAACAAACTTCATTATATCCTTTAGTGTTGTTGTGTCTTAGGAAATACCTACAAGTGTGCATATTATTTTAACTAAATCCCCCCTTTATTTATGGTATTTCTATAAAGTTAGAGCATTTTTTTTTAACCTGACTCTGCCATTAACTTGCTGAGAGAACCCAGAGAAGTCTCTGAGTGTCTGAGGTCAGTGTCCATATCCTTGTCTATAGAATGATGAGGTTGCATAGATCAGAGATGACATAATGTGGCTAGCGTGCTGCCGCTCCTCATTCTGATGATCATACAGACATGCTTAATCAACCATGACACCTTTTCTTGCTGAGTCTTGATACTTTTTTTTTTTTTTAGACCAGTCATGATCCATTGACTGGTTGCCCAGGAAAGGAGCTCAAAAGACACAAGCCAAAGAGTCAAACCCATGCTAGGCCCAAGTCTTGGCTCTGATACTTACTGGGTACGTGACTTTGAGCAAGTCGCTTATCCACCTTTGGTCTTAGTTTTGTTTTTTTTTTTTCTGTTAAAAGAGAACCAATAACCTCTAAGTCACAGAGCTCTAGAAGTGAGCATCTGTGATCATAAATGAGCAGCCTTTGTAAGTAAGATAGGGCTAGTCAGAGCTAAATTGTTCTTGCTACTGTGGTCTTTGTAAGATTCTGTACAGAATTTACCATACAGATGGCCCTCCCAGCTGTGTGGTTTTGAACAAACTGATTTAACTCATTGGGCTCAGTTTCTTCATCTCTAAAATGGGGCAATAATAGATTTGCTTTAAAGGCTTACTGTGAAATCTCAAATGAGTTAATCAAACATTTATCCCTGGTGTGGCTCTCAGTGTGCAATAAATGGGAATAAATAGGTTGGGCTGGGAAGAGTCTCATTATACTGTTTAGGATTTGTCCTGAGTAGGAATTTTCATGCCCCACATAGCCCTTCCCCAAGATTTTAAAACGTTCTCTAATTGATTTCATGCCATGAATTTAAGTCAAAAGAATCATTACCCTTCTGAGTTGGACTCTCCTGAAAGAATCACCAAAAGAAAATACTGAGAAAGGGAGCTGCCATCCCAATATTCCACCCTGTAGCCTCTTTTCTGTACCTCTCAGCTCTGGCTGTCTGGCTAAAGTTAGTGCTGCCCATTCTGAAGATTTTCTGTAGATTCTAGAAGGATGCAATAAAAATGAATCCCCCAAAATGCCACAGAGGAATGCCTGATTAATCAAAGTTCTTTAATAAAAAAAGTTATTTCCCCATAGGGCGGCTGAAAGTTTTTCAGTCTGCCTTTTGCTCAAGGATCATCCTGGAAAGATACTTCTCAGGGGGTTCAATCAAAATTATTCTTTATCCTTCACTTTACAGAATAAGAAATTATAGTGTTCTAGAAGGTTCCTGGCTATTGCCACAGTAGGAAATGATAGGAATTCTTGACATTTCAGAACTTTGATGTAGCAATTTCTTTAAACATTTTTTTTAAAGGAGGGAAGTTTTTCTTTAAAGACCTTTCAATGGTTTCATTGTTGTACCTGAAATTTCTTTATTCGGTGGATTTACTCTATACTCTAATTATCTAAATGATGCTAAAGAAAATGGTCCCCCCCCCCCGCTATCATAGCAAAGATGTGAATGTGAATTGTTGTGGGTTGGAACATTGATTGTACTGTAACGAGTGGCAGCTGTTAGAAGAGGCCAGGGTTCTGGCCAAATCACTGTCTTCTCCTGACCTTAGGTGTCTGGATTTAAGGTGGGCAGTATTTTGACAGAAATACTGACAATTTGTCAGAAATACTGAGTTTCCAAGGACTCCACAGGTTGCAAGCACCATCTCATCCCCACTGAAACCTGTTACCATATTTGTGTCTCTTTAATTCTCACTCCATCAAGGAAAACACATCCTAGCAGCAGTAGGCAGCAACCCATGGCCAGAGCAGAAAGCAAGAGAAAGGAAGAAGGGAGATGGTGAGAGGAAGAAAACAGGGCAGAGAGCCAGTGAGACTGAGCAGAATGCACCGAGTCCCATGGAGAGACCTGCAGAGACAAAAACCTCCCTACTCAGACAGACACAAAAAATGTAATAGGCTGACAGCTGGAGAGACCAGGGAGGAGCAAGGAAGAAAGTACAATGCAAGGAGTAGAAACAGACCTGAAGTTAACATCTATTTACCTATAGAGATGTCTTTATAGTTAAGTCTGTTGTGTGTGTGTGTGTGTGTGTGTGTGTGTGTGTATACACGCACATGCTTTCAAACCACTTGCAGACCAAAAATACCTTACTTATCAATGACCTAGTAGTATCTTCACTGCTTGTTGCCACAGAATTTGGAGTTACTAATTTGTTTTGGATATAGAACAACTCCCCTTCCAGGTCAGAAATCCTGCTTCGGTGTAGCTGACAAAGGACCAGGAAGAAAAGGTCCTCTTTGCTTAGAAAACTGTTGCCCAGCACTTCTAGCCAATTCATTATGTGTAATTGACCCTTCTTAGAATAAGTCAATCTATATTAGTACTTATTAGCACTTACTAGTTTTAGGTTTTTCTTTAATATCAATCAAATGTGTCCCTAGAAAGAGTTGTTTTAGAAACCCAGGTGTCTTCCACTTCTTGTCATTGGCCCTTCGGGCCCCTTCCCTCCACTGATGGAGAAAATTGGATTTCTTTAAGCACTTTACTACTTTATTTTTTTTGCTGGGAATTTCATCACACCTGTGAGAAACTCAGAAGCTGCATCCTCACTCTTTTGCCTAAAACATGGTGGGTTTGAGTTGAAATGAAGGACATAACTGGTTTTCTTTCTGTCTTTATTTCCATTTTTGGCAGGAAAGGGTTCAATTTTCTGGCCCAAATTTCTTTCCTGGATTCATGCCCACAGTCCTGGAAGGGCTTAGCTATCAATCCGCTCAAGTTTGATTGATTTGTCATTTTCTGACGCTGGAATGAGTTTGTTAGAGGAAATTTATGAACACATTATCCCAACTGGCAAGAGCCTTGAGTGCTTCAGGATTTCCTGAAGAAACACTACAAGAACTTTCTGTGGCTTTTGTTTTTCCTTGGGATGTGGTGTGATTTTCATGGTCTATTTGTCATAATGCTTCCCTGACGTAAAATACTCATACAGCATAAATAACTCCTCCCTGAAATACTTCGGATCTTTCCAATCTGGAAGTCTAAGCTTAAGCTCTCTGCTTTAAATAAACTGCAGACAAATTAGCCAGCGGAAGAGACAGCAAGTTCCTACTGGGTCAAATTGGTACATTTTACTTCATTTATTCTTTCTTGGCATGTCTGGACTCAGATTTGGTAGTTAGATATTTATTGCTGTCACTTATTGTACAAAAATTATTAGTTTAAACTTTTTGTAGGTTTGTATCTTTTTTTTTCTCCCCATGTTTCCATTTGGTGCTTTTTGCTCTGAATTTTATTTTTTCTGGTACTAATATTGTTCCTTCTGCATATTTTTGTAGCACTGATGTGCTATCTCTTTGTTCTTTATTTTCAACTTTTCATTGTCATTCCGGTGTAAGTTTATCTCATATATAAACAGCATATAGATTTTTTTTGTTTTATTTTACATCAAATGAAAGGGTTTTTTTTTTTGTCTTGAAGAGAATTTATTTTTTCTTTTTTATCCCCTCAATATTTTGTGTGGTAAAATATACATATCATAAAATTTGCCATCTTGCCCGTTTTTAATTGTGCAGTTTAGGGATATTCAACTCATTTGTAATATAAAACCATCTCCATAACTCTTTTTACCTTAATGTTGAAACTCCCTATCCATTAATAACTCTCTGTTTCTCCCTCCCCCCAACCCTTGGCAACCACCGTTCTTTCTGTCTTTATGATTGTGATCACTTTACTTCATATACATGGAATCATATGGTACTTGTCTCTTGGGCTTATTTCACTGAACATAATGTCCTCAAGAGTTATCCACGTTGTAGCATATATCAGAATTCCCTCCCTTTGTGAGGCTGAACAAAATTCAGTTCTATATAAATACTACATACTGCTTATGCATTTGTACATTGATGCTGTACACTTGGGTGACTCCATGTTTTACTATTGTGAAACCTGGGTGTATGAATACTGTTCAAGACTCTGCTTTCAATTCTCTTTGCATATACCCAGAAATGGAACTGCTGGATCATAAAAAGCATCTGTCTTTTTTAAAAGAGGCATTTAATGCATTCATATTTATTAATTTGGATATATTCCTTCCAATTCATTTCCTATTTTATGCCCATTTATTTACTGATATATTCAGCAAATATTTTTTTCACTTTCTTGTTGCTTCTCCGATTATGAGGCCTTTGCAAATTACAGGTGACTTGTGGTTGTAACCATGGTGATGCTGACTTTATAACAAGTAGTGCCTTTGTCCTGAAGTTAAGGATGTCAGAACTTGGTAAAGCTTCCTGATAGAGACAGCCAGTGGTGTCATTGTTAACTGTGATGGGACTGAACTACCATAAAGATGATCTGGACCTAGAGCCAGTCTTGACTCTGAATTGGTAGCCTCTTCCCCTACCCCCATACACTTGCTATATGACTTAGGATATTTAATTAACCTCTGCACCCACTAATTTCCTCATTTGTAAAAATACCAGTGTGATTGCAGGGATTAACTGGAGCAACATGGGAAAGCACTTACCACAATTCTAGGCTTAGTGTAGAGTCTGAACAATGTCTATATAAAAATAAAACATCTCTCTTGGTTTGTGGTTGTTTCCTTTTCAGAGCTGGGGTCTGGTTGGTATGCAGGAAAAGGGGAAGGCATGTGTGCTATGTTATCTGCTTGTCATCACAAGAGGAGCCCAGTGCAAGCCATGGATTGAAGCATATCCGGGCATTGGGGTGGGCCTTGGAATTCCACAGTGAAGACTCCTAGATAAGGAAATGCCAAGGGTGGGGGCTGCTGAATGGCTTGGGCTTCTGGTGCTGGGAAGAGAGCTGAGAAGGGATTTGTGACCTCCAGAGTCACCAAATAAGGAAGGATATCATCTTTTTCCACCTCACCCAAGTATGAATGTCAGCAAGCAGACCAACTCATCCCACATCATCTCAGTACCCCCTAACTATGATTTTGAAAGCATCTAGGCACAGCGCCCAGCTCAGGAAATGCTTATTATGAACAAAGCATATATGCCCTTATTTTTTGATATGATTTCTAACCTTTCATATTTCAAACTTTGCCGCCATAGATAATTTATCTAGGAAAAGGGACAGCTTTGAAGGCAAGAAATTGCTATAAACAAGCCAAAGCCCCTGTGACCCCAACTCACTCCTCTCCCTTGCCCAATGTGATCAGTCCAGGTTAGTGGTTCTAACCCAAAGTGACTCCCCAAAGAGCCATCAGATTTTGCCTCTAGAGGCCATTTCTTTGCCAAACATTCCTTTTCAATGAGAGGACGTTTTCATCCCCTGGTAAACAATCTTGCACACTGCAGAGAACAGTGCCTGTCCCTCTTCAGGGGCTCCACTTAGTCCAGAGCTGATTCCAACCCCAGAGGCGTCAGTCTGCGCTATAAATTCCTTTGTGAAACCTGAGAGCCTGTCTCCAAAGGAGAGCAAAGATCTTGGAGGGGTTGCAGTTTCCCTCGGCCCTGAAAGATCTGCTCCTGTTGGCAGCAGAGGACTATGTTTTTCCAAACAGACTCTTCCATTTCTTATGTGACTTCAGTTTAGAAAGCACTGCCAGGCTCCTGCTAAGTGGGAGAGCTAAGATCCTCTTGCTTGCAGGTCCACACATGCTAGAAAAGAGATGACATGCCTCTGGGAGCTGTTAGCCAAAGTCTTTCCCAACTAGTTGCTTCCTTCTCAACTAGTTGCTGTTAGAAGGAGCACAGCTCCACTCACCCAGAGGCAGGGTGGGCCCGGTAGAGGCTTTCCATGTCTTTATGATCCCTTTGGTTTTTTAATGAGAGATAAAGAGAGAGAAGAAATAAAAGAGTTATTCAAAGGATATAAGAAAGTTAAAGAGAAAAAGAAAGAGGAGGAAAAAGTATTCAAAAGATATAGGAAAGTTAAAGAGAAAAAGAAAGAGGAGGAAAAAATATTCAAAAGATATAAGAAAGTTAAAGAGAAAAAGAAAGAGGAGGAAAAAAGAAACGAATCGCTGCACTGTTGTGCTAACCTCCTCCATCAATCCTGGGGAATTTAGCATTATTCCTATTTTAATTATTTCTTGATATATATGTTTCCTTAAGCTCAGAATTTGGAAATGAGGTAATAGGTCATTTTCTGGTAGGATCTCAGACAACTCATTTTTTTAAGACAAGATGTCATTTTGGTGGCTCCAAAAGAGAGAAAATGAAGAGTTCGCTCTTGTCTTTTTGTTAGACTCCACTTTGCCATCTGTATCCTGTTGTAGAGTGGGGGCTGCTGGATCTCGGGGTCCCTAAGAGCTAACAGACATTCCAGCTTTCCCCTGAATTCATGGGGGGCAGTTGAACCAGTGTGTGTGATGGATGCCCATGTTCTTATACTATCATCTGAAACATGCTATTTCTAGTTCCATCATGGTGGGTGGTAAGAAAGCAGGTCAAGCCATTTTGGCTGAGTGTGTCCTCCTTCCTCAACCTTCTGCCTGGCTAGCAGCACCAAAATTGAATGTAGCTGAAAAAGCAATGCCCACAGGAGCCTTGTTCTGTGGCTTTCCTGGGGCTTCAGGGAGCCTCTCAGAAATGCTGACTATCAGGGCTCTGTGCCTGCAGATTGGCCTGCTTCTGGCTTCTGTCCTGCTGGGACTTCCTCCTCCTCCTCCTCCTCCTCCTCCTCCTCCTCCTCCTCTTCTTCCCCCTCCTCATCCTCCTCCTCCTTCTTTTTAATAAGATTTTTATTAAACACACATTGATTGAATGCCTACTATGTGCCAGGATACTTCTAAGTATCCTGCTTGGTGTGCATCAGTAAGAGAAACATCTCTTGCATCATGGAACTTCTGTTCTAGGGTCCTTATTTTACTAAAATGTTTTATCTATTTTTGAGATTTGAAATGTACAGTAAGTTGAAGAGATAGAACAATAAACACCAGTTTGCTCTTCATCTGGATTCACCAATTGTTAGTATTTGACAGTTACATTCTCTCTCTCCACACACAAACCTTTTCTGCTGAACCATTTGAAAACACACTACCCCACTCCTAAATACTTCAGATTTCAGAACACATCTCCTTAGAGTGAGAACATTCCTTTACACAACCACAAAACCATCATCAGACAGAAGAAAACTATCATTAAGTCAATAATACTGTCTAAAATACCATCTGTGACTGGGGACAATTGTCCCCAAAATGTATTTTATGGCTTTTGTGTTTTACATTATAGGATCCAACCAAGGTTCCTGCTCTCTAGTTTCTTTTAATCTAGAATAATCCTTTGTTTCTTTTTGGTTTTGTGTTTCCAGTCACTAACCTTTTGGAAGAACTCAAGCTAGTGGTCTTGTCAGATGGCCTACAGTCTGGATTTGTCTGAATGTTGTATCATAATTGGATTCAGGTTAAACATTTTTGGCAAGGATTTTACATAAGTGATGGTGTGTTTTTCTTATTGCTGCACTTCAGGAAATGCATAATGTCAGGTTGTCTGACAGGAACGGGCTAAACACATGTTGAATGAATAAATAATATACACGTACATAACCTCTTCAGGTGCCACTTGCTGCAATGTTTATAATTAGGGGACTGGACTAGACAATGTTAAAGTCCTTTTTACCTTTGGGAAAACTTAGCAATGCCTACTTATGAGCTGTGCATGGTGCATGCCTATAATCCCAGACACTCAGGAGACTGAGGCAGGAGGATCCCAAGTTTGAGGCTAGTGTGGGCAGCATAGTGAGACCCTGCTTCAAAATAAAAAATAAAAAGTGTCAGGGGATATAGCTCAGTGATAGAGCACCTCACTATGGCAAAAAAAAAAAAAATGCCTACTTACGAACCAACGGAGGTAGGCAGATTTCTATGGCAGGAACATCTATTTAAACTTTGTCCCCTTTGACTGGCCAAAGTCATTCTAAAAGGTACTCAATAAATGTTTTTTGTTGGTGATGCTTCTTGGAATGAGACAAACAGGCTCAACTGTTAAGATTTAGGTAAGCCAAAAGAAATTTGTGTTGCAGTGAGATTCTAGGTATCAGGATGTATAGAAAGAAGGTTTTAGTCTTTAAAGTCCTACCTGCCTGAGCCTGGCTTTTCCTGATGACAAGGGACTGGACTCAAAGCCTGCTCAGTGTTTTTTACTGGCCCTAAATTTCAGAGTTAAAATGTCTTGCAGCATTTTCTCTTTTACTAGGAAACCCCAAAGTGTATCAAGAAAAATTTTTTCCAATACTCCTTCTTGAAGTCAGAAATTGCATTTAAAAAATAATTCTTCCTGCTCTAATAAATGGCTAAAAATGTTAAATAGATTTTCTTTCTATGTTTGCAGTCACAGAAGCACTTATCTCTCATCCCAAGTGGATGTCCTATGTAATTGAGTGTGAAGTAATTCCAAAGTTGCATCAAAATCTTTTCAGAGCGTTGCTATGACGATCAGACTTCTTTTTACAAAAACTGCTTCAATGCCAACTCTCCATCATCCACTGTCCATTCAGTGAAATTTCATCTCATGAAGTAAATTTGGCTTTTCAGAAAGTTGAGGGAGAATCATTATGCATTCACATTTTAACTGATTCTCCCCCACACACCATTCTTCCTGAGATTGCTGTAGACAGTCCAGCCAGTCCTCATCTCAGCCCCAGAATGTTGATTGTCAGAGGCCTGCCTCTGTGGGAATTAGTGGAGAGGGCCTAAACAATAACCTATTGTTTGGGCAAATAAGAATTTTAATAGAAAGTCACACAGCCTTTCCTGACCACTTACCACAAAGGCAAGCAAGAGCTTTGGCAGAGATTCTCAGAATGGGGAGGACAAAGAAAAAGGCCTTATCGAAAAATCTCTGATACTGGGGTTAGTTAGCAAACTTGGGAAGTTCTGAAAACCTTATCAAAGTTGTCATTGCTTTGATTTGATGTGGCCCCAAGTGGATCTTGAACTTTCTATTCATGTTAACAGGAGAAGGGGTATTTTTATGTTTATCAAACTGAAAATAGTTGAAAGACATTGGGCTTAGTAAAAGCTTTATGGACCATTTCCTATTTTAGAGGCTCTGGAGAATCAACTTTCTTGTCTGCACGTGATGCTGTAGTTCTGAATGTTTATTTCTAACTTTTGATCCATTGATTTTTGAGGCCTTGATAAAACTTTAAGGACCTAGAAATCATTCCATTCAAAGCTCTCTTGTTAAATTTTGAGATTGGAAATTGTGAGAGCTGAAAGGGCTTGCTCAAATGACACAGGACAAAGCCAAGATCAAAAGCCAGGTTCCCGAGAGACACACAGCTGCTGCCTTCTCTCACCCTCCTAGGCTTGGGGCATGTTACCTGGTCTGCAGTTCCCCTTAAACACTTCAGTAACTCTGTGTAAGCTCTGTGAGGACAAGGTGATTGTCTTAGCCCTAGAAAAGTGTCTGACACACAGTAGGGCCAAATAAATATTGAATGCACGATTTATGTGTGTGTGTGTGTGTGTGTGTGTGTGTTGGATTAGTTGGTTTTTTGTGGTGCTGAGGATCTAACCTAGGCCCTAGAGCATGCTAGGCAAATGCACTTTCACTGAACTACATCCCCTGAACAATGCACTTTATTGTGTGTATTTGTTTCCCATAGTCTTAGTAAAGGTGGAGTCTTTACCAATCAAAGTTCTAAGAGCACAATAGTGATGGCTTGACTGTCAACCACCACTTCAGAAATATACATGTGTATATGGTATTTACATATGTATTCACTTAAATTTATATCCTGGAATGGTATTCTCAATGATGGGTGGAAATTAGAACCAGCTGGAAATTTTTTTCTTAATACCCATACTTGGGTTTCTAGTGTAAAGATTTGGATTTCATTTACCTGGAGTGAGACCAGACCAGGGCATGAGCATATTTTTAAAAGCTTTATAGCTAACTGTGAGATGCACCCAGCCTTTGAACCACTATCCTACCAAATGTCAGTTTACATCTCAAGCCCTAACTGAAAGCTCACTTGTTGATGTTCATTTTTGTTTGAAAGATGCTAATGAGTTGCTCCCACTCCAGAGGAGGTAACTAACCCATAAGAATTTTATCTTTACCTCTGATTAGTACTAGAGGATTATTAGTTAAGTACCATTAGAAATAATGCGAATTATTTCTCATTTAAGGGAGAAATCAAGATAGTGGTTTGGCTAGGAAAGAACAATAGAATCCTGTTGGGTCTCAGGTAAGTCTTATCTAGCTCTAGTATGTGTGAGGCATTTTTTGATGGCTATAGAGTCTTAGACATGTAGTGAGTGAGTGCTAGGGGTTTGTCAGATCTTCTGTTAGGCCACAAACGAAAGTTAGCTGAAATCAGTTGCTAACATGTAGTCTCATCTGCTTCTAGTAAACCTTTTATGCTGGACATTATTTAATGGACAGAGGACTGGGCTTCCTTGCATTTCCACAAGAGTCCATATGTCTGTCTGTGCCTGTTGGTTGACATGAGTTTATACATATGTTTGTGTTGAGAATTTGTACTGAGACCCATTTACTTTAATAAGGCATCTGCTGGCAGATCTAGGAGCGAGACCTTTACTTACCTCTAGTGTCAGGAGCCCTCTGATGTTGCAAAAAGAAACTTTCCAATGTGAACAGCCCAGTTGGCTCAGGGAAGCTTGTGTGCACTTTGGTCCAGAGTCCTGGGTTCAAACATTTCAATATTTCAATTTTGATTCTTCTTTGAGAGGAAGGTAGAGGCCACCATTTTGTTCAAATGTCCCTAATACTTTACAGCTTTTCAAATGCAGGTGATTCCATCCCTGGTTGGCAGGTGAAGGGAAACAACCTTAAACCTTGTTTGCTTCCCTTTTGTGACCTCCCTTTGGCTTTTTCGAATGTGTAACCGAGCCATTCTTGGCTGTAAGGATGCTTGGATTCCTGGGCAGGCTAAGTCAGCCACTTCTCTGTGCCAAGGAAGGTGAGCATCAGCTGAGACTGCTGATGGCAGAATGAGCAATTCTAAGTACAACAGTGGAACAAGACGTCTTCCAAGTCGGAATCTGGCTGCTGTCCTTGGGGCTCTTCGTTTTAGTGTTGAGATGGATATTCTAAGGATGAGGGGTGTTAATAACAATAAAATTTTATGTGCTGTAAAATGCCTTTGGTAGTAGCAAATAAAAGTGACCATTGTGAAAAATAGTCTACATGTTCATAAATAGGAGAGTGGTCAAATAAAAAAATACCATGTCTATCCATGAAAAATCATCTAGGCTTTTAAAATAATGAGATAGATCAGTTTAGGTTGATAGAAGAGAATCTCAAAGACTTGTTATTGAGTTGAAAAAAAAATCAAGTATCAAATCAACACCCAATAAGATCTTGACTGAGCAATGTTATTTTAATTATAGCAATGTGTATCTTGCGTGTATAGATAAAATATAATAAGAAAAACAAAAAGTCTGAGTAGATATATAATGTGTTATATTTCATATTTTACACATACAAAATTACTCATGGAGTTGAGCTATGGCACAGGAACCTGGGTGGTGTTTGGATGCTTTGGGCCCCATTTTTCTGCCTTTTAAACTTTCTCCTATAAACAGCTATAGCCAGGGTTGTAATTCTGTTCATTTTTCACTTCACCCATCGAAATGCATAAAATCTGAGAAGAGGAAGAAAAGTCTCCTGCATTGATATCAGCAAGGTTCAGAGATCATTCTCTTGCTCATTCTGGTCATAGGTGGTTGGTATTGCCATTGCTAAATGATTGGAGTTCCAGCTAGAAACTTTGTTGTTTTAATTCATTTGGGTAAGGAAAGGGTTTGCCCAGTTCGAAGCTAGATGAAGGCAAATAGGAGCCAGGTGTGGTGGCAAACTTGGGAAGCTGAGGCAGAAAGATCACAAATTTGAGACCGGACTGGGCAACTTAGTGAGACCCTGTCTCAAAATAAGAAAAATTAAAAAGAGGCTGGAGATGTAGCTCAATAGTTGAGCACCCCTGGGTTCAATCCCACCGTGCCAACAGAGAGTGGGAGATGCTTTCCTCCAGTTGAGAAGTTTTGTTCTCAATTTTGACGAATGATTCAAAATACAATTTTGCCTTACATGTTGCTAAGGAGCTAAAGGCATGTAGAATCTCTTTTCAAAAAGCATATTCCCTCATGCTTTATAAGGACAAACTGGATTGGTGTGGAAAAGGTTTGCCTGGCTGTGATTTTGCTAGCCCTAAATATACCCAAGCTGGCTCCTTTCTCTCTGTTTCTGCCCATGTTGCCACCCCCTCTTCAACTGCTCTGCTCTGCAAAGTTTTCTTCAAGTCTTCCTGGAGCCTTTTGTTTACAATCAGTCAGGTTTGAGGGGATAATTAAATGATGAAATGGAGAAAAGGGTTTGGTAGCCCTTCTGACCCATTTTGTATTCTTTGAGATGATTTGAGCACCAAGGAGCCTTTTAATCAGTTTTGTGTGGTTCCTGAGTGAGTCTGGGTAGAAATGGCTTCAGGAAATCTGCAAGTTACCTAACATTGCTGTGCCTCAGTATCCTCTTTGCAAAGAGTACTGGTCTTGCTCAAACTCTGAGGCACAAACAGGTCTGAAATTCCATATCCAACGCCACTGAACAACCCGCTGCCCTTCTTTAAGGGGATCTCTTTTACTTCTCTGAGTTTGGGTTAGGCCTAGGAAAGAAAGGTGTAAGAATGGAATGTAGGAAAAGCTTGCTTTGCTATTTCTCACTTCAAAAGACCAAAGAAAAATAGTGTTAGCTGTGCCCACCTCAAAGAAAAGGGTGGGAGAGTTCTTTCAGTTACCCCTACCCCTTACAGGGTAGAATATTAATAGACCAGAACACATGATACAGGAGTTATTGGTAGGGTCCCTCTTTGTCAGTGTTTTGGTTTTGGAGGTCAGTGTCTCATTCTGAAAGTTCCAGAAATGTCACCCACTGGCAGGTCATTTCAATGCGGGAAGATGAGAATGGCAGCCATATTGGTTTGAGTGGTGAGTTTGAGGAGACGGTGATGTCTACTTAACATCCCAATCAGCACTGCCCTCCTCCAATCCTCCAATAGTTCCCTTCTCTTACTCACTCTTCTTTCTTTTACAAAAAAAAGTAAGATTTTAAATGGCTTTGAAGATAGTAACCTTAATAATTTTCATAATTTAATACCTCAGAAATGAGAAACCATAAACAAAGATCTTTTTTTTAATCCCTCTTCAAAGCAAAGCTCATCACCCCTCTAGCCATGTGTCTCACATCTTATACCAGAATCATCTGATGCTTTGAAAAAGACAGATCCCTAGAAATATCTGTAAATTGGCCCCAGATTCCCTGTAGTAGGGTCAGGGGAGTCTGAATTTTTGTTTTGTTTTGTTTGTTTGGGGGCATATTCTTTCTTTGCCGGGGTGGGCAGTGCTGGGGTTGAAACCCTAGGATTGCAACAAATGTTAGGAAAGCACTCTACCACTGAGGCACATACCCAGCCCCAAACATATATATATATATATATATTTTTTTTTTTTCTGGTACTGGAGGTTGAATCCAGGGTTGCTTTACCACAGAGCTACATCCTCAGTCTCTTTTATTTTTATTTTATTTTTTTTCGAGACAGAGCCTCACTACCTTTGAGGCTGGCCTCAAACTTGCAATCCTCCTGCCTTGACTCTTCAAATTGCCTGGGTTGTAAGTGTGCACCACCACTCCCGGCCCAAATCTTTATTTTCTCTTCTTCTCTCTCTCTCTCTCTCTCTCTCTCTCTCTCTCTCTCTCTCTCTCTCTTTAACAAATTCCCATGGATGGTTTCTTTCCCACAGCATTTGAAGAGTTTATCTCAATAACCAAATCAAGGTCTTGTTGTTGCTAATAACTGATCTCATATAATCTATCTCTGGACCACTTCAATCCATTTTGAAGGAAAAATGCTCCAGCTAGTATGCTGTTTTAGAACACAGTGTACATGTCATGTGCTAATTATGGCCAGTGACACTATAAAATAAAAGTGCATTACTGAATGCTTTTAATTTCTTATAATAATGGTAAGTAAGGTGGCATGTCATGGAGCCCTTTTAGCCCCAGACATCACTCCAGAGAATTCCAAACAGATATAGACAAGTGCCATCAGGACCCGGATCCTTTCCTCTCAGGCTGTTTACCCACAGAAATAGGATGCCCTGAGGCAACACTTCCCCAAAGTGAAGTGTTGATAATTCTGGTTATCAGAAAGATAGTACTGGGAGTGTGATATGCAGAGCATTCACATTTTCTTGATAGGTTAGTCATATGAAAACTGACAAAGAAGGAAAAAGAGCAGTGATGTGGTGCAATATCAACAGACAGCTGTCCCCTGGCTTCTCGATAAATAGGATGACTCACATTGCTGAGCAGTGTGGTCATTGCCAAAGGAATGGCCCTCTCACATTTCTTCCTGATTCACATATTCAGCAGTGTGTGCTTGTCATCCCCTCCCTCTCGGGCTTCCCAGACATTGAGTCTGGAATGAAAATTCACCTGCCTCTGAGTTGGCCACTAGTGGGGGTGGTGGGTGTTACTTGTGTTCCCAGGTTGGAAGATTATCTCACCCTGCCCAAGCTATTTAAGCTGACTGGTGTGGAGAGGCTCAGCAGGGCCAACTCCAGGGGCTCATTCCACAGGAGAGAGACACGCAGACCCCTGCCACCAACATGATGGTACTGAAAGTAGAGGAACTGGTATGTAAGACACATTATTTTTACACAAGGAAAACTGGCTCATCTTGGTTTTAATTTGAAAGTTGAGATGCCTTTTTCTTTCAGACATAATGCAAGGGAACTCTGAGAATGTCATGTTTGGAAAAAAGGGGTTGGTTTATGTGATGAAGCGAGTGAAATTGGAATAAAATGGAGCTGCCAGTAATGAATTCTCTGCATATTTCCTATTTATTATGTTCTCCTTTGGTTTTATTACTATAGTGTGGAATCACAGGTAGTTATCAAAATGCCTTAGGGGAGATTTTTTTGCAAGAATATATGGCTGGAAATTTTCCAAGTCAATGCTGAGAGTTATCAAAATTACCTAAAACTAGGGAATTTTAAATAAGCAGAGAAGAGGTTGTGAATCTCCTAGAAGAAATCTGATTATGTGAACTCAAAGTAGATTTAAATATTTCAACCTACACTGAGCCTTACTTTAACTGAGAGAGTAGGACATGCACCTGAAGTTAATCCTGGGTTATCTGTAGCCATCTGAGAGTGTACCACATGGAGGTGCCTGTCACCAGGGAGGAAGGACCAAGAACCTCCTGCAGCATCCTCTGTGGAGAATGACCCCAGTAAGGGCACTGTCCTTCTGACCCTGCTGTCTTCTTCCTTTGCAGGTCACAGGAAAGAAGAAGAATAATGGGGAGGCAGGGGTATTCCTTCCAGAGGATTTCAGAGATGGAGAATATGAAGCTGCTGTCACTCTGGAAAAGCAAGAAGATTTAAAGACACTTCCAGCCCACCATGTGAACGTCGGGGAGCAACAGTGGATAAGTGAGAAACAGCGAGAGGCAGAGGTGAGAACCTTTCATGGAATCTATTATTCGGGGGGGGGGGGTTGGCGCTGGGTGAGGGATGGAGGCACCATGGAAGAAAGGAAGAAGAAAGAAAATAAAACCACTCCAGAGATGTTTTCTGGACCAAATTTTAATCCTAAAAGAGGCAAAATATATGGAATAGGTTTGGGAAAATAATTTGTAGAAAAGACCATGACTGCTGGATTCTGAATCAATGATTTAATGTGCTATGAGCATGTTTGATTGAGAAACAGGCTTAAAGAGATAATCATGTCATATGAATTTCCAATGCCGTATTTTGTTTACTTAACCTCAAGTAAAGGAGACCTCTTTTTCTCAATAATGTGGTTTGTGGTCCATGGATCAGTTAGACTGTATCTGTTATCTGTATTGACACAATCTCTGTTGCCAAGCGAAGTTTGACTACTTACTAACACAGATAAAATGTGCATCAGTTTGCTATAGTCCCCGACTAGTGGGCCACCTGAAAGAGAATGGCACTATTATTTCAGAACTTAATATTTATTATTAGATTCTTTTGGGCTGAAAAAAAACCTTTAATTTTTGAGCATGATAAAATTCTACAGAAATCTGAGGCTTATTTATGGCATTAATTAGGAAATCATCACTCAGAGACTAGATCGTGTCTCCAGTTAGTCAAGGGCTGATCTACAAGCAAAGGAAGAAAGCATGAAGGCAATTAGCTAAAAATTAGAACCCCAAATACCTGAATAAGAAATTACTAAACCAAAGTCAAAGAATTATTTATTTATTTTTTAAATTTTCTTGCTCAAACTGTTCACATTCTTGTGTCAGACTTTGCAGATTTTGTTTAGACAACAGCAGAAGGCATGCCAAGTGGAATTCACCACGTTTTTGACACCTGGATTTCTTTTTTTAGCTCAAAAAGAAAAAACTAGAACAAAGATCAAAGCTTGAAAATTTAGAAGACCTTGAAATAATCATTCAACTGAAAAAAAGGAAAAAATACAGGAAAACTAAAGTTCCAGCTGTGAAGGAACCGGAACCTGAAATCATTGTAAGGACTGTTTGGTTCTGAAGTATTAATATCCAGTGTTGGTGGTAGAGGGGAGCAAATACTGGTGGAGGGTTTGACTGAATGTAGGACAGTTCACAGTGATTCTCACGCTATTTTTTTTTTTTTTTTTTTTTTTTTTTGGCTTTAGACAGAACCTGTGGATGTGCCTAGGTTTCTGAAGGCTGCTCTGGAGAATAAACTGCCAGTAGTAGAAAAATTCTTGTCAGACAAGAACAATCCAGATGTCTGTGATGAGGTAAGGTTTATTCAAAGCACTGCAAAATCCAGATCATTAATTTTGTGTTTCTAATGCTTTACTGAAGCCTTGAGATTTTGGTGCCAAAGTCTTTCGACCTGAAACAGTTTCCCCAGCTGTTACCACATCTGCCAGAAGCATAACAGGAGAGAGCAGTTGCCCCCCCCCCCCAAAAAAAAAAAAAAACATTCTGGATTAGTGCAATGGATTGGTTTTTGTATTCATATAATTCTGGCTGATTTTGAGTTTGTCTTTAATTTCTCAGATCCTTGGGAAAGACTTAACAAGGCAGGGTCTAAAAGTTACTTTTGGAGAAATATATTATTAACATCATCTTTGGTTGGAGCCAAACACATCAATACTAGACAGGCAATCTGGAAACTGGAGTTCAAGTTCCAGCTCTATGCCTACTGGCTATTTGATTTTGAGCAAGCTCAAATGCATTCTTTAAGCCTCAGTTTCCTTAATCTGTAAACCTAGTCTACTACAGTGAAAAAAATGTCCAAAGTTTTTCCAGCTCTAATAGTCTATTAATTCACTCACATGAAGCCAATTTACCAGAAATCACTAATCCTTTTGTTATTTTCACCCCATGAACTGAGATGGGGGATCCTATTAAAAATGAGTCTCCCATTCTTTCAAGAAAATGAACTAAATCCTTTTTGATATTCAAGCTAACAACAGTTTTGAATGGAAGAAAATTGATCTGCATGACAAAATGCTACATGAACAAGAAAAGTGTAAAATACAAGAAAGGGAAATGTCAGTACTTAGGTAGCTTTGAGGTTTTAAGTCCACATCCCTCAGTGTAAGCCTTTGAGCACTTAGAAATGTATGTGGCAGGAAGCTCCAATCATAGTTGTGAGATAATTATTCTAATTCTGAAATTGTTAACTTTGGCTTTTCTGTTCATAAAGAAGTACTCAAGTTTCTATCAATTAGGCCTCCAGAGTCCCCAGCTTCATACCTCTGAAAGGATGGTGGACATTTATATATACATCGCTATCTCTTTTTTAAATCTCTTACAGTATAAACGGACAGCTCTTCACAGAGCATGCTTGGAAGGACATTTGGCAATTGTGAAGAAGTTAATGGAAGCTGGAGCCCAGATTGAATTCCGTGATATGGTAAATATATTTCTTTGCTTGGAAATGAACCAAAATAAGTAGACTATATGAAGCTCAAGAAAACCTATCCTAAAAAACTGGGCTGATTGGATTGAAAATTGATCTGAGAGAACCAGGCAAAAGCTCATTTCTCCATACAAAAGAGAGTTGGAAGATGGGACTAGGTCATGTGGAAAGTATTTCCCATATATGCTGAGGAGGGGGAGTGTTCTGGGGAAGAGAGAGGAAGTGAAAGCTGTTGAACAGAATTCAATAACCTCATCAAAGAGTTGGGTCATTATCAAGTCAGTAGCATTACTGAGAAGTCATACAGTTGACACTTGCCTTTCAACACCTCTGCCCTCCCATTATACACAGCAGCCTGTTCTTGGCCCCTGGGCTGCCAGCAATGTATAAGAAATTTTTAGCTGCGCACTTTATGTGAGAGATGCCAATTGCCACCGATGAGATTTGGAGCTAGACTGCATACTAAATGAATTGCATCCAAGGAAAGTAGCTGCTATTCAGAGCTCAATAATTCAACCACTGTGATTTCTACAAAAGACCAGTATACAGTATATTTTATGAACTGAAGATTGAGCTGGGAAAAGGCTTCATTTATTTAAATGCAGCTCAACTTGATGTTACAGTAAAGTAGAAAAAGGATATCAAATATTCAAAGGACTTGGCCAAAACCGAATCTAAAGACCAAACAAGTTGAAAAAGAATTAAAGAAGCAACAACAACAGCAATAAAGTTTGCATGTAGTGACACCAAAATTCAGGAGTGTGGGATTTGGAAGTCCAGAGATAAACCAAATAGAGCAGAGAGGAGGAAATCTACTAAAAGAACAATGTGCAGGGATCACAAGAAAAGGCAGTTGAGGTACTGAGGCTCTCCTGGAGAAAACGACAACAGGGAACATATTTAGGCAGTTAAATTACAATACTTGGTAAGAATCTTCATCTATAATAGTTAGAATTGACCTGGGGACCACTTAGTACCTCATGGATGCCCTAACACACCTGCATTCCCCTGGGCCTTAGAAACCCAGTACAAATCCTCCTGACCAGGTTCTCTCGTTGTGTCCTTTTACCTTCTGGTACAGCTCGAATCCACAGCCATCCATTGGGCATGCCGTGGGGGGAATCTGGATGTCTTAAAATTGCTTCTGAACAAAGGCGCAAAAATCAGCGCACGAGATAAGGTATTTCCCCTTCACATCTCCCTCCTTCTTTCTGCCATCCTCCCAGCCGTCTTCCCAACCCCACCTCTCCACTGAGGTCATCTGGCAACGTGGGCTGTGTGGGCACCCTAGCCATGTCCCCCCTTGCACCTGCCTTGGGGTCTAGGACAGGGTCTGTCTTCACTTCCAGCCAATCAACCATGTCTTCCCATTTTCCAGCTGCTCAGTACAGCACTGCACGTGGCGGTGAGGACCGGTCACTATGAGTGCGCTGAGCACCTCATCGCCTGTGAGGCGGACCTCAATGCCAAAGACAGAGTGAGTAGCCGGACAAAGCTGGGCTGCTGAGTTTGTTGGATTGTTTTTTTGGAATCTGGCAAGCAGGGGTGCCCGGACAGGACCCACTGTTGGCTTCAGACCTATCACTAGCCTATTGGCTCTGCCTTTCTAGGAGGGAGATACCCCACTGCACGACGCCGTGAGACTGAATCGTTACAAGATGATCAGACTCCTCATTATGTATGGCGCAGACCTCAACATCAAGAACTGTGTAAGTACTGCAAACAAGGGGTAGAGCTCGCAGGCCTCCTAATTCCTCCTAATGCTTGAAATTATATTCCCACATAGTTTTATTTTGGGGGATCCACTGATGATTTAAGTGTTCCTGCTCATTTCCATAAGGATGCTGTCAATTTTGGCAAAGACTCAGGTCATGTGGTCAGAAATGGGTAGAGCCATAGCTACTGCTATACCTTCAGTGTCTAATAATTCTGTCTTGAAAGTAAAAAAAGGTCAAAATAGCTCACCTACACAAATACCTGCGTGAAAGAAATCCAACCTACCTTTGTCATTCCTGGCTGAGCAGAGCTTGGGTTAGTTCCTGAAAAATGGCCTAAAATTCCACAGGGGTCAATGGAGTCAATGAACTAAAAGTAATCAATATCCTATCAGGATGATTCAGAATAGTCTTTCTCTCCTTATAAATAACCACATGAAACATTACTGCTTTCTTCCAGGGTAGGTTTTTTTTTTTTTTTTTTATAGAAAAGCCTATATTTTTCAGATAACTTCCCATCCATTCTTCATTTTGGCTTATCTGTATATATCTCAAAATAATTTCCTATATTAAGGCCTTGAAAATTCTTGTATAAGTACATATTAACTTCATCAGTAAGCAGGGAATGTAAGCAACTTTTTCTATGGTATAAATTCCCAGGCAAACAGCATCTAATGTAGGCTTTAAAAATATCAGGAGGAGGAATGAGTATAAATTACTGGAGAAATAATTTTGAAGATTTTGGAGAATTACTTTACAATAAAGGAAAAGAGTCATTTTCTAAATGCAAATAATTTCCTCTCCTTATTTGTGGTATTGGGAGGTTGAAAGGAATATTTTATCATTTTAAAACAGAAGAAAATATCTGGCTTGGTGACAAGGACAAAGATTGATGATAAATGGAGCCTATTTGGGATGGAAAATGTAACCAGTAGGGTTCCCTCATGCTAGATACTAAAATTGGTTTTATCTTAATAATTTTTAAAAGAGAAAAAGTAGATTCAAGGAAATCGCCAAAAAGCTGCAGAACATACAGTTTTTGGGGGACAAGATGATCAGACTCCCCAAGGGTCAGGTAGATCATGTAAATGACTTAAATGAGTGGCTCCTGGGCTCTGTGCACATGGCCCAGTAGGTTACTGTCTGGATCACAGGTGCCATGTTGCCACCTCTTCTGATCTTTGCACAAATCCAGTTAGGAAATTGCTTGATGTCCAACTGTTGCCAATTAAATCTAACTTACAAAAAAAAAAAAAAAAGTCAAATCTAATCTGGGCAAAACATAATAGATCTCTAGACTGGTTTGCATCTCAAAGCTTCTAGTTTTCAATCTCTGGCTTAAAGCATACTTTGGAATGAATTTTTAGGACTTCTCATAGCTAAAGACAAGCATTGAAAGGTGACATGGTTTTAATATTTGCAAATATCTTGAGACGTGTGTATAAGGGAGAACAAAATTTGATCAAAAATTATTGATTCACACACGTCATTGACATCAAATACAAGAAGAGTAAGTTCCCTGGGAAGACCTAGTGTAAATCCTGAGAAGCTGTGGAAAATCTGCTTTCAACAGTAGTCACCTGAGTGCTAACCCAAGGTGCACAGAGCAGCACCTGAGCGCTAAGCAGAGGTGCTGCAGTGGCTCATTTGTCAAGAGTTCATATCAATTAAGAATTATTTTCTGCTGGGTGTAGTGATGCACACCTGTAATCCCAGTGACTGGGGAAGCTGAGGCAGGAGGACCTGGCAATGTCTCGAGATCCTTTCTCAAAAATAAAAAGATCTGAGGAAGTCGCCAGGGGTACTCTACAATCCCCAGTATCCAACAAAACAAATGAAACAAAATAGACAACCAAAAACCAAAACCAGACTATTTTTAAAAGCAATAGAACCAAGAAGGATAGTACCACTTCCTGGAGCTATTAATTCCACAGAATATTGGAGATGTATACAGGCACTTTTGTTTTTTCAAACTTCAAAATGACTTGGGTTGCTCTTGTCACTTAATGTCTAAGGACCTGGGATATCACCAATGTCCCACAGGAACAAAATAAAATAAAAAAGCTAATATAAAATACCCAAAGCATTCCTATGAGAAACAGCGAAGGCTTGTTTGAATATAAAATGCAAATCACTTATAGTAGAAACCATAAAACACCTTGATAACATGTACTTTATTAGCATACCCACAGAGGATGGGAACTGATTGTTCACATGCAAGTAAACTTTCCTTCTCTCTTTTGACTAGGCTGGGAAGACCCCGATGGATTTGGTGCTACACTGGCAGAATGGAACCAAAGCAATATTTGACAGCCTCAAGGAAAACTCCTACAAAAGCTCTCGTATAGCTACATTTTAAGAGAACCGAGACTCTTCATCAGTACCTGTTCACTTTTTTTTTTTTTTTATTTTGAAGGCGTAGCCCAAAAGAAGAGTAACTAGCCATAAGATCCAGCTTGTTTGTCAACTTGTTAGGAAGACATATCCAAGGAAGTTTCAAGAAACCCCAGGGATATTATACCTATTTAAATTAATATTAGTGAAACTCACTGTTTTTATTTATTTATTGACTTTAATGCTTATTTATTTATTAACTTCCATGGCACGGTTATTCTGACTTTCATGAGCATCATTTGTTGGGCAAAACTTAATTTGTGCATAACACTGTCAGAGCCTTTCCATAGATGGTTCTTAAACCATACAAAGGTACAATGTTCTAAGTGCCAGCTTATTATATGTCCTCACTCATGCTGATAGTTTAAGGTATTTTTTAAAGGACAAGGGAGATTATCGCAGCTCTCTTTTCTTCTGGAGTTTTAATGCTGATGTTTGAGTGAAGCAATGGAAGGCATGTAGTAACAGGAAAGGAAACAAGAGCATGAAAGCAATTCAGTACAAAAGACAGTAAAGCCAGCCATTTCACCCCGGGCCTGGTTGTTGTTGCAGTTTCAACCAAGTCACACAGTGTACCAAAGAAAAAGAACGTCATGAGTGTAAGCGAAGGGCAGTAGAAGGATTGGCTGATGGGGCCATGAAGAACTGAGTTTGATCTCAAAACATGAAAGGAAATGCAGACTGTAAATGTGTAAATATTTATTATGTTGTAGGTATATTTTATATTCATAATAAAAACAAACTCACTCTAAACCTTCTTCTAAGTTCTTCTGTAAATATGGTACGAATGTTCCTTGTGAAAAAAGGCCACTTAGGAGAGTGGATTTTTTTTTTGTTTCCCATATTAGATATTTCCTGTACCATAGCACTCTCGGTATTCAATGTGTGTACAGATAACCCTGAGGATCTTATTAAAGTGCAGATTGGGATTCAATTTGTCTCAGGTGGGGCTTAGGATTCTGTATTTCTGACAGGATCCCATATGATGTGGCCATGGAGTCCCACAACCACACTGGGTATCAAGGTTGAGAACTGTAAACATAAGGAAGCAGTTCTTTCTGCTCCAACTGTGTGGAGAAAGAGACCTCTGGTGAGATGAAAAAGTACTGCAAGTTCAATGAGTGCTCCTAAATCCCATAACTCATCAGAGCTTTAACCATCACTGCTGTCGATAGGGCTGGCAAGGTCAAAGGCCTTTGACTGACATTTTGACCTCCAATGGAAGCTAAATTGCTGCCAAGTCTAAGGTTAGGTGCTAAGACCTCTGAGGATAAAAAGTGTCTCCTGTCTTTCTGGGGCAAATGAATATTAAAAACATAATTAGCTGGGTGCAGTAGCTCATGCCTATAATCCTAGCCACTCAGTGGGAGTCTGAGTTCAAGGCTAGCCTCAGCAACGCAGTGAGCCCCTAGCAACTTATCGAGACTCTGTCTCAAAATAAAATAACAATAATAAAATAAGGGGACTGGGGATCTAGCTAAGTGATAAATTGCTTTTGGGTTCAATCTCCAGCACTCCCACCAAATAATAATAATTAGAAATAATATATAGTATCAATTTATGGCAAGTACAATGAAGGCAAAAAATGGAGTGTTATGAGTATCTAAGATGTGCAGGTATACAATTTGGGAGGGGGATTCTATAAAGAATTTTTTGGGATGGTGACCTTTAGGGTGACTATGAAAGATAAACTGGAGTTATTCAAGCATAGTGTTCCAGGCAGCAGAAGAGCATAGGAAAGGGCAAGGGTATGGGAATGTCTGGCACTTGAAGAAATATATGAAGGCTAATGTGAAACACAAGCATTGTATCCCCCAAAGCTCATTCCAGGCAGGGTCATGTATAATTAACCTCTTAGTAAGCCTCTACCATTTTGGAAGAGTGTATAGGCACAGTCTATAACCAGAAAGTCTTCCAGTTATTCAATCATGGACACATAGAGTTGTGAGGATGGTTTAAAAATTTTTTTTTGTGAATTTTCTATCTACTCTCTAACCAATCCGTGGAATTCATCTCCCACAGGCTTTTGAGTGTTCGTGGCAGTTTCATGCTCTCTGTTTGCTTCCTCCTAATTCCCTTTTGCCACCTCTGTGCCTTCCCTACAGGGTCTTGGCTAGTTTGTGAGAAACTTAATTTGTTCTTCAATTTTTTTCCAAGTAAATCACTTATAACACAGATGGCATTTCTCTTGATTCTACTGATAACTCTCATAGCATAATGTGGATGTATTACTATAAAATACAATTTTTACAGTGTCGTCTTCAAGCCCCTCTCCCCAAAAGAGCAGGGAGGGAAAAAGGAGAAAATTTAATGAAAGTTGAAGATCTCTGTTGCCACAGAGAAATATTTGCACTAATAAAGAGGTAGAGGGCATGAGAGACAACATGGAATAAACCCCATTAAACTAAGACCAACTCTTGTTTATCTGTAATGGAAGTGGTAAACACTTATGGGAAAAATTTCACGTTTCTATCACACAGAGTCAATTTTTGTAAGCTCCTTGTCTTCCCGCTGAACTAACTCTTTGTTCACCATCTTCTATCTTGTGTTCCCTCTCTATAAAGGGCACATCCCATTAGCCAATGGAGAATACTCTAAAGTTGTTCTTGACCTTTCTCTTAGCTGCTCCCTTTCAATCAACCAAGTCTTACCAAGTACACAGCCTTCAGAACTCTGTAACCTGTCCCTGCCCTCCAGGCCTAGGTGCCTCTCTCCTAGTTTAGACCACCATTACTTCTCCTCTGGAATACTCAAACACTCCTTCCAGGGCTGCTGGACTTCAGGCTTATATATTTACCTTCAGGCTTACTTACCACTCTGTTTTTTTCAAGTTGTAAACAAAGAATTTTTCTAAAATGCAAATCTAATCAAGTCATTCTCCTTTCTAGACCTTCCATGGCTTCACATTTTCCCCAGGATGAAATGAAAACTCCTTAACATGTATAATAAAATCCTTAAAATATGGCTGCTGCTAACTCTATTTTTATCTCTCATTATTTCCATAGTTAAACTGGAAATTTCAGCTCTACCGAATTTTAAGTTCCTTGAAGAATCCAGGCACTTGATTTACTGTTTTTATGGGCAGCTCTTTCCCCATCCCAACCCACCCCAAAATATTGCAAAACTTCTTCTCATCCATCTCCTTTGGTTTAGTTGTATTTTCTCCAGGAAGCCATCCTTGAACCCTTAGATTTTGTTGGTTCCCTCAGGTGTAATCCACTTGTACTTTCCCCCTCCATGTCATGATTTTTTAAAAATTTATATATAACAGCAGAAATGTCATGATGTTGATCATATTGTTTTTCTCTCTCCTCTCCTTTTCCAATGGAAAAATCTCCTTTCTTATCTTGAACAAGCAATAATACTTATTAAGTATTAAACTAATATAGAAATGAATTTTGAAAATAGTCAACATCACCAATAATCTTAATTTCATGACATCCTTTGATTATTTGTCCACATTATTTATAGGTAGAAAGCAGTTTTCTAATTTTTTCAAGTGGACAGTTTATTCTAGGCATCTTTATAGATGGTTTTGTTTCAACATATAATGGATCATTTCATCCTGTCATTGGGCATTGTTTCCATTTTCCCACTATTTTAGTCATTGCTTCAATGAATGTTTATTTATAGACCCTTTAGACACCCTTTAAATATTTATTTATACACCCTAACCAGTTATTTCTAAAGAACAAATATACATTAGTATCTATAAGATTGGTATACCAATCAATACGAAGTATCTATAAGGTTGGTATACCCCCTTCTACAATGTTATTGTCTGCACCAATTTTGAAAATATTTGTTTTATAAATCTTGGTTTTAATACCTTTTCAACTTGACATGCAAAACCAAGATATTTTTGATGGGTTCGTTTCCCCTCATGTCTAGTTAAGTTCAGCATCTTCATGTTTAATGGACACTTTAAAAATCAACTTTATTTGCCTAGTTTCCTATGAAGTTGGGTCCCCTTGATAAGAATTCTTGTGCAAGTGATTTATTTATTGAGTGCTCTGTAAGGGAATGAGGGAAAGGGGGAAGGACAGAAGAGACAAAGATGTGGTTTCAGAAGAAAGCTACCCTCAGCCTACTCCCTTGGGATACTTAGGAGCATAAATGGCACCCCAGAGGTCAGAGTCTGGGCTGTAGTGCCCTGCATTGGTCATTGGCCATGGGCCAAACTCAGAAGTGGGCAATCCTTCCCAGGTATCCCTGGGCAATGTGACTTCTGTCAGGCTAGGACAACAGTCTGACAAAGGATAAGCCAACACCCTGGGAAAGGGATCTGGATAGACTCTAATAGAATTTGTCATGATAGGTATTTTAAAAAATAATTTCTTAAAAGCCAAGGATGATAAATCTCTCAAAATGTTTTTCTAATGGAATATTTTTATAGAGACAAATCCATCAAACTTTTTGTTTTCTGGCTTTGACGATCACACTTCATTTTATTCCAATCCAAGATTATTATTATTATTTTTGGTACTAGGGATTGAACTCAGGGGTATTTAACCACTGAGCCACATCCCCAACCCCTTTTTAAATTTTCTTGACACAGGGTCTTGCTAAATTGATTAAGGGCTGGTTTTGAATTTGTGATCCTCCTGCCTCAGCCTCCAGGGCCATTGGAATTACAGGCGTGAGCCACCATGCCTGGCCCCAACCTGATTATTATTATTATTTTTTTTTTTAGAAAAACGAAATTACCATATTTTTCTCTGGTATCTTACAAATTTGGTTGAATCTTTACTCAATTTGCTATGGATGTGTACTGGTTGTAAGATAAAGATGTAACTCAATTTTTTTCCTAAATAATGCAATTATAACTGATATGTAGTAGGTACATTCTAAATACTGGGCCCCAGTCTAAGCAAGCTTTCTACAAAAAGTAAGCTACTTAACCCTTGCAATGATATCACAGGTAGGGAGAACAGATAAAGTGAGGCACAGAAAGATTACATAATTTCTCCAACATCACAGCTAGTAATAGCAGCAAGTTTAGATTTTAATGCATGTAGTTTGACTGTGCATTTAACCTTACTGTGTTGGCTCTGCTGTATAGATAACCAATTGTTTCAATATCGAATACTGAACAATTCATCATTTCTTTTTATAACTGGAGTGTGATCCTGGACTCCCTACTCTTTCACTGATCTCTCAGAATTTACATACCAATTACTAGAGTTTTATTGTATGCTACACTATTCATCAGTATAACTCTCAATAGGTTTTTCTTCAAAAATTTCATCTTTGTATTCTTTTAGAATGCCAAGTCCCCAATTGAAACATATAAACAAATAAAAACATCTATAGGCATTTTGATTTGGATTTTGTTAAATTCAAATTGGAGAGAATGTGATTTATAATTTGTCTCACTAAAAAAAACCAGAATACCTTTCTTCATGTTATTGTAGCCTTCTAATTTCTTTTTGTTATCTAGCTATTGTTGTGGTTTGGATGTGAGGTGGCCTCCAAAAGCTCATGTGTGAGACAATGCAAGAAGAGAAATGATTGTTATAACCTTAACCTAATTGGTGAATTAATCCTTGATGGGTTAAATGAACGGTAACTGGAGGCAGGTGGGGTGTGGATGGAGGAAGTGTTCATTGGGGATGTGGCTCTGGGGTATATATTTTGTATCTGGAGAGTGGAGTTTTTTCTCTCGTTTCGCAATCATCACATGAGCTGCTTCCCTCTACAACACTCTTCCACCATGATGTTCAGCCTCACCTTGAGCCCCCAGGAGTGGAGCCTGCTGTCTATGGACTGAGACCTCTGAAACTGTGAGCCCTCAAATAAACTTTTCCTCCTCTATAATTGTTCTGGTCAGGTCATTTTGGTCACAACAGCAAAAAAGCTGACTGAAACATCTATATTCACTTATTGTTTTTACTAAGAGTTTTCTTCAGGAAAGTCTAACACATCCATTCCTTGGTAATTTATGTCTTTAAGAATATGGTCATCTTTTATAATTATATAACAGGTTATTAATTAAAATTGTTGGCTTTGGTGAATTTAGTTTATAACTGGCCTTCCTGCTTTACTTGTAGTAAAGGTATTGTTTTCTTGTAGCAACTACAATGTTCTAACAATAGTGATTATTAAAATAGTGATCATGTTCTAACAATAGTGATTATTAGAAGGAAACCCTCTTGCTGCTACTCTTTGGTGACCATCCATCATGCCCTCCTATTTTGAATGTATTTATAAATAGAAAGTAGGCACCACTGCAAAAACATACTATGCATGCCCATACACCAAGAAGCACTTATTTTTCTAATTGTTTTCAATTTGCTTCTCTTGAGTTTTCCAAGATAGTCACATCTGCAAATAATTCTGTCTGTTTAACAGGAAAACCCTCAGTAGGATATTTGGTGAAATTGGAGCTAGTATAGTTAATTCATAAAGTAGATTAAAATGGGACTTCAAAAAAATTGGACATATGTCTCTTTAAATATTCTGAACTTAAAATACCTAAATGTACACTCACATGTCAATTTTTTAAAAGAAAGGTCAAAGTCTACAGATGCACGGATAAAAGAACCAAAATTGTCCTTCAGTTTTAGTCCCTTTAGAGAGCTTAAGACTTTAGTGAAGTAATTTGAATGCAGAATTCTTCCTGGATAACCTTCAGATCTTAAGTTGTCCTGCAGATATCTAATATGATAGCTGTTGTTGGTTTTGTACTTTTGGTGGGGTGTTTGGGTACACCAGACTTTATTGGTGGTACTTGACAAGGTAAGGTTCCCTTAGCCCCTACCTTTCTTCAGGAGGTATGGGATGGATACTGTCAAGAAGGGGGATTTTATCAAGGGACAAGTGTGGGGACAGGGACTTTGGAGCAACTGATGGATTTTTCTTCCACATATGTTCTTGCTAAGGCTACTATTCCAAGGAGCTCTTATTCTTTGGAGGTCACTTGGACCACAAGGTCCATCACTCTGTTCCTGTAGCCAAATTCATTGTCATACCAGGAAATGAGCTTGAAAAAGTGGTCATTGAGGGCAGTGCCAGGCCCAACATTCACAGTGGAAGAGCAGGTGTCACTGTTAGTTGCAGTGGACAATGTGATCCTCAGGTAGCCTAAAATGGCCCTTAGGGGGCCCTCTGATATTTGCTTTACTTCCTTCTAGATGTCTTATTTGGCAGGTTTCTCCAGACATCAGGTCAGATCTACAACCAATATGCTGGGAGCTGGCACATGGAAGGTTATGCTAATGAGCTTCCCATTCAGCTCAGGGATGACCTTGTCTACAATCTTGGCAGGACCATGCCTGTCATGCCAGCTTCCCAGAGGGGCCATCTATGATCTGAGTGGCAATGATGGCATGAACTGTGGTCATGAGTCTGTGATGCAAACATTGTTATAGATAACCTTGACCAGGGATGCTAAGCAGATGGTAGTACATGAGGCACTGCTGAAAATATTGAGGAAGCTGTCATACATCTTGAAGTTTATGCTCATCACAGGGACATCAGAAGGGGCACAGAGATGCTGACCCTTTTGGCTCACTCTTCAATTGAACTTCGGCCTTCTACAAGGTAAAGACTGTGAAAATTCCACTACATATTTACCACCAGCATCAACCTATTTAATGTTAGCATGTTATCTCTTCTGGAAGGTGGATATGGGTTTCCCATTGATAACATACTTCTTATTCTTAGCCTTGAGAGTGGATGGAATCATAGAATATGTAAACCATGTAGTTGAGGTCAATGAGGGGGTCACTGATGGCAATAACTGCCGCAGTCTGGCTGAGCAAAATAACGGGGGGGGGGGGGGGGGGGGGTGACAAGCAACTTGTGAAGGTTGAAACAGCGGGAGCCACTTTGGGACATCAGAGGTATATATACCCAACTAATTACACACAGCTTAACTTAATTAACATCATCTAGATACAGCAGTCAGTCATTAAGGAATCCTCATCATCTTAATGGCTCGCAGGCATTACTTCACAAACCACTCCTCCTGGCAAACTACCAGGCGCCATCTTGACTTGGTTGTGGCCCTCAACAAATAACATTCACTTTGTTAGAGTTAAAATTAGCTCAAGTAACCAGCACTCAATATGGTCATATCTAGTTACTATGACCTTCACCATTATATCAAGGTGGTGGCTGGCACTATACAAGATGCAGTTGTCTTGTTGAATGGGGAGAAGCAGAGAACTGACAGTTCTTTTTAATGATTCATCTTTCCCAAGCCTTTCCAAAGAATCAGTTTAGATGGAGATTCTTTCTATGACTTTCATAGTTGATCAACTTTCATAGTTTTTAAATTAACTTGCATAATTTACAATATTAAATACAAGTGGCATAAACAGACAGCTGACTTTTGGTGAATTCATGTGGGGTAAAAGTAGAAGCAAACAGGCAAAGAAGAGGCAGAGGGGGTGTATGGATGCAGCAGCAGCCATCAGTTACAGAGGCAATAGGTATCCTAGTACATCAAATTGGCCAAGTGGGTATCAGTTGATACTTTAATTTTAGAACCCAACATGCTTAATATAAACGCAAGTGTGTATGTATAAACACATGTGTACTTGTGCAATATTCTTCAACTTGTATTTTACTGAGGATTGTCATTGCTATTTATAAAATGAGTGGATTTTACATTTTATCAAATGCCTTTTTGGTATTAAAGATTTTAAGTCTTTTCATTTGACTAATATAGTTTTCTCATTTGATTTATTAATGTGATGTAGTATATTGCATTAGAAAGAACTGAAATATCCTAACATTCAGAACTGAACTGTCCTTGAATTCCTGGAATAAGTCTGACAGGGTCATGTTGTTTCGATGGTTTCTTTCTACTAATATTTTATTTGGGCATTTACATTTGTGAGATAAGTATAAGGCTTTCTCTTTTAAATATTAACTTTGATTCTTAAAATGGTGTTTTTTCTCATTGATTTTTTTTTTTAAATTCAGTTAGACCTCTTGCTGTACTTACTCCATTAGGTTTTAGGGTCCTTATATCAATATAGCATAAGTGCATATATTTAAAAGAAAGGCTACTTCTTCTTAACATGATGATTCTATTATTTTTAAAAAATTATTTCTGAAGTGTTTTGAGTCAAATGCTTTGATATCTTAAATATAGCCATGAGGAAAATCATTACTTTTTCAGGGTTTTCCAATTAAAGGGAAGGGCTCTTTTTCACATATATCACAAAGGTAAGGAAAAAAAAAATGGAAGAGGCCAAGTGTAATTTTATGTACACACTCCCTCTCCTTCAATTCCTTTTAGGAAGAACTCTGACAATGAATACATGAATAGATCAACTAAAAGTCACCCCCTTAATATAAGTTGTATTGGTCTTCAAAATAACCACTTTTTGAGTTATAAGATTAAAAATAATAAGCCATGTATATCAAGTAGAAAAGCATTAGTTTTTAAATGAATAAGAAACATTAATATTAGAATCTCTCAAAATATTGAAACATTTGTTTTGGTAAGAGGAACTGAATTTACTGAGCTTAACTACCAAGTCACATTCCCAGACCTTTTTATTTTTTATTTTGAAGGTGGGTTCACACTAAGTTGCTTAAGGTCTCATCAAGTTGCTGAGGCTGGCTTTAAACTTGTAATCCTCCTCCTCAGCCTCTCAAACTGCTGGGATTATAGGCCTTTGTCTCTATTATTTTTCACTTACCCAAAGGATAAACAAACTAGCCTGTTTTTCTTTTAAAATATACCTAAATCCATTAAACTGTTAGCCTGTTTTTTTTTTTTTTAATGTGTCACTAGGTTTTGTTAGTTGTTTTAATGGCTTCAGTGTAAAATAATTATTAAGATCATTGGTTTCTAGCTTCAAATCAAAACAGCAAATCATGCAAAAGTTTTATTTTTATTGTGGATGATAATCTACAAAACGGAAAAAAGTAGTGCTGACAGAGACTGGTCCATTCTTTTCAGCTTTCACACTTAGCTTTTTTGCAAGCTGGAAGAGAATCATCACCCTCTTCTGATGGCCGAGGTTTCTTCACTGTAGAAATAATTCCAAAAGCAGTTTTTCTAGTTTCTATAAAACAGAAATTTGTGTGTGAAGGAAAGACACAATTTAAAGAGAAGTGGCTTAACAAGTATGACTTTGACTTTGGCTGATGGCATTAGCTAATGATAAAACCATAGTGAACTGCTATGGCTGCTGATGCCATTTATGGTCATTATCTTTTTCCTAAATATATACAAATCATATATTACTAACATATAATTTATTCCTAAAGATTACCTCATGGGTAAAAACCTCAGAATAGGATTTTATCTTTTTATAACTTTGTTTTATTTGCTTATTTACTTATTATTGTTATTTTTAATGTAGTTCTGAGGATCAAACCCAGTGCCTCCTACATTCTAGGCAAGCACTCTACCATTGAACCACAATCCCAGCCAGCCCAGGATTTTATCTTTATGGTCATGGTCTGTCTGTAGCATATTATGCAGCCAGAACCCAAATCTCGTATTTGGTAGAAGCTGAACAAATCACAAGAGTGAATATAGCAGTAAGTCAACTGTATTGCTCCTATAGTGTGGGGGGTGGGTGGGCTCATCTCATTTAACAGCATGTAACATCTCTCTCTCATACACACAGGATTAATGTATCTCTGAACAATCAATTGTATTGTACCGCCTATACCCTCATTATATAACAAGTGTCCAATAAATGCTTGTTGAGTAAATGAACAAAACCAAACACACTCTATTTACTTATTTATTTTTTGGTACCAGGGATTGAACACAGGGGTGCTTTACCAAGGAGCCACATCCCCAGCCCTTTTTTATATTTTATTTAGAGACAGGGTTTCACGAAGTTGCTTAGGGGCTTGCTAAGTTGCTGAGGCTGACTTTGAACTTGTGATCCTCTTGCCTCAGCCTCCTGAGCCACTGGGATTACAGGTGTGCACCACCGGGCCCAGTCAAACATACATTTATTGATCCTTTATGTGTTAGTGACAATGGGCAAGGAACAACAGGGATAATTTTAGATGCTCAGATCAAGTTAGCAGCAGAAGTCCACTTAAATTTAGCCAACTTCTGCTAAAACCTACTAATGGGTCAGGTACTGTTACTATGTCATACACAGGGCATAAAGATGCATAACAGACTGTGCTTTTCCTACAATACACTGGAATAAACACATTAAGAGCAAATACAATAGGTATGGGGAAAACCATTAAGAATCATGTGGATAAACCAATAAACTATCTTCTCTAAAAAAGTGACACTATTTGGAATAAAGAAAAAGGTGGTGACAAGGTGAGGAAAGAAAGCAAGGAGACAGAGGTAAGAATAACTTGGGCAAGAATGTGTAGAGGAAATGAAGCTGGAAGGATAGCTTAGGAAAGGTCAGAATGTCACGAAGAGACTCAAACTTTGTCCTTAAGAAATGGAAAGAGATTATGAAGAAGGAAGAAGATACCTTTTAGCTTCAAAGGAGATAAAATGGGGAAAAAAAATGATGAACAGAAATTTAGTTAAGAATTATTTCTTATTTTAAGTAATAAAAGTAAAGTTGGCTCAGAAGAGCTAAGCATTACCTTTCCATTTGTGAGGACTAACTACCAGTTGTTTTAAAAACATTTTAATTTATAAAAGAGACAAAACTGATTTCAAGGACATCAAAATGCCAACACAATGAGAAAACCTCAAACAAACTGTCAATGATTTCTATTTCACCAAATGAAAAATGGTGCATTTATATTTATATCATTATGATTGATAATAGTCTAAAAACAGTTGAATAAATAAAAATACATGAATTGTGAAAACAAGCACTTTATAACATTGTTAATTTCACTAAGAATTATTTTAGTTCCATCTCAGAAATGTTTTATTTTTACTACATGAATATTTTCTCCTTAATTTAGCTGACATAAATAACTGAACAATAAGTTCAATTTATAGCTATCAATTAAAGTAGCTCTTTTAGTGTCTTTTAAAAATATATATATTTTTTATAACAACAAGAAGTTTTATTTGCGTGGAGCTTTTGTTTTAATTTGCTTTTACACAAAGCATTTTCTTTAATCATCTTGCCAAGGAAAACCTACAACTAGCTCTAAAACAATCATTGAAGAGTGTGCTATTTTGTTCAAGAGAGTTAAAGCCTTGATCCTACCAGGTCCATTTCAGTCCAATGGCTGAGGACACTTCATACATTGAAGACTGTGCCCTTGAAACTTTTTACTCACAACCTCCTCAGAATTTCTATTCAGTGTTTTCTGGAAACCTAGAATCTGTCTAGTTCTGATTGCCAGTGGCAAGCCTTTCAATGTTGAAAACCACAACATATTCAAAGTATTGTTTGCCAAGTAAGCATTCCTGCACTGCTTTCAATGACTCCCTCATCATGAGGTTTCTAGACCCTTTAAACACTTATCAGCCATCTTCTGGAAGTGCTCCAGTGAAATGCCATCCTTTTGAAATGTGGCACTCAAAATGATACAGATGCCACCTGAGATTTCATCAATGAAAGTATAATGATACTTTGAATCCTTTTCCTCCGAATCATTTCTCTCTTCTAATGTAACCCATGCTGAATTAGTAATCTTTTTTTTTTTTTGAGATCAAAGGCCATCAACTTTATTTTACTCAAGTCACTTTCTCTACAAACACATTGCTACCAAAAGAGCAAAACAGGAGAGATTTTTTCAGACTATAAAATAAGATTCTACTTTTTCCTTAATGCAGGAAGACACACTACAAATGGGGAGTCAAATGATAGTCCTTTATCTCTAAAATTTATGAATGGAATGCATTTTTTCCAACTAGTTTTTGTGTGTCTTTCAGTATTAATTGGACTTTCTCAATGGCTTTAAGCAACAGAACTAAATTCTCAAGGGCTCTCATTAGTAAAGGCTGATGTTAAAGCATGGGTAACCATTAGCTCAAAGGTGAACCATAGACATTTACCATTATTCATATTGTGTCTGTTTTTTCATAAAGGTCCACTACTCTTTTTGTTTTCTTACAGTGATGATGTTTTCTTATATGATTTATAAGCACTATTAATGAGAGAAAATTTTCATGAGAAATACTTCAATGACTCTGTCAAATATACAGATCATTGCATTCCCCTATAATTTCCATCAATTACCTATTCAGCTATGTATATACCACCCAAAACATACAATCCACTGATATAGTTGGAAGAGCTGAAAGACACAAATTGTGTTAAGTTATTCATTAATTGGAATCCAGGTTACTCTTCATTTAAATACTGTGAATTATAATCTTAAGATACCTCATACTACCATCTCATTCTGATGTCAACTAAAACCAGGGTAACTTTAATTTATTATCTAATTATAATTTATTATATTTTATGATAATCAGAATTTTACAGAAATAGCAGTTATGAACTAGGCCTGTCCTAAACACATTGGTAATGCCACCTGAAGCTAAAGAGTCTTTTAGTTTAGATTCTAGAAAAGCCTCACTTTAAATATCATATGTTAAGTAGTTAAGCCTTTTAAGTCAGATGCAGAAATGTAATTTCACATTTCCTACTTTTCCTTTCAGTTCCCTTTCTTGTTTAGTCTATTTTTGAACACAAGTTATCCAAAATTGTTTTTCCTCTTTTTGCCCCCAGTACTAGAGATTGAATCCAGGGCCTTCCACATGCGAGGCAAGCATTCTATTATTGTACTACCACTCCCAGACCATTATGCACTCATTTAAAAATATACAGAAATAATGGAAGTCCTACCAAAATGTGAACCAACTCTTCCCTAATTTCAAGAATGTCTTGATAAAGATCCCAATTAATTTGATCATTCCCAGAGCTCACATGATCAAGTAAAGATTAACCTAGCTATTCCTATCACGAATAACTTAGTCTATGTAATAACCTATTCTAAACTTTAAGATTCATTTGGATGCTACCACATAAACTGCTTCTTAACCACAGCAACTACTATTAAAAATTACAGAGAATGAAGCAAAACCACAGGTCAAAAATTTAAATTATGTAATAAAACTTATTCTCATTTTCCAAAATTTTGTTATACTTCTATTTAAATTTTTATCATGCGATGAACAAGAAATTTAGTGGGTTAAAGTAGTGGAATTAAGGGTAAGAAAGAAATATATATATATATATATATATATATATACTTTAAAAAATGTGACTTAAAAATAAAGTCTGTACATATACAACAAAAATATAAAAAGAAACACTCTGAGTTGTTATAAATGTAAAAGTTACAGTCCAAGTTTAGTTAGGTGGGTTTTTGAAAATGTATTCACTGTTTCTGTTTTTCTAATAAACAGCTTACCATATATTTCTAACATACCAATTCTCTAAAATAGCAATTTTCATCAAGGAAAGCATATTCCTCTGGAGAGGTGGGATGAGGAAAGATTAGAAGTTATCGAGTGGGCTACAGCACACATATGTAGCTTGAAACAGCATTCAATATTTATTTCTGTAATGCGAAGTATATTCATTCTGCAAACTACAGAAATGACAGCCTGCAATGATGGATATGGGTAAAACAGGTGAGAAAAGATGACCTCAAAGGAACTCTGGAGATAGGATAATAAAAGTAGATAATGGTTCAACTGTCTGATAAAAATGAGTTGCCTCTAACAGGACCATTCAGTTTTTATTGAAAGAACTTGCTCACCTCCGTGGAGAAGTGCTGCTCGGCAATTGGTGGACACTGCAGCCTTAGCATCACTTTCAGATAGTCCAAACAGCAACCCTCTGGTAGCACCATTAAGGATCTCAACTCAAGAGTCAGCTAAGGACACGAAACTAACACAAACATGACACTAAATGCCAGCTCATCTTGTCACATTGAGAGAGACTAATGAATTCTACAGTAGTTCTTACCCCAACTGGAACATGCATCTGAGAAGAGACTTATTTAACTCTTATTTTCTATCTGATGATTAATCCAATATAAAAACAAAACAGAAGGATGAAGCTCTCTACAACAAGAGAAAATTTCTGAAGACATTAATTGGTAAGCTTACAGTAAGAGGTTGAGAAAAAAATCGTATTACACTCTAGTACCACTTCAAATTCTAAATTTCTTAAAATAACATTTCAATAGAAAGTGATTAATATTAATATTAGACTAATGTAAAAAAAACTGAAGAGTCCAATAACCCAAATAACAAATAATCACATTTTAATATTTACAGCTAAAATACCAACTTATTTTTCATGATAAGGTAAAATAATTAAAGTTCAAAACGGGAAATCTCATGTCAAACTAAAGGATACAAGTTTGCCACATCATACGGCCCTCTTATTTCCAAAGGCTAAAATAAAATGAACGAAAAATTGAATATGAGAAGTTATTTAATACCATTTCAATGGCTTTATTTGCAGTGAATTAATAGGATGCCTAAGTATCCAAAATCAAATCAATTACATACATTTAGATCCTCATAGTTTTGATGGGTTTCTTAGGTTTATGAAAATATAAACAAACCTTTAAAAGCATTTGTAACAATATAAAGGAAAACTATATAAACAAAACTTGAAGCCCAGAATTAATGGGGATAAATTTTACCTTTCAGCAATTATTATGAGCAAATGCACAGTTAAAAGAGAAAACATGAAACTCATTATATTACTATTTTAATTTCTCCCATAGAAATCCAACAAAGTTTTCTAACTGGAAGAGCAAAAACAAAGTACTTCATGCTAGACTTACCCTTTCTGCAGCACTGGATATAATTATATTCTACAAAACAGAAAGTACTCACTATTAATCTTAGATAAAGTAAAAAAAAAATCACTGAAATGTCTTATAAACAACCAGTAACCACATTTTAACATTTAAGGCTCAAAAACCAACTTCTTCTAATAATAAGTTAAACAATTCAAGTGAAAAATGAAAGACCTCATGTCAAACTAAAGGCAGCCTATAAAAAGATACAGAACAGGCTTTCTAAACAAATCTTAGTAGACATGAATTAAGTTTAAAAAACTAGTTGAAAAGGTCATATACCCTTAATTCAACTCACTGATAACAAAACAACTGTTATCTAGACTACTCTTTTCATAGTGGTAAATTGCAAATTCCTTATCAAAAGATAAAGGCTTTCAACACATCTTTCCCCTCCCTTTTGCTATTGTTCTGTTGATATTTTTCTTTCCCTTAAAACTTGCAGAGCTCATTGAAATTGAAGAATTTATGCCTGTGCCTTGAGAATTTCCTGCTTTAGGAAAAGGGAATCAGTTTGACAATATCAGGGTATTAAATAAACTGTCAGATTCACATCTAAAACATTCTAAACATTCTAAATTCTAAAATTTATGGAACCATACCTTTCCTTTGCAGATCTGCATCAAATTGAGGGCATTGGAAATTGTGTACCTTCTCATTGTGGAGTCTTTGATGGCAGGACTATAGACAAGTTCAAAGCCCAGGCCTCGGTCAATTGCCTTCACAGGAAATAAAGAAAAGAAACTGTCTAGGATGAACATACACTGTCTTATTTAATTTTCACTTAAGTCTCCACTCCATCTCTACCACCCATCTCTTACACATCAAGGTATAGCCTTAAACAAAGGCAGATACGCACCCAAATGGCAACACCAACAAGAAGAAAACAGCTCTGCATTGAATTTGATCCAGAGTTTACCTTAGCTGTGGGGAAGCTGATTTTATATATATAAACAGGAATTATGAAGAGGCTAAGGAAAGCAAAGTCCCAGTGGGATGGCAGAAGAGCCACTCCATGAACTATGGAAAGGAAAAAAAGATGTGTTTCCCTAAATATAGGGTAAATTAAGTGCAAACATAGTAAAAAACAAAACAAAACAAAACAAACAAACAAACAAATAAAAAACAAGTACTTTGGCTTAAGAATGAAGAAAGGAAGAAAGAGACAAATGAAGATTTCAGGAACACCTACAGAATGGTAAAGCCTTTCCGGTAAGTCATTTATTACAAACTAAGTGGAATGACAGAATAATAGTCATGGTTCACTGAGGGATGACTATGTGCTAAGCACTGTACTAAAGTAATGCTATGTATATATTTAACGCTTATAACACCTTTATAGAACACTATGGCAGAGATGCTCATTTCTCAGATTGATGGCATATCCCAGAAAAAAAAAAAAAAAAGATGGAAGAAGCTGGGACCTTGAGGATTTTACCCAGCTCACCATACAAGCATGGCTTTTTTTTTTCTTTGTTTGTTTAAAGAGGGGGGGGGGAATTTTTAATATTTATTTTTTAGTATTTGGCGGACACAACATCTTTGTATGTGGTGCTGAGGATCGAACCTGGGCCGCACACATGCCAGGCGAGCACGCTACCACTTGAGCCACATCCCTAGCCCAATGGCTTTTTTTCATAGGAAAAAAAAAAAAGTTCTCTCATTTAGTGTATTTTTAATACATAGGGATTTCTAGGTAAGAAAGCCTGGAAGGGATGGAAATGGGATTGAAATGAATTTCAATGCTATTGAGCTTCCCAGGTGAGTGACTCATCCATTCACAACAGATGTTTTAAGCCCACTATGTATAAAAGCTCCCTTCTAGGAGCTTATACTTTAGAGGGGGAGACCATCAAATATATAAAGATCTAAAATTTCAGCTGTAATACATATTATTAAGGAAGAGTCTGAAAGTGGGTATGGAGAAATTAAGTAAATCATAGCAGAAGGAACATTTTTGAGAGAAGAAAAGTAGGCTTGGAGCACAGTGACATGTAGGGGATTGGGGATATAGCTCAGTGATAAAGCAGTTGCCTGTTCAACCACTAGACCTATAAAACAAAAACAAACACAAACAAAAAACAAAATGGAAGGCCTGCGGGTGGAAAAGAAAGGAGGAGGGGAAACCTTGTGGTGAGAGGTGAGGCTAAAGAGGATAGGAAGGACCAACTTATATGGGCCTTAATAATATATGGTGACAAAGATTAATCCTAACAGCAAGGGGAAATGTCTAAAGGATTTTTAGTATGGAGGTAATAATTAGACTCCCAGTTACAAAAGTCACACAGGCTGTGGTGTTGTTTGGAATGAATAAGGAAGGATGGTAGGCATGGTCTGGGCAGGACAGTCCAAGTCTGTGGCTGGCAAATGAGCTTATATTACCCAGAGGATGAGTTAGAACTCATCCAGGTGAGGCTGCTGAAGTCTACCCTTGAGTGTTTACAGGGAATGAAGAAACTTGTCTTCAGAACTGCCCACCTTGACTTACCTCTGGTGTACACTGAGGGTCCCTTCTACATTTCCTTCCTGAACACAGATTTCCTTCTTTCCATCCCCAAATCTTCCCTTTTCCCCAGGCCTAAGGCTCTCAAATTTATATTTTCCTACATATCTGGTATTACTTTAGTTGGAATTTAAATACTATTTTCTAAACTGCGACTTTTCTCTCTCCCCTTACTTTTGAAAAATTTCCCCCACTTCTAAATCTTTGGCTTGTGTTGATTATTTCTAGGAATGACATTTGTTATAACACTCTTGGTACCATAATTAAATCTATACCTCCTTCTTCCCGCCTAATTTATAAACTCAGGGCTGGTGTCACAACACCTCTTTGTAACACCCAATTGTCTTTTATCCAAATAGAAATATTTTTATATTTTGAGTGAATAAATAGTAGTTTATGGAAAAGAGGTCATGACAATGACCAGGTACAAGGGTGAACTTGGCTAACTAAAATTCACAGATAAATTAAAAACATCTCTTTTAGTCATGTTATCATCTCCTTCGCTATTTCTTTTACCAAAACTACTAATTAGTCTAAGGAATCTACTTCTTTTCCTCATTTCTCTAGTTTTGGGACTAAAACACAAAGCAGTAGAATAAAGAAGATAAGTGAGTGATTTAGAGCTGGATGATCAGATCCCAAAATATTCCTAATTGACTGAACCTAAATTTCTAAACCCTTGTGGGGATCAGAGCAAATTAAAAACTCATTGTGAGGTAGAGGAGACAAAAATAAAGATAAAATTATCAGCTTAATTCTTTAAAAAAAGTTATGATATTAATCTTGGTACATTAATCAAGTTCACTTTAAAACTGGCAAGAATACTCTTGAGAAAGAAAAATAAAAGATAATGTGCCATTGAAGGTTGTGCACATTTCTCTCATAATACCTTATTTAAAATCTTTAGATGAATAAAATTTATACTCATTACCTGTACTCCTGTTTCTAAGACCATTTTAATGTAAATCACTGTATACTCATCAAATGATTGTTCATAATAGCCTCTTCATAAAGAATGACAGTGCTTGCTTGATTGGCTTTTGTTCCCATGTCTGACCAAAGGTTCTGCAATAGGCAATGCTTAGATTTCTTTACTAATGAGAATAATAGTCATAAAGATGCTACCAAGGGCAGGTGTGTAATACTTGAATTAAGAGAAAATGGCCATAAAATTCAAGTATAAAAACTTAAGCAAAGCTGTAGACAAAGAAGAGAAGAAAACAGGGAGTTTATTACTAGGATAATATTCTGTCAATTTCGTAAAAAAAAATAGTTTTTTAATTGAATTCAAATGGATGACAATACATATTTGTTCACAAGAGCCGCATATTAAATAAAAATAAGAAAACAATAGTCTTATGTGCATCTCTGCTTTTATTTGCCCCATCCTCACCTCCCGTGACTACTTTTATTAACTTCTTGTCTTCTTCCAGTTTCTTCACGCAAACATAAGCAATTATGAACATGTATTATTTTTCTTTTTCTTACCTTAAAGGTAGCTTTGTCCTGAAAGCTTTACCATGTCAGGCCACAACCTCTATTCTCTTTATAGCAGCATAGTATTACATTGTAAAGATACAGTGTATATAATGTTTAACCAAGCCTCTACTGATAGATTTGAGTTGTATCAACTACTTGTAGAATAAACACTAATGTGGGTTTGCTGGATATTATAAATTGTGTCCCCAACCATAACAAATATATCTTATTTGAAAATAGAGTCATTTGGGGAAGAATAAGGAGGGTGGTTATAATCAAACTATGTTATGTGCATATATGGAAACATCACATAAAAAAGATTAATTTGTACAATCAATATGTGCTAATGATTAAATAAACATATATATATATATATATATATATATATATATATATAGTGATGACCATGTGAAGACACACAGGGAGAACATACTGTAAATAAATACAAAGGCAGAGATTGGGGTTAATGCAGCAAACAGCCAAGGAATAACAGTCAAAGATTGTTAGCAAAATCACCAAAAGATAGGAAGAGGTAAGCAAGGCTTACCTACAGGTTTGAAGGGGAACACAATCCTACTGATACCTTGATTTTAGACTTCTATTCTCCAGAATTGTGAGACAATAAATTGCTGTTGTTTTAGACTTTTTTTTTTTTTTTTTTTTTTTGTGGCACCAGGGATCAAACCAGGGGCGTGAGAAGGCAAGTACTTGCTAGGCAAGTACTCTATCATTAAGCCATATTCAGCCCTTAAATTTCTGCTGCTTTAAACCACTTGAGTTTATGGTACTCAGTTATAGAAGATCTAGGAAACTAATATACTAGGTAGAGGATAGTTTATTTTTGATTTTAATAGTTGTTGCCAAATTACCCACTCCCCTCAGGAACTGTTCTGATTTACACTATTACAAACAAAGTATGAGAATGCCTATTTTCCCAAAGCATTATGACACAGTGTATAGGCAGATTTTAATATAAATTTAAATATGAATTTGTCTTATAGTGAATTTAAATATCTTTTCTTCCTTTTTCTCTTTCTTTTTGTTTTGGTGGTGCTGGGAATCAGACCCAGAGACCCTAAATGCCAAGCAAGCATTCTACCACTGAGTTACATCCACAGCCCTTAGGCTACTTTTCTTATGTTTAAAGGACAATCTGTATTTCCTCTCCTATGAAATGTCTTTTAACATTCTTAATCCATTTTTTGTATTGTTTATTCTTTTTCTTTTTTAAAAAAAATTTCTCAAGTAACTAAAGATAACTTGAAGTCACTGTTAATGGCAATAACATTAAAAAACAAAAAGATAAAGCAAAGGTAAAGGTATGTGGTGCTTAAAAAAAATCCTTCTCAAAACACAAATGAATAAAGATCATGGTTTTTTTTTTCCCTCTCTCTCTTCAATTCCATGATTCCCCATTCACAATGCAGACCAGGCACAGGGCCTGGGCTGGGTGTACATGCGGTATGCTTACTCTACCTTCTCTTTCTATATTGTCAGTGTAAGAACACAGCCTGTGGTAAGTACCAGGAGGCCTAAAGATCATGTTTTAAAATATGAAATTATTCTGTGTTTAACAAAGAGTTCAGATGTAAAATAACTTTACATAGCATTTCAGAATGATAGATTTGGAATCAAAACAGTAAAAATCCCTAGCCAACTCTTTTGAGAGAAACATTTAACCATGAGTCACAAACTACCTGAGGCTCAATTTCACTACCTGCATATGGAGATAATGAACATCCACCCCACTTCAATGCTACTGGGCCACAGCAGGCGTGAAAGTGCTTTTGCTATAAAATGCTGAGGAAGTCACTTGATAATCCACAAAAAGCAGTCGAATCCAATTTTTTTGGAAATATATCTATCACATAGTAGAGCTGAGATTGCCATACAAATTAATTAAAAATTCCAGAAGAGGTTTGTAGAAGATTTTGTAAAAATCTGCACAACTGATATTATGGAGCCCTAAGCACATGGTGAAGATGACAAAAAGACCTAGTGCTGTTGAGTGCTGTCAAGTGCACAAATGGAGCATTTTGGTATAAACGCTGGGTGCTCCAGCTCCTAGTCCCTAATCTCAGTTTTCTGAGCTGATAATTCTCACATGGCTTTTGGCCTAAAGGTAAGACTAATGAATTACCTATCTTAATACTCTCGCTTTTCACTATCACTAAAGAAAAGGACACCAATTTAGATCTGTGTTGTTTTCTTATGTGCTGAATAATGTGATCCTTATAAAGCTAACCTGTCAACTTCTCATGGTCAAAGACAAATTTATCCTCAAAGCCATGGGAACATGGAAGGACCAAGAATTAACACTGAACTATTATCCATATGCACTAAATGATGGTTTCACAATGAGTATATCTCCAATAGTTCCGTACCAACATTAGACATGATATTGCAAATGATAAACACACCTATGCAACAACTATTATTTGCCCTGGACAATCAACTGGATACCTGTGTGTTTAGTTTTCTCTTTTAAGTGAATAAAGAATAGGGACTTTTCTGCTACTTGACCAATTCATACCACAGTCTACTTCTATACTAGATGAAAACTAATCTTATGCAAGCCTTTCTTTCCACTCCATAATCTAGTTTTTATTAAACAACATATGTAATATGTTCACAAGACTTTTTTTAAAGCAGACACTGTGTTAAATATTGCACATCGTTCCTGTCAAATTTTTTACTTGCAGAATTCTTGAGTTGAAAAATGTGGGAATTATGCCAAAAATACCCATCACACAATAGCAGCTTTCCTGCACCTCCAGATGGAATGGGGAGGGGCTGGGATGTCCTGGTGCTTTTGCATCAAGTGCCACACTCCTGGTCATGTTGCTTCAGTGCCCCACTTCCTCAATGCATATACTTCCTGCTCAACACTGACAGCAACTTAGGCCAGATTCCCAAGCTGCACCCAGATACATCAAGTTAGAAATATACCAATTCAAGGAGAAAATTTCAAGAAAGACTTTTAGGCAAGATATTGGGAGTAGTTAAAAAAAGGCCTATGCACAGCTGGTATGCTCTAGAAGCTTGCAATCTGGTTTAAATTGAAGGCGAGTTCATAAGAAATTCAATTAAAAGTCCTCACCAAAATCAGCACTGGGAATCTTACCATTGTCATGGAACATGAGGAATTATGAGCTGTGCATTGCTGTCCTCTCCAATGACTTGGCCTCAGCATCACATGCCACTGATTTCTCCCAACCAACACATGGTATCATGTGTGAACTTATTCAGGCAGAGCCACCTAGAAGATGGCCTTCCTAGTTCATTAAGGTGAAGAAAAAGGTGAAAAAGTTGTAGTTCAATAATAATTTGCAGAGTGGCTGCAATGCCTAACTCTGGAGATGCTATTTGTGTAGGAATGGGTTGGCAGACTGAAGCTGGTAAAAAGCTAAGGCAAACTTCTAAAGACAGATTGCTACTTCTGGAGAGAAAAAAATATATGAGGCCAACAAGACTTACTGTCCTAAACCTAGGTACTGTATTAATTTGTGGCTTTTATCATAATTACTTGAGGCACACATCAGAGGTCTTACTTTACAGACAACCAATGAGAACAGACTTAACCCTGTGACTGAAGAGTTAAATGACCTCTTATTAGTTTTCATTATCCCATATTTTATAAGTGGGCTCAACAGTACACAGAGCTTCAAACTCCAAAATGTGATGATTCAGGTGTAAGTGTTTCTTCATTTACTTAGAAGTATTAGTACAGGCATGGGGAGACCAGTGATTCAAGTTCAGCCAATACTAAACTTGTTCAGAGGTCTTCATTAACCAAAAAAAAAAGAGCTGTATTTAGCAGCATATTTTCAGGGGTAGTAAATAAGTAAATAAATTTTTCTATGCCAAACAGATCCATTTTTTTCCCCTCATTATCTCTTCTTAATACTCAGCATCAAGTCAGTTCCTTAGGAGAAAATGGAAACAAAAATCTAGCAAGTAAGCAGGATGTGATGGCACATGCTTATAAACCAAGTGATTTGGGAGGCTGAGACGAGCCTGGGTAATTTAGTGAGACCCTGTTTCAAAATCAATAAAATGGGCTGGGAATGTAGCTCAGGGGTGAAACACTCCTGGGTTCTATCCCCAGTTTATTTTGTTCTATCCCAACAAAATAAAACAAAAAACAAAAAAGTCAAACCAAACCAAAACAAAAACAAAAAAACCCAACAATCTAGGGAGTAATGATTTTAAAGAGACAAAAGAATAAGGAATTAACCACTTTGAAAAAATTAATATTCCAATTCTGAAAAAATAGGGTATGTAATTTGGATTATATTTGCCAAACTTTTTGCATGGATAGTAGTTTTTGAGAACAAGATTGAGTTTTAGAAGCCACTGTTCTAAAATAGTATTCCTAAGATCTTGTTCCCAAAGCAAATAGTTAACATATTTGTTGACCTCATAACTATCAAATAGTTACTAGTATGAAATAATGTCACCTTTAGAATGGAAATGGAAGGGGACTGAAACTTTAGAGAGCAGTATGACAGATATAAGATGAAAGGTATAGGAAAACAAGAAAAAACTATGTAGATGGGTGAAAAAGAAAATTCTGTAGCAACAGGGAAGAATATTTTGGTGCCAATACCATGCTGTTTTTGTTACTATTGCTCTGTAGTATAGTTTAAGATCTGGTATTGTGATGCCTCCTGCTTCACTTTTCTTGCTAAGGATTGCTTTGACTATTCTGGGTCTCTTATATTTCCAAATGAATTTCATGATTGCTTTTTCAAGTTCTACAAAGAATGACATTGGGTTTTTAATAGGAATCACATTGAATCTATATAACAGTTTTGATAGTATGGCCATTTTGACAATATGAACTCTGCCTATCTAAGAACATGCAAGATCTTTCCATCTTCTAAGGTCTTCTTCAATTTCCTTAGCTTTGTTTTTAGTTCTGTAGTTTTCGTTGTAGAGGTCTTTCACTTCTTCTGAATTCCAAGTATTTTGAACACGTGGCCACACTGTTATTACAAAAGCAACCCTGGGCTCTTGTGTGAGCTAGCATGCTTCAGTGCAGATTATAATTTTGCATAATTCATGCCCAGGTGATTCCATGACTTGCTCCTTACCCCTTTTGAGTTTGCTAGTATCTCAAGGACTCTCTGTGTATTATCATTTTTATTATTATTATTTACTTTTCCTATCTTTCTTGACTGTTCTGTCTCCTTAATATTCAAAGTTCAGGATATAAGCACCCATTATTATTAGTTACCCTCTTAAAAAACATTGTTCATAAATTTTAATTTCTAAGGCTTTTCAGAAACATCTTGATACTTTTTATTTTAGCTTGCAAAAATAAAATCATCTTCTCTAAAACTGTTTCTTCTTACCTAGTTTTTATTTTTCCCTCTTGAATGTTGATTTCTTCTATTCCTTTCCAATATGCTAATGTAAGTTTCTACAGACTCAAATATACAATGGAAAGGGTAACACTTACCACATTAATAGGAGGTCTTTTGAAGTAAAATGGTAGTTTCTCTGTTACAGTTATGCAGACTAAATCCACATCTAAATGCGTGCAAGCAACCTATTAAGAAGAAAAAACAAATAAGGCAAAATGAAAAATGTGTACAAGTAAAGACAAGATATGGTCAGACCTGAATAAAGAGAAACATGGATAGGTATGGATCCCTCTATGCTTGTTATTGTGGTTTGTGTTGAAATACACCTGACCCATTACAAAGCCGATTGTTTAGCCATTCCCTCAGGTTTGATTTGAATGGTTTAACTGTGACCCAGCTGAAGCTGAGAGACATGTCTATAGATGCTCCTCAAAAGACAAGACCTGGGGACCGTCTAATTCAGATGGTCTTCTACAATGGGATGGGTTATTGAGGCTCAATATCTAAGGGATTACTTCAGATTGTTCCAGAAAGAAGAAATTGTTTTGAAATCTAAGGAAGCAGTAAGTCAAAAGGAATGTATGCATGGTACATTTGTTCCACAAACTATTTATTGAGGAATTGTCCTTTTTATCAGGAATTGTCCCAAGCCTATCACTCCAATCAGTCTATTTAGTGGCTAAAGAAACATAACATGGAACTACTGATAGCATTTTGTTCAAATAATAGAAACAGTTGATATAAATGGAAGAAGCAGAGCTGTTACAAATCAAATAACAATGAATGTATTTTTGAAGTTTTAATTTCCCTTTCATTTGATCTAATTTTTGATATTATTGATTAATAGTCTGTATTTTCTTCTAAAATAAAAACATCATACTAAATTAAAAACTAAGCAGATAAAGAAATCAGAATAAGTGGAAAATCAGGGAAGGAAAAGAAAAGCTGGGCAACAGAGCTGCTTGGATAGAATGCAAGCCAGAGCATACTGCTCAAAGATTCCTATCTGGCTTTGATTTTTGCCATTACTTGATTTATAGAGATAAAAAGAATTGTTGTCTTGCACTGTATTAAAAATAATCCCTGTTGACAGTGCCAATGTGTACAGACTTGATGAACAAATTTAAACAGCCTGCGTAGTTATGTTAGCAAACCAATATCAGTGGCACACACCAGGAAAAATGGTGAAGTATGGAAGGGGGCATCAAGAGAGGGTAGTAATCCCCTACAGGATTGGTACCAACCTTCATCATTGACAGGGATAGCACATATTGTCCTTCATCAGAATTCCCACTGTGGTCACTCCTATCTCCACCCAAGGGCTTTAGGAAGCAAGTAATGATCAGAGGCTGCCTGGCTCTAAGACCGTCATGGTAACTTAGTAAGCCTGGGAAGCAATGCTGTTTTGGCAGAAACACTTGGCTCATAAATAATCTGCCCCATCCCTACTGCTCCAGCTGTCCAACTCATAAAAGAGTCATTGAAAATTTAGGAATAGATGAAGAAAAGCTCTGAATAATAACTAAAACAAGTTCAAGTTATAGTCATCATTTTCTAACTACCAGACTGGTAAAGATCAAAAAGTTCAATAATATAGTGCTGATATGAGAATGAATAAACAGGCACACACAGGGTTTTTTGTTGTTGTTGTTTTTAATTTTTTTAATATTTATTTTTTAGTTTTCGGCGGACACAACACCTTTGTTTGTATGTGGTGCTGAGGATCAAACCCGGGCTGCACGCAAGCCAGGCGAATGTGCTACCGCTTGAGCCACATCCCCAGCCCACACACAGGGTTTTAAACAAGTAAAAGGTCTTGAAAAGCCATTTAGCAATAGCTATCAAAATTTTAAATCATACACTAGCAATTTCACTTAGAGGAATATACTCCATAGGACTCCTGAAACATATTCTGTCCTTAGTCTATACAAAGAGTAAGGACAATAGTGCAAGGATAGTCATTGCTACATCAATCACAAAAGACTACACACAATTAAACATCCCTCAGTTTTACTTAAATATTTATGATCCCTTTATATGATAGAATATACCAATTTCTTATAGGGGAAAAAAGTTCATCTCTAATTGATTTTATGGAACAATCTCCAAGATTACACGGTAAGGTGAAAAAAGCAAGGCATCAGATGGGAAGGAAAGGAGACAGAGGGGAGAATGAAGGGAAGGACAAGGTAAATAATATTTTGAAAAGATACATAAGAATCTCAGTAATAGACACTCTCCTCAAAATAAAGCTAGATTAGGTTACTTTTTCTTATGTATTACTCCTTTCTTCCCCCTCTCCTATAGAAGTGGCTGATTAAACAATGAATTTGTAGTTAAGTAATCCATTATAAGAAACTTTTCATTTCAAAGGACAGCTCCATTTGGCTCCTTCTGACACGGAGAACTTAAAATGCCCCAAACTGAGTTCTTCTGTTATTTAGCTTTCTATTAACCCAAAGTTTAACTGGTACATTTAAAGAGCCATAAAGTTAAATGTTAATATTCAGACTATAATGAAATGCTTTCAAAATCATTAAAAAGATAAAATTCAATATAATTTTGGGATTAAGAATCTTCTAATAGCTTTCTCTGAAAAATGATAGATTACATATGAATTCATATTAGTTAGCCACATACATATATGTGAAATGTGTGTGTGTGTATATGTATATATACACATACATATACATTTTGTGTGTTTGTGCACACATGCACGTGCACCAGGGACTCCTACAACAAAGAAAACATATTTCCATAAAAATACATACATCTTTGCCTTTATGACACAAAGGGAATAGGAGGGTAGGGGTTCATAGTGCACTGTAGCCCCTAAACTTCTTTCATGGATGTTGGGGTAATAAACTTTGGAATTTTTGATTAACAGTATACCAGGGAGAGTCAGGCTTACAAAGGAAAAGAGATGATCATGAACAGTAGTTCTCAATGTTAGATGTCACAAAACTCCCCTTAAAAAATGTACTAAAAGTGGAGATTACAGGCCCCATCTCCCATGATTCATTCAATAAGTTGAGCCTAACGATATGCATTTTAACAAATATCACAGGAAAATCTGAAGCTAGAAGACCATATCCTGAGAAAATGGCCTTGAATGCTACTCTATAACAGTGCCCTGCAAAGAGAAGGCATAGATTTGAGGAGCAGAGAAAAAACCAGTAGTTCTATTTTCATTTATTTCTTAATTCACTTTCCTAAAATTTGTTTTATATGTATATTTTGCAAAGCGCACTGGCATAATGGAACATGAAAATAACTTTCAAGAAACAGAGACATACTGGAAAAGTAGGCTCAATATTTCTTTAAACTGATAGGGTGCCTAATCTAAGCAGTTCAGAGTTTACTGGAGTAAATAACCTGAATTTTCCTCTATCCTGCTCAGTTACTTTAATCTTAAATGGGAATAAATGACTTGGAAGCTCCTAAACATACTAAGCAACTCTCTGTCTCTCTGTAATATTCCACGGTTGTCCCTGATCCCAAGGAGGCATGGCCAGTAGACCCACTCTCTGTGATGATCTTTAATCTTTGCCTTATCCCCTGGAGAAGCTAAGGGAACAGAGTTTCTTTTTTATGAGACATCTTCCATGCTGTGGAAAACAGTATGCTATTTCTTGTGGAAATGATGCTATTTAAAGTGTTTAGATTTTATACCAGAAAATATTGATGTATACGTGTACTTGTATATAAACATTTTTATTTATTTTTAATTACTTAATAAGTAATTACTTATTAAATGTACATATACAAGTACACATATACATCAATACTTTCTGGTATAAAATCTAAACACTTTATGACTCATTTTAGAGACCTAACTTTTAGAATATCAAACCTATATGAATATCCGTTAAAATTCTGGGTAATAAACTTGCAAACAAAACAAATCACTTATGGAAAGCAACCTATCAAACAACATACTGCTTGCACCTGACCTGACTATAAACCATGAAATACTTAACAAAACCTTTATAATGAGAAGGAAGATATCTTTTTAAATTATTTTCTCCAGGAAATAGGAAGAATTCTAACTTCAACTGAAGAATGGGTATGATTTATATGGAGATATTCCAATTTTAAAAATTGTTCTCATGTAACTTTTGGAATATCAGTCAATTCCAAACAATTACTGTGTGAATTTTTTATATTTTATATATATCTTCCATTTCCAAAATATTTCTGACTGTTCCATCCACAACCATCAAGCATGTTTTTAGCAAGTTCAAATTTGAATAGTCTGAGAAAAAAAAAGTAATAAGATAAATGAATAAGTTAAAACTGTCATATATACTTATAATCTAAAATCTAAGTCCTACCTCTATTCACATACTTGCTAGGGTATTTATAGCAAATCATTTAACTTAAGTCTCAGTTTTCACTTCTATAAAAAGGGGATAGTAGTAAATACTCAGCCTAGTTATCCTGAGATTGCTGCATAAGTTAAAAAAATAAACACATAAAAGTCTTTGGAAGGTTCTATAAGTACATTTTTTTCTAGCCAAAATGTTACTTATTTTGTTTCCCTAATCACTAGTAAAGGGTCATGGAAACATAAATTATATGATCTTCAAAATTAATTCAGAAATCAATTATAAAACAAAAAACATCATATATGATCAACTTTTTAGTCTATGCCAAGGCTGAGTTACTACTTAATAACAAAACTAAGTTGCAGTTGCTTAAAATTTTGCAAAGTCCATGGTCCTTTTTATACAGTGATTTCAGCAATGAATCAGACTTTACTTGTGGAACCTGAAAAATCAGATATCCAGACTCAACTGTAAACCTACTGGTAGGATGAAACATGACTGATTTAAAACTTCCATAGAGGTCTTTGATGTCTAAAAACTACTCTACTCATCCCTTTAACTGAAACAAGTTACTATACTATAATTTTGCATTTTATAAAGATGCTACCAAAAGAGAATAGGTATCTATGGATAAGTTTTGGTGTTTCCTTCCATTTATATAATTAAGAATTCATAGTGTTCCTTAAAAACTAAACCTATCACACATCAGACTCTAGTCAATAGCTCCATCTACTAGATAAAGGTTAAGACAAAAAACAACAACAACAAAATTACAATTTTAGAACAAATTTGGCTTAAAAAAGAACAGAGGTAAAATTAAAACATCTAAGACCAGTATTTTTTTTTTTTCCTGTTATAGCCTTTGGCAGATATACCTCTGTCAGATGGATCCTTTTTTGAGCATAGATAACTTTCAAAACTTTCTAAAATTAGTTATACCTCATTTTACATATTGAAACATATTCCTGAAAAACTGTATTACAGTTGATTTTTTTTCCTTTACTATAATAATTGAAAATGCCCAGGGTCATCAATCTCAAGTTGACAAAATGAGTACACGTTAAGCTCCTTTCTTTCCTGCAAAGGTACCAAAATGGCAATTTTAAAAGTCCAAAGGAATTCAATTCATAAAGGCTGTCAGAATAGCAAAAGAAATCATATTAGCAGATGATAGATTATGAAGAATTTCTGGAAGACTTAAAGGCTGACAATCATACTGGCATATGGGCAGTACCTCAGAGCATGCAAAGGTGGAAGCTGAAACAGAGGGTGAAGCTTTCCTGTCCTTTTCTTCCATTTTAGGCAACAGTTGAATAAGAAGGGCAGAAACTCAAGTGATTTTAGAGCTAGAGGGTGATGGACCAATATTTATCCAAGAGAAGTTTTGAATGAATGTAGCAAAAAGAAAGAAACAGGAGAGTCAGTCATGATGTCACATGCCTGTAATCCCAGCAACGGGGGAGGCTGAGGCAGGAGGATCTCAAGTTCAAGGCAAGCATCAGCAACTTAGAGAGGCCCTAAGCAACTTGGTGAGACTTTGTCTCAAAATAAAAAATAAAAAGGGCTTGGAATGTGGCTCAGGGATTAAGTGCCCCTGGGTTCAATCCCTGGTACCCCCCGCCAAAAAAAAAAAAAAATCAACAGGGAAAAACTTGATGGGCTCTTTCAAACTGAGCCCATAAACTGTCTAGATAGATAAAACAACACACAAAACAAAATGCTGAGGGCCATTGCCAAGTAGGAATGACGCATCGAAATTTCCTTGCCAGCGTACCCCATGTTAAATGGACTTGCCTTGGAAATTCGCTGTGACATTGCATGTGTGTTTGAGAAAGGTGACCCTGCTCAAGGATGAGGGTGGATCCAGGTTTAGGGTGTATCCTGCAGGTTTTAGGAAGTATCCCGGTTTAGGATAATTTGGGTTTAGGACAATCTGGATTTAAGGCAGTTCCAGGTTTAAGGTTATTGCTGCTGGGAATAGGGCGTATCCTGCTGCCTGAGTTCCCGTTGAGTTCTCGTGGAATTGAGAAAGTATTTGGGACGTGAATTGTGCGGCAGAACTTGGATTTCCCCAGAACGTGTGTGTAGAGGCCGGTGTGAGTTCGGGAATAAAGAATTGCTGTTTGAATCTACAAAGCTGTGAGTGGCTTGTGATTTTGTGCCCAGCCAAGACTGTGGCAACAAAAAACCACACATCCCCTCTGTGAAATTCTAGAGCTCAACTGTAAATGAAAAATCCTAACAGTTTTCAGATGGGATAAAACATGTCACCTGCAAAGGCATATATCAAATTTGTTAAATGGAATTAGCTTTTTTTTACTTAATTGTTACTTACATGAAATAATTTTTCTGTCTTTGGAAAAACTGCAACAATATCATACAGCCGGACTCTTGAAGAAGTAGCCCTCTAGTGACAGAAGAAGAATGTTATTAATACAGTAACAAAAAATATACATACATGGAATTCTGCACAGTGATCTATCTACACTTACATTTCAATCACATAACACTTCTAATGTGCTACTGATTTTTCTGTTTTGCTTTGTATGTTGGCAGAAAAACACATGAGAATTAGGTACTAACACCTAACCCACTAATCATCCTCCTCCTTCTTACACTTGTTATGCTTTAAATGTACACCAGTTAAACTGCTCTGGACATTTGGTTTATTAAAGATGAATCTAAACCATAACTCTAATCTTTAAGTTATCTAAACCAATGGAATGACAAGTTATTAATATTCAAAATAAGGCATGGCAATGCTAAATTGTGGTCTTCCCTATCTGTAGACCAAACATTGTGTCTGACATACAGCACTGTATCCACTATTTGATCTTACAATCTAGTGAATGAGCTTGCCAGACATTCACCTACTATGTGGATACAAAATCACTAGGACATAAATCTGTCCTCAATGGAATTCACCGTTTTTTTTTTTTTTTCTAAGACAAAAAATATACAAGACTAAGTTCATGTGTACTATGCAATGTATGTGATACAAAAAGAATAGCATCAAAAAAATATAAATACAAATAAACACCTGAGAGTCCTAGGACAGGAGAATACATCAGTAAAGACAGCATTATTGTTTATAAAAGAAAGTCTCAAACCTATAATGTATGTATCTAAACGTGAAAAGATTGGAAAATATATATTCAAATGTACACTCTCTGAATGCTAGGATAAAGTGTGATAGCTCTTCTTTGTATGTTGGTACCTTTTAAATTTTTACAACCTCTTCTTCATGAAAAGGCAAAGCATAATACAAGTTAGACCAAAGTTTAAGAGAAGCAGCCAGTGCCTTGCTTAAGCAGGTAAGAGGGCATACTGGACAAACTTGGGCTAAGACAGGGCAGGTTAAAGGCTCTGGAAAAAGCTAGGATCCAGGATTCTCTTCTCCACTTGCCCATTTCCACTTGGGTTGGGGGACAAAAAGGAGCCACTAGGATGTTCATGATAACAAGAGTAAATCAAAGTCTTCCCGTCCTATCAAAAGTCAGTTCTATTTATGTCCATCTGGACTTAGAGAACCAAAATGTTACCTTATAGGTATATAAAATATCAAAACTGGGCTTCTCACAAGTTCTTTTGTCAAGTGTTATAAAGTGAGTCGGTCTGTCCTTCATCATTCTGTTCCACCATGTTCTTGCTAAAGATAAAACAGCTCACCTTCTCAGGGATTCATTTTCTCTCTCTCACACGTGATGATCTTTCTTATCACATGAATCTCTCCCATTAACAAAATCTCTTCATATATATATATATATATATATATATATATATATATATATATATATATATATATCTCCACCAATTACCCTATGCTTTCTGTTCTCCTAAGGGGTCAAATGTCAAATTCCTATGCAAAGTCAGCAGCACACACTATTTGTATTTTCCTCTATCTCAATCATATTGATGGAAATGGTTTCTGCTAAGGCTGCCAATGACTTTCTCATGAATAAATCCAACTGACTTTTTTTAAGCCCTTCTCCTGCTTGACTACTCTGATATATTGATGCTACCTAATCACCTTTTGTTCCTACTTTCCATTTTCTTTCCTCATTGCTTCCTACTTCTAGGGTAGTTCCTTTTCTGACTTCAATCTTGGCTCATCCTGTTTCACTATTAAATGGTGAAGTTCCTCAGGACTGTTTTAGATCTCTTCTTCCCATATCACACTCTTAGCAGGGAATCTCAATCCTCCCTCCTTCGTGCCTCTCAAATTCCCTCCTCCTTTACTTCCTCTAATATATTCTCTGTAAAGCAAACCCCATAATCTTGTTCCCTTGATTAAAGGCTTCAAGGACTTCCCACTATTGGAATCCTCACCTAAGCCTCCCTGCCTGTTTGCATTGTACCTTCCTGTCTCCTGTTAGGAGGTAGCCAGCTCACAAGGCTCAGTCCTTCAGGTCTTTTCTCACTTCCTACAACACAGTTTTCCTTTGTTTTAGGGCATTTGTATGCTGTCTGCAGAAACACTCTTTCTTGCTTGGCTCCCTTACTGATTTTTCTGGCCTCAGTTTGAATAAGTTATTAAGGTTATACACTCCCAGAGCATCCTTTATTTGCCACTTCCCCTTTAAAGGTATTCCTCACGTCTGAAATAATTAATTGTTCAGTGCGTGTCTTATGTGTCTTATCAATTAAACTTATAAGCTTTATAAGTTCAAGGACCATGTCTGTATTATTCACAGCAACATTCCCAGCAACCACTTTATGTCTGGTTCATATGATGAGTTCAATGACTAATAGTTGACATGGAATTCTTAATTGTGTTATCTTTACACATTCACCACAAGTAACATATAACATGTTATACTGTGTGAATTCTAAGAATAAGGAAAGCAAGTAAGTGTCATGAATGTGGTGGGGAGATGTAAAAATGGGGTGAGATGAAATGCAACAATGTTTAACATTCAATACAGGTTACAAGGCCAAAAGAAAAGGAAAAAATAATTAACTTACCAAAACATTGCAGTGAGAAGGATCGGTAACTATAATTGTCAATCTCGTTAAAATTTTAATTGGTCTTGATTTTCCCTATAAATAAAAATATCAAAAGCATAAAACTAAAACTGATTTTCCTCTTTACCAGCAGAAAGAAACTCATTAAAAGGGACTAGCTATAGGGAATAGAAAAGGTCAATAAAGCCTAGTTCTCTGAGTTTATATTAAGAAAGATAAAAATATGATGTATGCATATCTATATAATGAGATAATTTAAAAGTTGTAGGACTTTAGGAAGGAAGATTAACGAAAAAAGAAGTATCAAATTAATAGTAAGAGATTATTTCAGGATATTATACTTCTTAAACAACAAAAAAACCTACCTGTACAATTGGGAAAGTTGGGAAGAGGTCAGAAATAGCTATGGGTTTCTCAATTTCCTACAACAAATGACAAACAGTCATCTTAGATTGTACATGTTAAAGTTACAATGCAAAATGGAAAACTTGACATGGGGTTCACATACATTGTTTTAAAGAAAGAAGGCCAATTTCTTGTATTTAGGAGGCTACATAACCTCTTTTTTTTTTTTAAGGAAAGAAACAAAAGATCAGAGAAGCAGCTAAGAACATCAGTGAATAAAAGGGACAAAAACTAATTTTTAGACATAAGTAATCTATAAGATAAAGTTGTTGGCCTAAAGAGAAATATACATATTTACTAATGTGCTTAAGAATTTAAGACAATAAAAGATAAAATATTGTAATTAAAGTTCAGTTGATAACAATGCACTTTTAAACATTATTGACAGTGACTTAAATAACATCAAATCAACTTTCTGTACTTATACCATGCCAAAATACTTCACAAAAATCTCAATCATTTTGTACAAATAAACATCAGCTCAACTGTTAACATAAAATAATAGTACACAAAGACAGTTCATTTAAGACAAATGCTTAACTGTAGCTTCCATGTTTCTAGTATGAACACAAATAATATCTCCTAACTTACTAACTTCAGAAATCTTATTTTACCTGTTTTTTTTCCTTAAAGTCAACAACATGATTGATGGCAACAACTGAATATCCAACTGAAAAGAAAAACAGAAATACTTAAGTATTTTCTTTCCTATACATACAGGCCCATTCTGGTTCTATGTCAAGACTAGGAGTGCTCCTAAACACTTTTCTGGGATCCAACTTGTTCACAAAGAAGTTGGTTTCTTCTGTGGGCAGGTCCATGTTATAGGTGATGGGTTTATACATGCTGAACTACTGCTGGAAGGTAGAAATGGAAGAGAGGGTCACAATTTAAAAACATAATGCCATTCATTGTGCTCTTTAAGAGGGTATGGGGGTTGAGAGCTGAGGACAAAAGAGAAGAGAATATAGGTTGAGTATCCCTAATCTAAAATCTGAAACTTTTTGATTGTTGGTAAAGCTTATGCAAATATCTCAAAATTTGAAAACCTCTCAAATTGAAAACACTCTGGTTACAAGCATTTTTGATGAGGGATTCTCAACTTGTATAAGTTTTCATTAAAAACTGCCTTAACATCTATCAGCTCTTCATTTATGCAACGCAAACACGTGGTCAGACACACAGGTTTGAATCTCAGTACTGGGAAATAAAAAAAGAACAAAGGAAAAGAAAAGGAGGCAGTTTAGCAAAGCAGTTATGGTGGGAACTTTGTCTCCTTTCAAATCTAAGCTGTCTCCTTTCAAATCTAAGCACTACCTCTTATAAGTTACTTAATTGTAGTTTCGGTTCTTCATCTGTCAAACAGTGATAATAACAGCACTCATTTCATATGCTTATCATAAGAATTAAATGAGATAATATACGCAAAGTTATTTTATAACAGTGCTAGTCACATAGTCAGGGCTTTCACTACTGTGACATATTGGTGGCATGATACTAAAGCCTTTTAACTTTGTGCTCTTTCTAATCAATACTCTCTTTCATGTCCCTATGTTCATTTTCATCACACCAAGTTAACACCTTTCACTATTATCTTTACTATCATTCATTTCTTTTGCTTTTCACCCTATTTCCTCCCTCTCCTAAGGAAAGATGGGAGTGATGACTCCATCACACCACCACCCACTTCTCCTTTTCAGCTGCCTACCATCAGCAGATTGGGAATTCTTTGAGGCCAGCAGCTTGCTTTACCTTCCTCCTCACAGTTAACATTGCTCTGGATATTTGGACTACTTAAGATGCATCTAAATCATAACTCTAATCTTTAAGTTATCTAAACCAATAGGATGACAAGTTATTAATATTCAAAATAATGCACGGCGATGCCAAATTGTGGTCTTCCCTATCATCAGTTTGTCTAACTTCCTTCTTTCCTTCCTCCTTCACGTATTTATGGAGCCTTCACTACTTGACAGGCCCTAAGCCAACCACTGAGCACACAAGGTAAATAAAACAGTTCTCATCCTATGTTTCATTGGAGAATTAAGGCAATTAAACAAGTCATCATATGTAAATAATTTTTTGTTGTCATTAAGGAAAGGTTCTATGGAAAACCCAGCAGAATGAAATATGATTGCAGGATGGGGGCAGAAAAGAGGCCCTGGAGAAAGCAATATTTAAAAACAAAAGAGAAATATTCCTATACTTTGGTCTTTGCTTTTCACCCAGTCAAATCAACCAACCATACTTCCTTCTCATTCTTCTTTACCACTCCCAAGTCTATGCTAAAATTTTTTTTATACCATTTAGGATATCATTTGCTTACTAAACAATGTCCTTGTTTTTCAGAAATGTCAAAAAGACTGTTTTCCCACAAAACTTTCTCCTAGAGTACTCTTCATCTGGCATCTTAGGAGTAATCCCCCAATCAGTCTTTGGTGTATTTTCTTAAATTCATATATCATATATCTGAATCTTATCACTGGTTTCTTATATAACATCATAAACTAAAAATGAGGGCTTTGTCTTCTTTAATGTATAAAAATTTCCACAGACTAAAAAGTAGTCTTTTGCCTTTTGACTCATAAGTTTTTCCAGGTATCAGGGATTGAACCCAGGGCCAACCCTTTTTAATTTGAGACAGGGTCTCACTAAGTTGCTGAGGCTGGCTTTGAACTTGCAATCCTCCAGCCTCAGCCTCCTGAGCCACTGGGATTATAGGCATGCACCACTGCATCCAGCCTTTCATTTCATTTTTAAATAAACTACTATTATATGAGGGAGCTAGAAATTTAAAAAGGGGATCTCAAGAAGATAGAAGGGAGAACAGTGGAGTCAAGAAAGGAGATCAAAAGGGAGAAAGGAGGGATTAGAAAAGGGAGGAAATGTGCACATATGAATATATCATGATGAACTCCACTTTTATGAATAACTATAATGGCACCAAAAAAAAAGAGAAATATTAAATAAATAGAAGGAAGACCAACAGAGTACAGGAAGTATATCAGGGGAGGAAAAAGGAAGGAAAAGAGGAAGTACTTAAGATTAAAATGGAGCAAATTATATTTTATGCATTTACAATGATGTCAAAATAAACCCCACTGTAATATATAAGACAATAATAAAAACATTAAAAATAAAAAAGAATTAGAGAATGACTAATACTGCACATAAATGACTTGTCTTTCAAGCATATTTTAAACTGGGTGATTCTCTAAAGAAATCATTATAATGTTTCTTTTCTGTGTGTATTTTTAAAAAAGATGTTCAGTTTGCTTACTCCACTCATTAACTGAGTAACTGTCATGTTTCACTACCTGCTGATTGACTATATTGGGAATAAGGTAATAGAAGAATACGTGGTCCATTTCTAAAGAAGCTTATGTATTCATTAAGGGGACAACATTAGGAAAAGCTTCATTGAGAAGGTAATACTTGAAGTTACATCCAGGAAAATTTATTTTATAGAAACTGCTAAAAAAAATATTAGTGCTAAATGGTTCCAGGAATTATGTCTACCCTCTTCATTCTACTGATGAGCAAAGTACAGAGAGGAAATGTTAATTAATAGCTGCAATTGAAAGAGTCCTTTTTCTGTGGATACAGTTGAATCTTTGGATTCAACCAACCATGGTCAGAAAATATTTTTCAGGGGGTGGTGGGGTGGGGTAGGTAATGGGCTGTGACTGTACTATGCAGACTTTTCCCCCTTATAATTGTGTCCTAACCAATGCATATATCAACTATTTACCCAGCATTTGCATCATATTAATTATTATAAGCAATCTAAAGATGACTTACACTACACAGGAGGATTGTGATGGTTTCTAGCTTCACTTCTGAGAAATAGCAATAATCAGCTCTCACAAGGACCTGAGACTGTTCTCTTAGGAATGGATGTTATTGCACCAACCTCTTTATTCTTTGATCTCCTCTAGACCCATACTTTACAGTCTAAGAGAGATAAAACCCGTGACAAACTATAATAATTAAAACAGAGTCTCATTTCTTAGGCTTTAGCTTCCCTTTGACTCAAACATGAAAAACATTGACATTCTAACCATGTTGCCCATTCTCTCCTGTCAGGTATGTTCTGTGCCCAATCTACCATCCCTCTTAAGTATTACTGTTCCAAATTTAAAAAACTCCTATGTCCTCCCCATTCTCTGACTCTCCATACTCCCTAACTGTGGCCCAGTCTCCAGAACTTGCTTAGATCCTTTACTGAGAGTCAGAAAGGACTAATTAAAAGCACTGGTTCAGGGGACTGGACATTAGGAGTCCAGCCCTGGCATCTGCAACACATCAGCTATGGGACCCTACGAAAATCCCGAGCCCTCCTTGGGCCTGTTCCCTCAATATTACGGAAAAAAAAAAAAAGGAAGAGGACTGCTTAAAATTCCTCTAGAATCTTTTTGAGTTTCCCACAACCAGGGATTAGGGCAACAGCATCAGCTTCTACTGACATCCCAGAGACCCCAGGAGATCTGAACGAGAACTGGCAGAACTATCGAGCGAGGGGTCGGCACTGCGACCCGCGAGGCCAGGGAGACTCACGATGAGCGGCAGTCTCCACGAGTCCGCGCAGAGCCTTCAGGTCGGAACCCGCTCTTATGTCCAAATCTGCAAACACCGCCATGCTGAAGTTCCGTGAGCGCCCGCGCGCGCTTCTGCGCAGCCGCCGGCCTGCCCCGGGGCATGCTGGGAGTTGTGGTTTACCGGCATGGCCCGCCCCTCTCTCGGAATGACTACTTCCGGGATGCGCTGACACTTTCTTTGCTTTCAAGCGCCAGAAAAATTAGCATGTTCAAATCAACAGCCTCACTTCAGTCCCTCTTTGTCTTGTGAGTGAGAATGTTTGGTTCCTTCTGGAGGGGTTCAAATCTCCCAACATCCCTCTTACCATGTAGAAAGTGGGTTATTCAAAATGCACCCGTACGGCAGCGATTGGGTATTTAGCACGAACAAGACATTTGCTCCGTGTAAAGAGTAGTAATCCAGTTTTCTTTCCTTTCTCCAAAGTCCATTGCGTTATAAAATAGAATTTTAAGTTTAAGATGGACTTAACGGGAAGGTGTGTGTGTGTGTGTGTGTGTGTGTGTGTGTGTGTGTGTGAGGGGGGGGGGGACTCTAAGAGAGAGAGAGAGAGAAACACACAAGCTCTAAGACCCCAAAAGAGGACTGCCTGAAAGAAGTATTTTTGCAGTCAGAACTGGTGCGCGCTCCTCTGTTACACCTAACAGCTTCCACCACGAGATGGCAGGGCTCTCCCTAGGTTGAGCCGTGAACGCCAAAGTTGGCCTAGCCAGACAAGTTTGATAGTCACAAAACCGAAATGTTTTTACAGTTTTCCATCTGAAAAAATATACAAGGTGTATACCACACACTCGATGCTTCCACTTTTCTGAATTTTGTGTAAATTGAAAATTGAAGATTGGTAGATCAATTATCCGACAACATAAAATTGTGAAACTACTGTATAATTTACTGTCAATGCTTCCCAGACTATCTGCAACAAAGGATCAGTCTCCTCCTCTCTCACCTGCCAGCATGTGGTCTCTTATGCATTACCAGTAAGCAGGTCCAACCCTTTGAGACTCCTCAATGTGACATCATCCGAACTGTCCCCCAAACAGCTGAAATAAGAGTAGCCAGCTTCTATCGTGGGACGATGTATCAATGCTATTTCTAAACATTTTCACTTTCTGCATTTACTGATCACAAACAGTACACAAGAAGTCTTTCTCTTGTGGACCACATGTTGAGGTAGTACTCCTTTACTTATTGGTCTCAATTGGTTTTCTTATTGATTACAGAAGAGAATGTGAAGAGGAATCTGTTCCTGTGGAAGCAATTTTTTCCTCTTGAATGACTTTTGTAAAGAAGTAGTATTTTGTCTTGTTCAATACTTGATATTTCCTAAATAAAAATATTAGTTGCACAAATGAAACAAGGTCAAAAGATAAACCCATTGCTTTTTATTTTAAAAAATGTTGATTTTTGTGGGAGTACACAGGCATTTTCGCATATGACCAAATCTAGACAAATACCAGACCTTAAATTATATTACAGAGAGCAATAGTAACAAATACTACAGAGCAATAGTAACAAAAACAGCATGTTATTAGCATCAAAATAGAATGGTAGACCAATAGTACAGAGTAGAGAACACAGAGACTAACCCACATAACTACAGTTGTCTTATATTAGAGAAAGGCACCAAAAGCATACATTGGAGAAAAGATAGCCTCTTCAACAAATGGTGCTGGGAAAACTAGAAATCATGCAACAAAATGAAATTAAGCTCCTATCTCTCACCATGCACAAAATTTAACTCAAAGAGGATCAAAGACCTAGGAATTAAACCAGAGACACTGTTCCTATTAGAAGAAAAAGTAGGACCAAATCTCCATCATGTCAGATTAGGCCCCAACTCAATAAGACTCCCATAGCACAAGAATTAAAATCAAGAGTCAATAAATGGGATGGATACAAACTATGAACTAAGAAGGTGGATTTTTTCTTTCTTCTTTTTCTTTTTCTTTCTTTCTTTCTTTTTCTTTTTTTTTTTTTTTTTTTTGTATTCAAAGTAACCTTTGATCCCCTCCCATTCTCTCTAAAGACCTTGCTTTCTTGGATTGACCTATAGATCTTGGTTAGTCTTTAGTCTTATTCTCCTTTCATATGGTTCATTCTTCCTGGGTCAGTCAAGAAGCTTTCTACTAGCTTGTGTCCTCTTGCAGCTTAAGACTGAGGAGGAGCCAGGCAAGAAAGCACTACTTGATTTGCACAGATATGTTGGGAGCACTGGGAAGGGTTTTCTCTCCCAGACTGAGGGGGAAGTTTGGAAGACTTGGAGAAAAGGATGATTTCTTGGAAGAGGTAATGTTTTTGCTGCATGGAGTAGAGGAGTTATATGATGCTGAGGTCTTAGGGCATATCCAGAGCCATCACAAAGCAGGCAGTGCTTAGTCAAAAGTTGTCAATTGAATAACCAAACCCATGACTTCTTGTTCAACTTCATACCCATGTCAGCACAATTGCAGCACTATTAAATTATTAAATTCCATAATGATTTAGCTAGAAAGTCACTGGACTATGTGTATGAGACACTGACATGATGTGCAGCAACTCAAATAAAACCTTCCTCTTCTATTCCAAATGATGGGGTGTTTATAGGAGTTCTTGGGGAGGCTAAAAAAAGATTCCTTTCCACCAGGCAGATATTACATTTGATCTAATTACGAAATATCAGGGAAGTCTGTGAAGTCAATTATCTTCCCAAATTTTCCCCAGAGGCCCTGAAAAAGCTACCAGAGGACCTACACTAAGACATAAACCTAGAACTCTACTGAGACTCTCACACCAATCCAGGAGTAATTCTTCCCTCACCTTCTTACCTTCCCCCAGAAACTTGTGTTTATTATTACTGACCTGATGTAATAATGATGTCAGTGACAGTTTTCTCACTTTATGTGCTGGAGTGGTCTATCCTTGCATACAGCTTTAGAGAGTTTTATTTTCAGTATTACTAAGATGAAAGTGAAGTATATTTTGAAAACAAAGTATTTTTGTACCTATGTTAATGTCAAACTTGGAAAATGACAGACGAAGACCTCTATGTTATAAAAAAATTAGCATGATAACATTCTTTAATTATTAGAGATCATTCCTACTTCTTTAGAATACAAAATATGCCTGTGATTAAAAAATTACAGGTCCACACAGGTCCTCTGAATGCCCCAGTAGGACCACTGGCATTAGCACCTGTGCAGGACTCTTGGCCGCTCACTGGTGCAGGAATCCCGGCCACAGCCCACGTGGGAATTTCTGGCTGCCATTCCCGTGTGGACCTCCATCTATCAACATGGAGCTCTTCCAGTCCCCTCCGTCTTGTGGCACTACAACCATGCCACAGTCCCCTACATGTGGTAGCCTGCACCTGGGGACACTTTACTTGGTCCCATGACATCTGCCAGCCACAGTAATGCATGTCACAGAGCTGCATCTCTGAATATGCTACTCAACACCACTGCCTGGCCCCACCAGACCTGACCTCCATCGCTAAAAGCAGCCACCTCCATTTTGGGATGCCTTCATCACCATCTTTAGTTGGGGAAACTCCCAGCTTAGAATACTGATTGGGGCTTAGAAACAATATCAAGGTACCCAAAATCCCCAACTGCACCCTCTCCCTGGCAGCTGCTAACCTGGCACAGTGTCAGTGGCTATGCAGCTGATCCTAGCTGGCAAAACGAAGTCCTGAACTGCCCAGTATAGAACAGCACTCTGCAACAGGTGTGCAGCCCCCAGAGTGCAGCCCACAAGACCTCTTAAGAGAAAGGTTTCTGATTGGGAAGTAGAAAGGGAGGGGGTGAGTGAGACACATTTTAGAGACTAAATTAGAGACCAGGAATTGTGAGATCTATAGGCGATATACGAAGGTAAGGCCAGGTGCCCACATCACACGAATGGACCCCAAAGGAGATCCTTGGAATGCAGTCTCCCATAGGGGACCAGCAAGTACTATACTCTACCTCCAGGCCTATGCCCCCCAAAACAACCCTCCTACCTTAATAACTTTACCATCCTCATTCACCTATTGGGTGAGAAAGGAAGCTAGAAAGATACTCATCTCCAAAAGAAGAAACAAACAAACAAAACAATCTTTGCATCTTTTTTTGAGATTTTTCCCCTCTCTCTCTCTCTCCTCCCACCCTCACATCCCCAACATTTGTGAAACGAAGTACTTGTTATGGATTAGGCTACTGAGGACTGAGATGTCTGAATGGTATATTACCATGGTATTGTATATTCTTTTATCTCCTATTTTTACATTTTTTACTTTTCTTAATATTTATGTTTGTTTGTTTTTTGCACTCTACTGTCTTCCCACTTGTCTCCCCAAAATCACTTTCTCTCTCTTCTCCTGCTACTAACCAACTTCTTTAGATTTCTCTTTCACACTTTCAAGATCTAATAACTCTATATCCTCACCCCCTACCCTCTCAACATCTCATCCTACACCTCACCACCGGTTCTCTCATTGTCCACCATCAGAAACTGTAGACCCTTGTGCAAACCTACTGTTTATAATGTAGATAATAATTGAACTTCCCATTACTGTATATTGTGACAAAACTATAAACATCTTAATAGCAACTATTTGGTTTAAGGCTGCATATTGTTTGTATTGGGATCTATTCACACTGTTCTCTCCCTTAAAGGAGAGGTTTTAGAAACCTGCAGGGATACTATATACCTTAGGGTTAAAACTGTAATGCCTCAGATCCACAGTGCTAGAAGGGAAGACCCATGAACAACATGAAAATACAAAGGAAGAAAGTGCCCTTAACAAACCAAGATATTACATTATTAGAATCCATAGCTAGTACAACAGAAAAAATTACAGAGAAGAAGCTCAGGATGTACATAACTAAAATGGTCTGTGAATTAAAGGATGATATAAGAGAGTAAATGCAGGCAGCAAAAGATCATTTTGATAAACTGTTACATAAGCAAATACAGGGAGCAAAAAATTACTTCAATAAGGAGAGAGGTTCTGAAAAAAACCCCAAAAAGAAATCCTTGAAATGAAACATAAATCAAATTAAAAGCTCAATAGAAATCATCATCAAAAGAGTAGATCACTTGGAAAACAGAACCTCAGACAATTAAGACAAAATATATAATCTTGAAAAGAATGTTGACCACACAGTGAAGATGGTAAGAAATCATGAGCAGAATATTCAAGAATTATGGGATAACATAAAAAGACCAACTTTAAGAATTATTGTTATAGAGAAAGCATAGAGTTCCAAACCAAAGGAATGAACAATCTATTCAATGAAATAATATCAAATTTTTTTCCAAACATGAAGAATGAATTGCAAAATCAAATAGAAGAGGCTTACGAGACACCAAATGTACAAAATTACAACATATCCATACGAAGGCACATTATAATGAAAATTCTTAGCATACAGAATAAGAAGAGAATTTTAAAAGCCACAAGAGAAAGGAATAGGATTATATATAGGAGGAAATCAATTAGGATATCTGCAGATTTTTCAACCCAGACCCTGAAAACTAGAAGATCCTATAACAACATATACAAAGCTCTGAAAGAAAATGGACACCAACCACAAATCTTATATCCAGCAAAATTAAGATTTAGATTTGATGATAAACAAGTTAAAAAAATTTACAACCAGAAAGTATACACTACAGAATATCCTTTGCAAAATATTCCATGAAGAAGAAACGAAAAACAACAATGAAAATCAGCAAAGAGGGGTATTAAAATAGAAGACCCAACAATATGCTGCCTTCAAGAGACTCATCTCATAGGAAAAGACATCCATAGACTGAAGGTAAAAGTTTGGGGAAAAACATATCACTCACATGGACTATGGAAACAAGCAGGGGTCTCCATCCTCATATCAAATAAAGTAGACTTTAAGCCAAAGTTAATCAAAAGGGATAAAGAAGAACATTTCATATTGCTTAAGGGAACCATATATCAAAAAGACATAATAATTATAAATACATGTACCCCCAAAAAAATGGAGCATCTACATTCATCAAACAAACTTTTCTCAAATTCAAGAGTCAAATAGACTACAACACAATGATTCTGGGTGACTTTAACACACCTCTTTCAGCACTGGATAGATCTTATAAACAAAAGCTGAATAAAGAAACTACAGAATTAAGTGATATAATCAATAATTTATACTTAACTGACATATAGAGAATATTTCATCCATCAACAAACAAATACACTTTCTTCTCAGCAACACATGGATCCTTCTCTAATAGAACATATATTATGCCACAAAGCAACTCTTAGCAGATACAAAAAAATAGAGATATTACCCTGAATTCTATCAGATCTTTATGGAATGAAATTAGAAATCAATGATAAAATAAAAAATAGAAGCTATGCAAACACCTGTAGACTAAATAATATGAATGAACAATGGGTTGCAAGGGACATTAAAGAGGAGATTAAAAAATTCTTAGAGGTAAATGAGAACACTGATACAACATATTGAAATCTCTGGGACACTATGAAGGCAGTACTAAGAGGAAAGTTAATTGCATGGAGTTTATTCCTTCAAAGAAGAAAAAAGTAAAAAAATAAGTGACCTAACATTACATCTCAAAGCTCTAGAAAAATAAGAACAAATGAAACCCCAAACAGTAGAAGACAGGAAATAATTAAAACCAGAGCTGAAATCAATGAAATTGAAGCAAAATAAATAATTGAAAAAAATCGACAAAACAAAAAGCTGGTTCTTTGAAAAAATAAATAAAATTGGTAAATCATTAGCCATGCTAACGAAGAGAAGGAGAGAGAAAAATCAAATTACTAACATCCATGATGAAAAAGGAAATATCATGACAGACACTCCAGAAATATTGAAGATAATTAGAAATTATTTTGAAAATTTGCACTCCAATAAAATAGAAAATATGGAAGGCATCAACAAATTTCTAGAGTCATATGATTTGCCCAAACTGAATCAGGATGACATACACAAGTTAAACAGATCAATTTCAATCAATGAAATAGAAGATACCACCAGAAGACTACCAACCAAGAAGAGCCCAAGACCAGATGGATACACAGCTAAGTTCCACAAGACCTTCAAAGAAGAACGAATACAAATACTCCTCAAATTATTTCATGAAATAGAAAAAGAAGGAACACTTCCAAACTCATTCTATGAGGCCAATATCACCCTGATTCCAACACCAAAGACTCACCAAAGAAAGAAAACCAAAGACTCATATCTCTAATAAACATAGAGACAAAAATTCTCAATAAAATTCTGGCAAATCAAATACAAAAACATATCAAAAAAAGTGTACCATGATCAAGTGGGGTTCATCCCAGGGATGCAAAGTTGGTTCAACATATGGAAATCAATAAATGTAATTCATCTCATCAATTGACTTAAAAGATAAGAACCATATTATCATCTCAATAGATGCCAAACCATCACTTGACAAACTACAGCATCCCTTTATGTTCAAAACACTAGAAAAAGTAGGGATAACGAGAACATATCTCAACATTATAAAAGCTGTTTATGCTAAGGACCTAGGAATTAAACCGAGATCCTGCACCCAATAGAAGAAAAAGTAGGACCAAATCTTTATCATGTCAGATTAGGCCCTGCTTTCCTTAATATGACTCCTATAGTGCAAGAAACAAAATCAAGAATCAATAAATGGGATGGATTCAAACTAAAAAGCTTTTTTGTAGCAAAAGAAATAATCAGTGAGGTGAATAGAGAACCTATATTTTAGGAGCAAATTTTTACCACACACACATTAGATAGAACACTAATCTATAGAATATATGAAGAATCCAAAAATCTTAACACCAAAAACAAAAACAAAAACAAATAACCCAATCAATAAATGGGCCAAGGAACTGAAAAGACACTTCTCATAAGATGATATATAATCATTCAACAAAATATGAAAAAATGTACAACATCTCTAGCAATTAGAGAAATGCAAATCAAAACCACTCTAAGATTTCATCTCAGTCCAGTCAGAAAGGTAGGTATTTATAATACAAACAACAATAAGTGTTGGTGAGGATGTGGAGAGAAAAGCACACTCATACATTGCTGGTGGGACTGCAAATTGGTTCAATCAATAAGGAAAGCTGTATGGAAATTCCTTGGAAAGTTGGGAATGGAACCACCATTTGACCCAGCTATCCCACTCCTTGGTTTATACTCAAAGGACTAAAAAACAGCACACTATAGTAATGCAGTCACATCAATGTTTATAGCAGCACAGTTCACACCACCTAAATTGTGGAACCAACCTAAATGCTCTTCAGTAGATGAATGGATAAAGAAACTGTGGTATATATACACAATGGAATATTACTCAGCATGAAAAGAGAATAAAATCATGGCATTTGCTGGTAAATGAATGGAGGTGGAGAATAGTATGCTAAGTGAAGTAAGCCAATTCCAAAAAATCAAATGCTGAATGTTTTCTCTGATATGAGGATGCTTATCCATAATGTGGATGGAGTGGGGAGCATCAGAGGAATGGAGGAACTTTAGATAGGGCAAAGGGGAAGGAAGAGAAGGGAGGGGGTTTGGGGGTAGGAATGACGGTGGAATGATATGGATATCATTATCCTAAGTACATGTATGAAGACATGAATGGTGTGACTCTACTTTGTGTATGACCAGACACATGAAAATTGAGCTCTATATGTGTACTACGAATTGAAATGCATTCTGCTGTCATACATAACAAATTAGGATAAATAAATTAATTTAAAAATACAACTTAAAAAGTTGTTAGGGAAGAAATCAAAGGAAGAACTATGGTAAGTGGAAAAGATACATGTTGATGATTTTAGTGAATGGAGAGAAAAAGACTGTAATTTAAACACAGTTGGTTTTTTTAATTCAAGTAAAATAAGTGATTATAGTAGGGTTCTCCAGAGAAACAGAATCAAAGGGGGGGGGGGAGAGAGAGAGAGAGAGAGAGAGAGAGAGAATATATTAAGTCATCAAGTCATTATGGAAGCTCACAAGTCCCATGATTTGTAGTCAGCAAGGTGGCAACCTAAGAGAGCTGATGGTGTAAGCTCCAGTCTGAGCCCAAAGGTCTGAGAATCAGGATTGCTGATGGTGCAGTTCTAGTCCCCGGGCAAGCTAGGCAGGTTGAAGACTCAGAAAGAATTGACATTATTTGGAGTTTAAAGGTAGGGAACAGCTATTGTTCCAGCTCAAGGGCAGTCAGGCAGAGGAATTCTCTTTTATTGAGGGAATTCTCTTTTCATTGTATTCATCTTCAACTGATTGGATGAGGACCACCAATCTTAAGGTCAACTTGCTTTACTCAGTCTACTTATCAAAATGCTGATCTTATCCAGATATGCACTTACAGTTGCATACAGAATAATAATATAACCCAATATCTGGGCCTCCATGGATGAGTTTACAAATAAAATTAACCATCACAGTGATACTGCTGTGAACTGAGTGAAAAAAAAAAAATACTGCTCAGAAAACGAAAGCTTTTCATTGCAGGCAAGTTTACAAAGAATGCTTATTGAAGGTAAAAGAAGGAATGGGTCCTAAACAGAAACTAGCATTTACAAAGGTAATATCTATACATTCTATTGCTTAGTATGTTGTAATGTGGCTTACTACTTGCTGGACAAATTATATGAAAAAGCTAATTTATTTCTGGCTTTTTCATTGCAGGTGGTAAGTAAACAGATACCCCAAAGCGATTTGTGTTGTTAAGAATTTTAACATGACTAGAAATCTTTTGGGAATTATGCTCCAAAAAGGCATAACATTAGGAAGCAGCTTATTTTTGTGTAGGAAGAAGAGTTTTGAGAATTCTAAAGTAGATTTTTCAGAATTGCTAAGCTTGACTACAGATGAGACTCTTACAGGGGTCAGGGTTCACATCAGACTTATGAAACATAAGCACAATATGTCCAGATTTTGGACACAAATTTAAGCCAATTTATTATACCATCAACTAGAAACCACTCTAAACTTAAAAACCATACAAACAAGAGCTAAGGCATTAACCATGGCTCTCACATAGTTCATATTCCAAATAGCTATAGTGGATGCTGAGTAAAGTTTATACTGTTGAAAGAAATTTACTTATAAATGTCATCATAGATAAAATCTCTAGCTCAGCCAACCATTGAATAATAAATGAAGGATTTGATTCTTTTAGTTGATGGTATATAACCCCTGTAAGTACTCCAATAGTCTCCTTTTCAAAGAAGTATATAAACTTATTTGTTTATATATAGCAAAATTGTATCTTTGGAAAACTCATCTGGTTAGGAATAATCTAACCCATTCCTGCAGTTCAAATGGTTTTCAGATGAAACCATTTGAAAATTATGTGCCAATTACCAAATTAGTTAATTCATAATGAAAATTTTGGACTAACTCCGTGTTACAGCAATAAATAATGGAGTTAAAGACTATGATTCAAAAAAGTACTCAGATTTAAATCTTTAAACTTTATGATCAGATTGCTTAATTTCATGTTTTCAATTACTACAATTAGTGTGAATGAAAATTGCAAAGGGGTATTTTGAATTTCATTACATTAAAAATATTGAAATATAGAATTTTACCAATATCTTGCATTATCATTAGCGTAATTGGGGATTAGCAAACTATGGTCCAAGGGTCAAATCCAGTCAGACATGTTTTTCTATGGCCTGCAGTCCAAGAATCATTCTTACATTTTTAAATGGTTGAAAATATTTTAATGTCATTTATTTAATAAGTAATATCAACCATGAATTTATTTATTATCAGTTCCATAAATTTTTGTCAGAAACAGAAGTTGACTATCATGATTTATTCTACCATATATTAATTCAGTGGTTTAGGAGGGGTAAAGTTTTATTATGATGTTTTGAGCTTAGACTGAAGATTGAATTTTTTTCCAGAATAAGAATCCCCCTTAACCACCATTCTCAAACACTAAATGACTTCAGAAATAGGTTTTCTGCAGATTTGATAATGTTGCATAATGGATGCAACATAAAATTACAAGGTAAAATGAGTTAGGGATTTAGGATACAAGAGAGATATACTGAGTCTCAGAGGAAATGGTCATGAGCCCTTGAGATGCAGAAAGCACTCAGGAAGAGTTGTAACTCTTAGTAACATGCTCTTGGACCACACTCTTGTAAAATGAGGGAAACGCCCAAGCACAGGGAAAACTGGTGCAAAATTGTCTGGTTCCACCTGACTCTACTTCCACTCTGACCCCTAATTACCCCTCTGTTAGTATTGGAGTCACAACCCAAGGAGAGACTTCTCACTCTTGAAGTAGCCTTCCTTCTCCCTTAAATGTGCATCTGCTTCCAAGTAAACTTCATCTGTGCCTTGGCTAAATGCTGAAATTCTTTTCTGCCAGGTCTGTCAAGAACCCCGCTGCTCCTGAATTGAATTCTCTTTCTCTTCTTGGGGGGAACTCCTTGGACCTTTTAGAGACATCTCCTCTCCCATGACAAAACAATGCATGCTTGTTAAACTTATTTCAATAGCAACTAAGTTGCTTGAATCACAAATAATGCTAATACATTTTTCTTGTGCTATTAAAGCTTTAAAAAGTGAGATTTCCATTTTCACATAAATTTGTAAACAATATTTTTTCCTCAGCTGAAACAACAGTTCCAGCAATGTTTTGTGGACCTTGACTAAGGGCAAAAAAAAAAAAAAAAAAAAAAGTCCAGAATCCAAAATCCACTTAATTGTGTAGTTAAGGAGTTTCCACCTAACCTTAACATTGGGAGTGATGAGTTGACATTAAATATAATGACATATTAAATTTAAAACAGTAAGAGTCTAATAGAATTCTATAAATTATTTCCAAGTTATGAATGCTTTCAGTTAAAATCATATGCTGATGTGTGGGGGGTGGGGGGGCTGGGGTTGTGGCTCAGTGGTAGAACACTCGCCTAGCCCGTGCGAGGCGCTGGGTTCAATCCTCAGCACCACATAACAATAAATAAAATAAAGATAGTGTCCAACTACAACAACGACAACAAAATATGCTGATGTCAACTAATGAATGGGTAAACAAAATAAGGTATACCTTTATACCAGAAGACTATTCAGGCATAGAAATAATAAAGTACTACTATATGCTTCAACACAGATGAACCTTGAACACTACTTGTCACATGAAAGAAACCATATACATAAGGCCACAAATTACATCATTCCATTTATATGAAATGTCCAGAACAGGCAAGCCCACAGAAACAGGAAGCAGATTAGGGCTTGCCAGGGCTAGGAGTTGGGGTGTAGAAACTGGAGAGTGACTGCCTAATGCGTATAGAGTTCCTCTTTATTATAATGAAAATGTTCAGTGTTCTGGTGGTGGTGGTTGACACTTTGGTGAATATATTAAAACCACTGAATTGTACATTTTCAAATAGTTAAAGTTATGTGAAATGTATGTCAATTAAAATCATCTGCTTTTGGACACATATCAGTATATGTTAGTACCTATATGATTGAAAAGGCTCTCTTAAAGATGTACTATGTAAAGAAATTTATTAAGAAATGAATATTTCCAGGTGATTTGATGATAGAATACTAACTTTGAACACCAATTAGGTAAATTGTTGCCTCCTCAAAATGAATTCCATTCTTCTCATCAGTAGACTTGGACTACAAACAATTGTATTTGACTATTATTATATTTTGAATTTTGTTAAGAGATCTACAAGAACTATTGCCAAGTCCACAAAATCATGTCATTGCAACACCGAATTCTGTTCCATTTTATAGTTAGAGAATTGGATACTTCTAAAATTATAGCTGCAAATCATATTACCTGTGAATTTTGATTCAAATTAGTTAAGGGAATATTATGAAATATTTTATTTAACCATTTGAGGGTCTTATAAGTTGAGAATTATTTTCTTGAATATAAAAATCCATTGTGCAAAGAATCTATTCATTTTCACAAGTACTTATATTTATGCACAATAGTCTTTGTTTATGAAAATGAATAAAACTAGCTATTACTTCCAGTTGGAGATTTAAGGCAGAATTCTGTACTGAACATAATAATGCAAAATAGTAATAATAATAATAATAATAACAAAAAATCTCTGCACTTCATTTGGTTTGGATAAAAAAGTATTTTTAAAATGCCGAATTACTTTTTAAAAATGAACTAAATATGTTATTTCTCATGTTGTGCATTTCCAGTTTAAAATATAGTCTACATCATGTCTCTCAATAGCACCACTGACATCTGGGGCCAGATAATCTTGTTGTAGGGGTTTATTCTGTGTATGTAAAATATTTTGGGGCATCTCTCCCCTCTACCCACTAAATACCAGTAGAATCCCTCTAGTTGTGGCAACTGAAGATATTTCCAGACATAGGTAAATATCTTGGAGGGCAAAATCCTAGGCCATTAACATTAAAGTGTTCATGTAAGGTAATTGTAAGGGCAGTATATTGATTTTTTTTTTTTTAGGAATGTTTCAGAAAGACGGGAAGGGAAAAAAATTCTGATTAGAGAGAAGATGTGGTTTGACTTTCTTCAGTAGTAAACAGAGAAAATGTGGTTTGACTTTCTTAAGGTAGTAGGGACCTCAGAGAGGTAGGGAAACCTATTGGGGAATGGATGCTTGACAAACCTAGGAACGATAGGACCTTAAACCTAAGTGTGCAGCCTCAGCCATGATCCTAAAGCCTCTGAAGGGCAGGGGAACCAAAGTGCTGCATTGTGGTGCTGTGTCATTTTGTGCAACAATGAGGAACAGGGCAATGTGGGGGCTGGGATAGGGGCAGAGGAAACCCCACTAATGACTTGAGTTGAATTTCCCATCAGATAGACAAGATGGGAGTTCAGGGTCAAAATTAATTTGATTTTAGAAGAATAATGTGACACTTCCTACACAGAGTAAAATTCATAACTACCTTGAGAGACACATAGACTTTCTTATAAACCACTATAGCAGGTCTACCCTTACCATTTTCAATGTCTTTTACACTACATAGCTATGATGAGTTCCACATGTTTAATGGCATTGCACTCTCCTCTAGTCTTTTGAAGAAGAACTTTTGGCTTCATCTGAAATGTTAGTCCTGTGATTTTTTTTTTTTTTTTTTTGGTTATCCTAGGCAGAGTTAATGCCTCTTTCCTCTGAACTTACACATCATTGGTTTATTTATATAAGAGGCTTTCATATTGCACTGTAATTATTTATTTCTCCATCTCTTTCACCAGGCAGTAAACATCTACAGAGCTGAGAACATGCCTTATTTATCCACCACTAGCACTTGGCACACTGCCTATCAATATGTAGCTGGCATATATTTATTCAGTAACTGAAAGAATGAATCAGGTGTAGTTTTGCTTTGAATTGGAAGCATAAATATGATGGCAAATTTGTGTGTGTGTGTGTGTGTGTGTGTGTGTGTGTGTGTGTGTATGCTGGGGATTGAATTTAGGGCCTTGTGCATGGTGAGCATATGCTCTACCACTGAGCTCTACCCCTAGCCTGGCAATTTTCATTTCAAATATTATTTTGAAGACTATCAAAGGATTCCCCCAAATCTAAAAAGCTTTAGAAAATGTAGAATAAGATGTATCCTAATTCTTCAAAGAAAGCCTTTCTTTTATTTTGATAATCTTTAAATACCACACATCCCGGTGCCTTGGGAGGCTGAGACAGGAGAATCATGAGTTCAGAGCCAGCCTCAGCAGCTTATCAAAGGCCTAAGCAACTCAGTGAGACCCTGTTTCTAAATAAAATATAAAAAAGAGCTGGAGATGTGACTCAGTGGTTAAGTGTCCCTGAGTTCAATCCCAGGTACCAAAACATAAAATAAATACCACACATCCCTTTAGCTTCTTCCCAAATTGATGACTACTCTTTTCAGCAAAACTATTCCAAGTGTTATTTATCTTCTGAGTTACCATTTTCTTTCTTTTCAGTTCTTGAGTCCTTTTCAATCACTTATATCCTTACTACTCTACTGAAATAGTTCTTGCCTTACTTGATATTTTCTCTCCTCCTTGAAACATGCTCTTCCCTAGACTTTAGGCATTCATTTTCTCTTGAAAATAGCTTCTCCTCATTCTTTGTTGGTTCTTTTCCTCTCCCTGACCTTAGAATATTGGAACATCCTGAGGTTAAGTCCTCAGCCCTCTTCTGTTTAGTCAGATTTTGTTGTTGTTGTTGTTGTTGTTGCTGTGACCAAAAGGAGGAAAAGTTTATAAGTTTATTTGGGACTCACAGTTTCAGAGGTCTCAGTCCACTGATGCCTAACTCTATTCCTCTGAGCCCGAGGTGAGGCAGAACATTATGGTGGAATATTATTGAGGAGGAAAGCAGCTCAGGGCATGGCAATCAGAAAGCAAAAAGACAGCTTTGCTCACCAGGGACAAAAATATAAACCCCAAAGACATACTGTCTGTGGCCTAACTTCTTCAGCCACATCATACTTGCCTATATCACCACCTAGATAATCCATTCAGATGGGATAATGAACTGATTAGATTACAGCTTTCATAACCCAATCGTTTCACCTCTAAACTTTCTTGCATTGTCTCACTCATGAGCTTTTCAAGGACAGCTCATATCTAAACCATAACATCTTCTCTGTCTACTCTTTCTCTTAAGATAACTTCCCTTGTATCTGTCTTGCTAACATTTCCACTTGTATATGAGAAGATCTTGAATTTAATGTATCCTTTAAGAAAAGAACTCCAGAAACTGCCTGATTTGCATTTGACATTCAGTAATGAATGGTGACTTAATTAATGAGTGCTACTTTTATCCACTTTTATTTAAGTCTGAAAACTTAAATAAAAATCTTCTTTTTCCCTAGACATCTCAGGTTTGGACTGTGGATTCCAACAGTGCCCAATTTGTTTCTTTTTTTTTTAATGGGTTGTTCAAAACATTACAAAACTCTTGACATATCATATTTCGTACATTAGATTCAAGTTGGTTATGAACTCCCAATTTTACCCCATATACAGATTGCAGAATCACATCGGTTACACATCCACATTTTTACATAATGCCCTATTAGTAACTGTTGTATTCTGCTACCTTTCCTATCCTCTACTATCCCCCCTCCCCTCCCCTCCCATCTTCTCTCTCTACCCCATCTACTGTAATTCATTTCTCTCTTTATTTTCCCGTTCCCCTCACAACCTCTTATGTGTAATTTTGTATAACAATGAGGGTCTCCCTCCATTACCTTGCAATTTCCCTTTTCTCTCCCTTTCCCTCCCACCTAATGTATCTGTTTAATGTTGATCTTTTCTTCCTGCTCTTCCTCCCTGCTCTGTTCTTAGTTGTTCTCATTATATCAAGGAAGACATTTGGTATTTGTTTTTTAGGGATTGGCTAGCTTCACTAAGCATAATCTGCTCTAGTGCCATCTATTTCCCTGCAAATTCCATGATTTTGTCATTTTTTAGTGCTGCGTAATATTCCATGGTGTATAAATGCCACATTTTTTTATCCATTCATCTATTGAAGGGCATCTGGGTTGGTTCCACAGTCTAGCAATTGTGAATTGTGTTGCTATGACATCGATGTGGCAGTATCCCTCTTTTAAGGTCTTCAGGGAATAGTCCGAGAAGGGCAATAGCAGGGTCAAATGGTGGTTCCATTCCCAGCTTTCCCAGGAATCTCCATACTGCTTTCCAAATTGGCCGCACCAGTTTGCAGTCCCACCAGCAATGTACAAGAGTACCCTTTCCCCACATCCTCGCCAGCACTTGTTGTTGTTTGACTTCATAATGGCTGCCAACCTTACTGGAGTGAGATGGTATCTTAGGGTGGTTTTGATTTGCATTTCTCTGATTGCTAGAGATGGTGAGCATTTTTTCATGTACTTGTTGATTGATTGTGTGTCCTCCTCTGAGAAGTGTCTGTTCAGGTCTTTGGCCCATTTGTTGATTGGGTTATTTGTTTTCTTATTGTTTAATTTTTTGAGTTCTTTGTATACTCTGGATATTAGGGCTCTATCTGAAGTGTGAGGAGTAAAAATTTGTTCCCATGATGTAGGCTCCCTATTTACCTCTCTTATTGTTTCTCTTGCTGAGAAAAAACTTTTCAGTTTAAGTAAGTCCCATTTGTTGATTCTTGTTGTTAACTCTTGTGCTATGGGTGTCCTATTAAGGAATTTGGAGCCCGACCCCACAATATGTAGATCGGAGCCAACTTTTTCTTCTATCAGACGCAGAGTCTCTGATTTGATATCTAGCTCCTTGATCCATTTTGAGTTAACTTTTGTGCATGGCGAGAGGAGGGGATTCAGTTTCATTTTGTTGCATATGGATTTCCCGTTTTCCCAGCACCATTTGTTGAAGATGCTATCCTTCCTCCATTGCATACTTTTAGCTCCTTTATCAAATATAAGATAGTTGTAGCTTTGTGGATTAGTCTCTGTGTCCTCTATTCTGTACCATTGGTCCACCCACCTGTTTTGGTACCAGTACCATGCTGTCTTTGTTACTACTAATCTGTAATATAGTTTGAAATCTGGTATCGCTATACCGCCTGATTCACGCTTCCTGCTTAGAATTGCTTTTGCTATTCTGGGTCTTTTATTTTTCCATATGAATTTCATGATTGCTTTATCTATTTCTACAAGAAATGCGGTTGGGATTTTGATTGGGATTGCATTAAACCTATAGAGAACTTTTGGTAATATCGCCATTTTGATGATGTTAGTTCTGCCTATCCATGATGGGTATACAGCGGAGTTTTACAAAACCTTTAAAGAAGAATTAATACCAATACTTTTCAAGCTATTTCAGGAAATAGAAAAAGAGGGAGCTCTGCCAAATTCATTCTATGAGGCCAACATCACCCTGATTCTGAAACCCGACAAAGACACCTCAAAGAAAGAAAACTACAGACCAATATCTCTGATGAACCTAGATGCAAAAATCCTCAATAAAATTCTGGCGAATCGGATACAAAGGCACATCAAAAAAATTGTACACCATGATCAAGTAGGATTCATCTCTGGGATGCAAAGATGGTTCAATATACGGAAATCAATAAATGTTATTCACCCCATCAATAGACTTAAAGATTAAGAACCATATGATCATCTCAATAGACACAGAAAAAGCATTTGACAAAGTACAGCATCCCTTTATGTTTAGAACACTAGAAAAACTAGGGATAACAGGAACTTACCTCGACATTGTAAAAGCTATCTATGCCAAGCCTCAGGCTAGCATCATTCTCAATGGAGAAAAATTGAAGGCATTCCCCCTAAAATCTGGAACAAGACAGGGATACCCTCTATTACCACTTCTATTCAATATAGTTCTCGAAACACTGGCCAGAGCAATTAGACAGACAAAAGAAATTAAAGGCATAAAAATAGGAAAAGAAGAACTTAAATTATCACTATTTGCGGATGACATGATTCTATACCTAGAAGACCCAAAAGGGTCTACAAAGAAACTACTAGAACTAATAAATGAATTCAGCAAAGTGGCAGGATATAAAATCAACACGCATAAATCAAAGGCATCTCTGTATATCAGCGACAAAACTTCTGAAATGGAAATGAGGAAAAACACTCCATTCACAATATCCTCAAAAAAAAAAAAAATACTTGGGAATCAACCTAACAAAAGAGGTGAAAGATTTATACAATGAAAACTACAAAACCCAATTTGTTTCTTGACAAAAGCTTTATGTGGAAGTTATCTTTGTGGAATTTGCGTTGCTAAGTAGATTCTCCAGTAGAGGGTGCACAGGTATCATTTATGTTTCAAAAACAGTCCTAGTAAGGAAAAAATTCAGTAATAAATAAATCAAATTTGCTCTTGGAGGTATCTTTTCTCTGATTTTCTATTTATTTTGTTTGGAGGAAAATTTTGAAAGGTTATACTTATGAATGAAAATTTTCTAAGTGGAAGGAAATAAAGAAAAAAGTACATTTTAATTTTAGTCAGTTTAAGGGACACTACAAATGAAAGCAGCAGATTACATGTGTTTTCTAAATTAAAACAAAACTCATAATGTAGGTTGAGGCATTATTTTAAAACATGAAAGAGGCACTATCCACCCTTACCACGTGGTACAGTGCCTATTAATATGTATCTGGTACATTTTTATTAAATGACTTAAAGAACAGATAGTGTAGTTTCTCATTATGTATATGGAAATATTCCAGAATCTGGAAAAATCTGAACTTGAAATAGTAAACACTTTTGGTCCCAAGTATTTGGATAAAAAATACTCAATCTGTACAATATCTAAGAATTCGCGTGTGTGTGCGCGCGCGCGCGTGCATGTGTTACTGAGCATCTAGCCTAGGGCCTCACATATGCTGGGCAAGTGCTCTACCAGTAAGCTACATCCCAAGCTCTTTGGCTTTCTATTTTGAGCAGGGTCTCCCTAAGTTGGCTTCAAAATTGCAATCCTCCTGCCTCAGCCTACCAAGTAGGTGGAATTATAAGTATAGACTACCCTGCCTTGCAGCATTTTTCTAGTCTTTTGTCATCCTGATGAGCAGTCAGAGGACACCCAGATGATTAGTGAAGTAAGAGAATGGAGTATATAAATGAGGGACTGAAAACATTTGGAGAAGTGAAAGAATAGCCCTGTAGAAAGTCAGCTGCACTGGGTATGTGAAGTTATTTGAACCCCAGCAAATAGGAAGGACATCCACATGCCTGACTGACTAGAGAGTTGCCAATGAACACTGTGGTATAGGAACCTTTATTTTACTTAAGCTCCTTAAGCAAATCTAGATTGTCAGAGCATGCTGGTTTATGGGTAAATCTATTATCCTAAGCTTACATCCCATGCATGGGCATGTGTGGGTTTGCATAGATATGATTAAGCATATGCATTTAGATGAGCTATATGAATACCTAGAGGGAAGAAGGGCTTATGAAAAGATGATAATTCATGTTGTAGGACTGTGCTTCTCTTTTGCACTCCCCCAGAGCAGTTTTGAGAGCAGAAGATTGCTAGTTGGAAACATTAGAAAGCTATATTCTCAGGTGCCCTCACTGACAATTTTATTAGAATGCCGTTATAGGCAACAAGAATCTAGATGAGGTTAGATACTTTTTAAAGCAGTCGTTTTTTTAATGAAAGAAAGAAAATGGATAAAAACTAAAGTCATGATTTGATTTAGATGTCAACACACTTCATTTATTACCTCTAGCAGGGAGGCAGGGGAAGGAGTGGAGGGAGCAACACCCTGATAAGGATTTTAAAACACCAGGAAACAAGGGCAAAGGGATCAGCAAATTTAGATGAATGTTTTGATACTTTATGAATATCTTGTGAAGCTCTATCTTTAGTTTTCCTTTGTGTGAAAAGCATAGAAAGGTATACATGAGATTTTAGGATTTTTATAAGGACCCAATTGTTTGTTAGTGAAGGCTAGAAGGAAACAAAGAATTCCAAATTGTTCTGTCAGGATTTCAGAATAATACAATGATAGATGAAATCTAAAGTCAACACAAGCAAGGTAATGCTGTAGAAGCCAAGATTTTCAATAAGTATGTTTATGCATTGTGACAGCTTATAAATTAAAAACCTAGCAACTCTTATGAAATACACTTAGCTATCCTAGGGATAATGAAATAGAGGTGAGTTATTCTGTAAAAGTTTGGATCCAGCGCTATATTGACAATGGAAGAGAAAGTAATTTTGAAAATAGTATTTCTTGATGATTTGGTGTGTTTATATGTCACACAGTTTAAAGGTTTTTATGGTCTTTTGTTACAGCAGCCTGAATGGACCAAATCAAAACAAAAGCAAGAACTGAAAGCTGCTAAGAAATTGAAGTGGGTAAGCATTGATAAGAGTATAGATAGAAAGTTATATTGACTATAGATTGGAGTAAAAATAAAACTATTAATTTTCAAAATCATTGTATAATTAATTAATGTGGAACATTATTTCAAAGAGCCAAGATAGAATGTATATGCTGAACTGATTAGGGTACTCAAGAGAAAAAAAATGAGAAAAGTCAAAATGAGTTAAAATGAGTTTAAAAAGTTAGAATGAGAAAAGTCAAAAGAACCTTGGGAAATGTATCACTTTAAGAAGCCTGAAGATAACTCTAAATCTCAGAAGCAAACATTGAGACATTTCAATGTAGTCACATTTAGTCTTGGACAAATTTTAACTTCTCCCTGCCTCTATTTCCTCTTCTGTATAGAATGGTGAACAACGATGTCCTCCATATACAGATTATTTTTCTCCTGCTTGAGATTACATACACAAGTAAGGTTGAATACTTTATGAATATCTTTAGATTTCATCTATCATTGTATTATTCTGAAATCCTGATGGAACAATTTGGAATTCTTTCTGTTTTCCTCTAGCCTTCACTAACAAACAACTGGGTCCTTATAAAAATCCTAAAATCTCATGTATACTTTTCCATGCTTTTCACACAAAGGAAAACTAAAGAGAGCTTTTTAAAGTATTTCCTTAAATATTAAATCATATTGCTTTGTGGCCTGGACATTAACTTCCACTTTTCCTCTGACTCAATGGACCATTTTGCTTATTCCAGGCGGGGGGAGAGCCTTTTAATTAATGATAGTAGTAAAGGAGCTGTGAATATTGGATTCTTAATTTTTTTTCAACATACAGGGAAGAATATAGACATAATAATGACATAAGCCTGGTGTGAAACATAATTGTCATTTCCAGTTGATTGCAATAACAACTGTTTCTTTATCTGCAAAAATAGGGCTACTACCCACCTTGACAAATGAGAGTATTATTCGGTACTCAAATCAATACATTTTGAGGTGTTTGTTCGTTTTCTTCTTATATATAATCCACTAGAGCCTAACTAGAAAATAAAAGACAGATTTATTTTTGGAGTCTTAAAGAAATCACTGCTATCTTCCAATAAAATCTTTAAACAAAATGGAACGAAGCAAGTCTCACAAATAATAAAAATCAGACACTGGCAGGGTTTGAATACCAAAGTGGATTTTAGGCAATAGGTATTAAAACAACTTACATCTCCAGGATTCTTCTGAAGAACATTATAACTGGTCATTTCTTCGCTTGTGTACATGATTTCTAGATTGTCATAGGAAAATTAACCCTCATTTCAAACTATTAGGCTTTGAAGTCTGAATAACTAGGCAACCGGCACTCATCAACTGGCGGGCTCTATTTTCAGGGCTGAGCCCTGTCTCTAGATGCCTGGAAGGTTAGTCAGAGAGGGTATAACCCCCTCGGAGGCTCATGTTCAGAACCTTCAACTCCTTCTGATGCAAGGGCCTCAAAGCATCCCTCTCTCTCCTTTATTTTATTCATTCATTTATTCATTTATTTCTCTTTCCTCGTCTTCTGAGCTCCTACTTCCACCCCATTTGGCTGCTTCTCTTTTTCCATCTTCGTTTTCTCCCATAAGTGGTCAAAATGGGAAACAGAAGAATCTTTTCGTTGCTTGGTATAGTGATGGAAAAGATTTTTTAACTAAGGGGGAAAAATATTTCCCAACAAGGTTCTTTACTTCACAATGAGTCTGAAGGTCTACTGATTCCCTCCTGAGTGCTAAATCAATCAATCAATCAATCAATCAATCCCCCACCAAAATTGTCCTTTGCCACTGTGAAGAGGTTGGGGTCTTTTGGAGCGGGTAAGAGTCCGCAGTCAGAAGGCGAGATCCCGGAGCTAAGGCGCTCCGGATCCCGGGAGGCGCGTGCAGGACCTCCCCACCGTCCGCCTGCACAGTGGGGAGGCGCGGGAGCCGCGGCAGTCCAGCCCGGGAGGGGGGCGGGGGCCGTCCCGGAATGCGAGGGGCGCAGGAGGAGGTGGAGACGTCGGCAGCGGCGGCGTGGGGGTGGGGGGGGGGAACGGCGCGGCTGCCGCAGGGGAGCGGCGGCGGGCGCGAGGGGCGGGGCGCACTCCTCAACACCGCCGCTCCGCACTCTCCGCCAGAGCTGAGTTGCGGCGGACTGGGCGCAACACAGCGGAGCCCGGCCCGCGAGCCCACGCGTTCCCGGGTCCGTCGGGTGCCGCGGCGCCTCCCGCAGGGAGTCCCCGCGCTGCTGCACCCCGTGTTTCCCGCAGCGGCTGGGGGCTTCGGACGTGCGGTCCGAGAGCCCGAGGCAAGCGTCCCCAGAGACCACCGTGGGCTTCATGGCTGGAGCGGAACCGGTGAATTGAACCCGAGTCAGGCAGCTTATTTAAGGCGTGAAGTTCCTAGTCAGTAGCGGACAGCGGCACAGCCATGAGTAACAGCAGCACCCTCATGGACCTTTACGGGCACCTCCGTTCTCTCCTCCTGCCGGAGGGGGAAGGGGCGCCCGAGGCGAACCCCGATGGTGAACCCGACCCGGTTACTAGTACCTGGGCGCCGAGCCTGTCGGGCACCATCTCTGATGTGACCCCTACTCCATCGCCCACTTGGAACACAACCCCGGATCTTGTCCTGGGCTGCGGGGAACAGATCAACTATGGCAGAACTGAGAAAGTTGTGATCGGTGCCATCCTGGCACTCATCACGCTTCTGACGATCGCGGGCAACTGCCTGGTGGTAATCTCCGTGTGCTTCGTCAAGAAGCTCCGCCAGCCCTCCAACTACCTGATCGTGTCCCTTGCACTGGCCGACCTCTCGGTGGCCGTGGCGGTGATGCCCTTTGTCAGTGTCACGGACCTCATCGGGGGCAAGTGGATATTTGGCCATTTCTTTTGCAACGTCTTCATCGCCATGGACGTCATGTGCTGCACGGCCTCAATTATGACTCTGTGCGTGATCAGCATCGACAGGTAAGCGCTGGGCCTCCCGGTCCTGGGGTCTGACAGTTGATGTGCTGTCAGCTAAGCCGCGTGCGCTTTCCTGGGAGAAGCAAGCCAGACCTCATCGTGGTATTAAGAGCTGAGCTAAAAATACAACCCCACACGTATCAACCCTATACCAATCAAACAATTTCAGTGACAGCATACCCTATATACACTTTTAAAAGAAAAGCACGAAATATTCTAGTTTATAGTAGTGACGAAATTTAAGACCAAAGTTAAGAGTATTTTAAGCATTAGCAGCTTCACCAGGGGGTCCCTTGGCTTGATTTTCAGAAGGAAGGGATTTGAGGCTCTCTGACTTGGCAAACCCATTCTGTGAGCAGTAGCGTCATTTCTTGCATTAAGGAATAAGTCCAAAAAGAAGCCACCCTGCTTCCTGATTGTGGGAGCTACTGTTTGTCCCAATGAAAGGACCTTGGCTGGTCCCAGAATGGTGTGTTACATATCTCAAACGCTACACTTTTAGGATTGCTAATTCTGAATCTCGTTCTTGTTAAAGTCTGTTTTCAGTGTGTGGCAATGTTGTTTTCCTGCAAGCTCACTGACTGGAATCTTATTCTGTATATGAAAGGTTTGTTCTAGGCTTTCATTATATTCCCTAGTTCTCTAGAGAACTCCCCCAGTGGAGTTCTGAAACAGTGGCTGACCATCTGTTAAGGATGCTGGAGAAAAATTGCTGTTTTGGGTGTCATATTAGTCTAGGAGATGTCCAGAGTTTCCTCAGATTTCAAGATTAAGGATTTTGAAGTGCAGCTAATCTTTAGCCCTAGAAATATTATGCAATTGACGGCTTGAAGTAATTTCCATGCTGTTCCATCACAGAACAACTCTGTTTTATTTGAAACTGAAATATTAAATCTTAGTATTCACACTCAGAATTCTGCTGGTGTTGTGTTTAATGATACAGAGAAATAAAACATTATTTATTTTCTTAGTGGTCCTATAGAACCTTTAAACATACGAAACAGGAAAAATAATTGATGCTTCTGCATTTAAAATGACAGTGCCTCAAAGGATGGTCTAGCATGTAACTGAGATTTTCTTTTTTTTCCTACTTGAAAATACTCTGTGTTTTGTTTATATTTGACATGTTCCATTTTGCTACTTGACCAGGGTTTTCAATTTGTAAATAAAGAGAATGATAAGAAAGGGGATATTGTTTAAAAAAAAAAAAGGAAAGAAAGAGAGAAAGAAAAAAAGGAACACATTGTAGTTGCGTTTAGTGATTTAGTTTTTTTTTTTAAAAAAATGATTCTGTCATTTTATATATTGTGGCAGGAGCTGCTGACAGCAAACGAGGAATTATTTTAAGTGCGGAGCAGGAACTGTATGTGTGAGAATACTGGCACCAAACTTGGCAGCTGAAGTTATGAATTACTGTAGTTAAGAATGACAAAAACATATGCATTTACAGTCTGGCTGTGGCAACAAAAATTAAAAGAGTATGTTTAATACACATAATAAATATATGTATGAATTAAAAGAGCAGAAATCCGACTATTCAGCCACCCAAAACATTGGTTCTTCCATGAATGGAGCCCGGGTAAATGGACTTTAGTGTAATAAAATAAATGACAATTTATACTGCTAGTAATACATTTATAACCCTTTTTTTCATTTCATAATTGATAAATGATAGATAAATAGTACATTGTACTAACTTGTTTCCTAATACAGCCAGTGCTTCTGTTCCTGAGGACACGTTCAGGTTTGGCTGAGATCATACTGTGATTCCTGTACAGGAGCTAAAACCGTTCTTCACTCTTTGTGTGTGATTTAGCACCAACAGGAATGTCATGAATACAGAGAAGAGGTTAATTCTTCTTGGCAAGAATTTCTAATTTCTTCATTATGATAGTTGCAAATTATGATAATATAGGCATAGAGAATCTCTTTTTTTCCCCTATGAGTTGCCCTATTGGTGAATTTTGCTTAAAACTAATTTTAGAAGATTAGTGTATCATTTCTTTAGATAAAATGAAGAGTTGATAAAAGTGGAAGAAACAAATTGATTTTCTCCTAATAACACACAATATTAAACATGAGAAAAAGGAAAATGCATTTGACATCTAGGCTGAATTATTTCTGAAAAGAATGTTTTCTTCAGTTCTCATGTGTGGCAGATGATATAAAGTGTGCTATGAAAATATGAAAAAATTATCTTTATTCATTCCCTCTTGAGTACCTAATATAGGTTGTACTATACTTTGTGCAGTACAGAGATGAATAACAATATCCTTGCTTTTTAACTTATATAATTAATTATATTGTGAGAATTTGGATACCTGTTGGGCAATTAACCTGGCTGAAGTGAAACCTATGATTTTTCTTTGGGTGTCTAATTAGACTAGGAGAAATGTTTCTCAGGCTTTTGGCTAAGATCACATGTCAACAAGGAGATATGTGGGATGCCTTCTCAGGATTTTCTTCCAAATGCTCACCACACCCCCCCCTTTCAAATAATGATTCCTGTTCTTTGAAGAAGTAGCAGACATGAGAAGGGAACTTTCTTATTTTCCCACCACTAATAAACAGTCTTCCCTGAATCTGTTCTCTTCTTTTTGTTTCTTTGCAGTTAAAAGGCAAGAAGACATTGTGTCCTAGCAAAAAAACAAACCACCTGAATTTTACAGTGCATCCCCTGTCCCTCTCAAAGACTTTGTTCCTGTATTGATTAGCTCATTCCTGTCTTAGCTTCTCATTTCTACTAGGTCAACTCAGGCTTCTGTCTTTAAGATTTGGTTTTACCTGTTCCTCTAATTACTGCGCAGCTTCACAGTTGAAGCTTCTCAAAGAATTGTGCCTACAACATATCTTTCCTTGCTTACTCTTTAGATAGATGAGTTTGATGTTCACCACATTTATTGCGGTATTTGAAGTATTTTCCTAGTTCCACTTCTGTCCATCCCCCATCTGTTTCCTTTTAGAAGGTAGAATGTTCTATTTTTTTGAAATTTTAAGTGATGTAAAGTTTAGATATAACCAAATGGACAGATCTTAATTGTCCAATTCAATCCACAAAATTAATACTGCTTATCAAGTATAGACTATTTTGGTCACCCTAGAAAGTTTTCTTGTGCTCCTCCTGGAATCATCTTTTAAAAGTGGAAACTAAATTGCCTTTTATATATAGTTTTAATATTTATTTTTTAGTTTTCAGCGGACACAACATCCTTGTTTGTATGTGGTGCTGAGGATCGAACCCGGGCCGCACGCATGCCAGGCGAGCGCGCTACCACTTGAGCCACATCCCCAGCCCTATATATAGTTTTAAAACGTGCAAAAACAGTTTTATATATTTTTCAGGGAAGCTTGGATAAGGAGTAAAAGTATAAAATAATGTGGAGTTTGATGGACATCACATTTAGGAATGTGGTTATTGATGTTGGGGTGGGTGAAAATGTAATCAATTATATAATTACAATCATGTAAATTGTATTAGTAATCTTTTAAATCTTGATGCTAGATATGGCTTTATTCTTGGTATAGTTTTTGTATGTCTGAAATATAATTTTCAACTTTATTTTGAAATATATACATAGAAAAATGTACAATCTTTTTTTCTTCTCTGACTCTATGCTTTTATTATTTTTTATTTTTAATATATTTTAATTTATTTGTTTTAATTAGTTACACATGACAGTACAATGATCTTGTCATAGCATACATTTGAATCAGATGGGATATAATTTTTCATTTGAAAAATGTACAATCTTAAGTGTAGGTGCTTGATGAATTTCCACAACGTGGACACATCCTTGTGAGCACATCTGTCAATGAAAAAGAACATCGTCAACCTTCCACAGGTCCCCTCTCCCTTTTTAATTTCTGATGTCCCCAGATATAACTATTGTCCTGACTTTTAGCATCATAATAAAGTTTTACTTGCCAAAACTTAATATAAGTGGAATTATATAATATGTACTTTTTTGAATTTTGCTTCATTTGCTCAATATAATGTTTGTGAGACTCATCCACAGTTTTTAGCCTGTCAGTGGTTCATTCATTTTACAGCTGAATAGTATTCTGTTGTATGAATATGCTATAATTTGTTTATCAGCTCACCTCTAGATAGAAATTTGAGTTTCTAGTTTTTGATTATTACTTATAATGCTGCTCTAAACATGTATTTTTTTGTACAAGTAATTCTGTAGACATGCTGTAATTTCTTTTAGGTAAATATAAAGCTGAATAATAAGGTACTGTTGAGGATTTTAATTCTGTCTACCTCTTCATATCTTTTGCATTATCATTCTCCTGAAATTTAAATCTATAGATTAAAAATATAATTTTTTTTAAATTTTTGATTAAAGCAATGATTAATTAATATTTACAACATGTGTACTTTTCCCACTTCTTTGAATTTTCTACATTACCATGCTTTCATCTGTGATCATTTTCTTCTGTCCAGTTAGACTTCCATTAGAATTTTTTTTAGTGACAGTTTGCTGGTGACAAATTTTCTCAATTTTTGCTTTTCTGAAAATGCCTTAAAAATTTAGAATACTTGGGAATCAATCTAACAAAAGAGGCGAATGACCTCTACAAAGTAAAGTGTATAACGCTAAAGAAATGAGAAATTATACCCCATTTGATTCAAATGTATGATATGTCAAGATCATTGTATTGTCATGAGCAACTAATAAAAAAAAGAAAATTATAATCATCATAGCAACCAGTAACAATGAAATAATGTGTCATTGAAATGCTGGGAAAGAATCTGAGTGATATAGTTATTTGTTAAGAGTATTGATAGGCCCAGTAGTGCTAATGGTCCAATATAAAAAATAACTCAAATGTTCTTGAAGCACACACCCTGACTGACTCACATAGATTCTGTATAATTCAGCAGCTGTATTTACAATTATAATGCGTGATGTCAGGCAAAATAAAATTATAGTCAAATATCCATTGCAGTAACATGCTTCTGTGAACAGAAAGTTGAATGTAAAAGAAAATAGATTTTTTGAGATGCTTTAAAATATTCTGTGCTTAAAAGCAGTAAAGATTTTTTATCATTCTATTTATCAAAACTGTATAATTAATATCTGTGACATTCAAGGCATATGACCTCACCAAAATATTAATGAGGAGCAGGACTGTTATGTTGAGGAATGGGTAGAAGTATAGAAAAAATAAAAATCGCATGTAATAAGCAGGTATTTAATCTGGATACTGGTATAATATAATAATAATTATATATATATATATATATATATATATATATATATATATATATATATATTCTACATTTATGCAATAAAACATTTCCATTTCCATGCTGGTTCAAAAAAAAAAAAAGAAATTGAAGAAGAATTAGAAGATGGAAATATCCTCCCATTTTCTTGGATAGGCAGAATTAATATTGTCAAAATGGCCATACTACTAAAAGTGCTATACAGATTTAATACAATTCCTATTAAAATTCCAATGATGTTCTTCATAGAAATAGAAAGAGCAGTCATGAAATTCATTTGGTAAAATAAGAGTCTCAGAATAGCCAAAGCAATCCTTAGCAAGAAGAGCGAAGCAAGAAGCATCAGATTACCAGACCTTAAATTATACTACTGAGCTATAGCAACAAAAACAGCATTGTATTGGCACCAAAACAGACATGAAGACCAATGGAATAGAATAGAAGACACAGAGATAAACCCACATGAAAACAATTCTCTCATTCTAGACAAAAGCACCAAAAACATATCTTGGAGAAAAAATAGTTTCTTCAACAAATGGTACTGGGAAAATTGGCAATCCATATGTAGTAGATGAAATTAAACCACCATCTCTCACCCTGCACAAAACTCAACTGAAAATGCCTCGGTTTATCTTTCATTTAAAAATATTTTTGTGGAGCATAGAATTCTATATTTGTAGTTTTCCTGCAGCACCATAAAACATTTTTTCTGTTGTCTTCAGATATCCATAGTGTTGGTTGAAATATCAGCCATCAGCTAACATTATTATTACTCTTTTGAAAGTAACTTACCTTTTTGTCTCTGATTGTTTTTAGGGCTTTCTCTTGGTGTTTAGTTTTTATCATATTTCTCTGATGTCCCTAAGTCTGGAAGTATTGATTATTGTTTGCTTATTTACTGATAACCCTGCTTGAGGTTCTTAGTAATTTTTGTATTTATGAATTGCTAACTTTTATTAGTTCATTCTTGTCATTTCAGACACTGCTTCATTTTTCTCTCTTTTCTCTATCTTCAAATATACATATTTATACCTTTTATGCTTTATATATTTCATACTTTATTATTCTGCCATGTCTAATCTGTTGTTTAACTTTACCTACTGCGTTCTTCATTTCAGTAATTGAATTTTACAATTCTAGAAATCAAAAATCAAAAGACCAAAAGCTGCCAGACTGCTGAGAGCCACAGCCGAGTCGGAATGGCCCCTGGCATTTTGCCAACAGTATTGGTTGACAGGCGAAGCATTGCTATCCTCCTCGGCTGCTACTTTGGAGTTCTCGTGGGGATTCCCGGGGATTCCCGGAGAGTTCCCATTGGTTGGGGAAGTGCAGGAGGAGGGATTTCCGGAGGATATTTCCGGCTGCTGGTTCCTGGTGGCGTTGGGGAGGAGTTCCTGAGAGCGTGTGTGGAGCGTGCTGGTGGAGTTCAGAAATAAAGTTTGTTCCTGCTTCAGTGGCTCGTGACTTGTGCCCAGCCAGACTGCGGCATTTGGCGGCCCGTACGGGGAACGCCTGAAGCTCGGGGGTAAGTGAAATTGCTCGCCCATAAGGGAAGGCGAGAGAATGGGTGACCATTTCAAAAAACAATGTGTTCTTGTTTTGATTTGTTTTGTTTTTGTTTCAAGCTGCCTATCCCTAGAACTTTCTCAGGCAAACTGGGAAAAATGGTTGGCTCAAGGTTTGAAGTTGTTCTCCCCTGAGGAAGAGATAGAAATAGACCACAAATGCACATGTCAAGAAAATAGGAAAATTGATACAACGATTTTTTGTTCCGTTTTTGTTTCATTCTGTTTCGGTTTTGTTTTGTGTTATCTTATTGGGTTGCGTTATCTTTATAGTGGATTAGAAATTAGTAAAAAACAAACTGAAAGAGTGTTAAGTAAATTGTTAGAGATTCAGACCATGGAGAATGACATTTTAGATCAAGTAAAAGAGAAGGTCTCTCGAGCTAGTCAGATAGAGGAAGAAAATTTAAAGGAAGAAAGCTTAGAGGAGAAACAGCTATTAGGGAAAAAGCTACAACAGGAGGCTGCTACTAACACCGTTCTATCACCAGAGGGCATAATTCAACCAACAGCTCCACCTATAGAGACAGCTGAGTGGCCCTCAACCCCCGTAGTTGATAGATAGGATCCTGAGATAGGACCTCAAAGATTAGCATGCCCTGTACTTGAGCAGGCAGGAGGGCAGCAAATTCACCGTGCTTTAGATTTCAAAACAGTGAAGCAGTTAAAGGAGGCCGTAAAACCTATGGTCCTCAAGCACCCTTCACTGTAAGCATGGTTGAATCCATTACCAACTTGGACATGATGCCAGCAGATTGGGCTAGCATGTGTAAATCTGTGCTAAATGGAGGACAATATTTGTTATAGAAGGTTGCCAATGAGGAATTTTGCACGGAGACGGCTAGGCGAAATGCAGCAGCTGGTTACCCTCAAAGAAATCTCGATATGTTGTTAGGAAAAGGACCTTATGAGGGTCAATGGCAACAAATTGATTATGATCCTGCTATATATGCACAAATTGCTGCAGATGCAGTTAGAGCATGGAAGACTTTACAAGGACATGGAGATTTACAAGGTCAATTATCTAAGGTAATACAGGGAGCTAATGAACCTTACCCTGAATTTGTAGATAGGCTTATTCAAACAGCTACCAGAGTTTTTTAGGATACAGGACAAGTAATGCCATTAAACAAACAACTGGCTTATGACCAAGCAAATCATTGGTGCAGAGAGGTCATTAGACCATGGAAACATGGAGATTTAAACACATATATTAAATTATGTAGAGACATTAATGAAAAAGGGCAAGTCTTGGTAGCTGCAGTACAACAGGCTTTAGATGCCAGGCCAAAAACATGCTACAATTGTGAACAAACAGGACATTTTAAAAGGAATTGCCCCATAGGAGGAGGGTTTAACAAAACTAGGTATCAAAGGAGTAGAATACTGGGTATTTGCCCACGATGCCATAGAGGGAGACATTGGGCTAATGAATGCCATTCTCAAACCACCATAGAGGATACTCCATTATCAAAAAACGGACAAGGACCAGGTGTTTACCCACGATATCATGGAGAAAGGCATCGGGCTCCACTGCCAAAAAACGGACAGGGGGGCCCAATGCTCCGGGGCCCATGACCACAAATACATGGGGCACTGGAGGAACCCAGAAACACCATGGAGGAACCCAGCAACACCATCAGGGTAGTGCCCAGGACACATCCATCAGATCTCTCATCAGACGAACCAGAGGGAGCGCAGGGTTGGACATCTGCACCTCTGCCAGAGCAGTACTAACTCCAGAGATGGGAGTTCAAATCATTCCCATAGGAGTAAAAGGACCTCTTCCCCAAGGAACAGTAGGCTTATTGTTAGGACTCAATTCTTCTACTCTAAAAGGACTTATGATAAGTCCTGGGGTAATTGATCCCAATTATGAAGGTGAAATAAAAATTATAGCTAGTTTTCCAAAGGGTATATCAGTAATTTCACCAGGAGATAGAATAGCACAGTTATTAATAATACCCCGCCTACATGATAAATTTTCCAGTTGTACTGTAGAAAGAGGTTCCAGGGGATTAGGCTCCACAGGTGTAGATTGGGCTATGCTGTCTTTAAATTTAGATTCTCGCCCAATGCTAAACTAAATATTCAAGGACATGAATTTAATGGGCTACTGGATACAGGTGCAGACCTTATCATCATATCTCGTCAAGAATGGCCAAAACATTGGCTGTTACAACAAGCCACTCAAATGCTTCGAGGCCTAGGAGTGGCAACTAATCCCCATAGAAGTGCAATGGTATTAGATTGGAAGGATCCTGAAGGATGTGAAGGAACTATACAACCATATGTATTGGATCATCTTCCTATAAATTTATGGGGATGAGATGTCCTAGATCAATTAGGTTTGACTTAACAAATAACATCAATCCAAATGTGCCCACTATTAGGGCTAGACAAGGTTTCAGGAAAGAAAAAAGATTAGGAGAACAAGAACAAGGTATAGCAGCACCAATTCAAATAGATCAAGTAATAAATAGACATGGATTCGGTTTTCAGAAGGGGTCACTGAGGCAATATAAATTTCTTGGAAATCAGAAAGACCAGTATGGGTTCCTCAGTGGCCCCTGACTAAAGATACAAGCAGCCCATAACCTGGTCAAACAACAATTAGCGGAGGGACATATACAACCTTCCGTATGTCCCTATAATACTCCCATTTTTGTCATTAGAAAGAAATCTGGTAAATGGAGATTATTGCAAGATTTAAGAGCCATTAATAATGAGATGGTTATTATGGGACCTGCTCAATCAGGGATTCCTCAAATGTCTGCTTTGCCAAAAATCTGGTACGTTTTAGCTATAGATATTAAAGATTGTTTCTTTTCAATTCCAATTCATCCTGAGGATAATCCACATTTTGCATTACTATCCCTGCACTGAATCATGAAGGTCCTGATCAGAGATATGAATGGAAAGTACTCCCTCAAGGGATGGCTAACAGCCCAACTATGTGTCAAATTTATGTTAACAAAGTTATCCAGCCACTTAGAAATCAAAATCCTGACCTACAAATATTTCACTATATGGATGATGTATTATTAACACACAAAGATAAAAACACATTGCTAGAATGTTATGCCACACTTACAAATTTATTAAAAAATTATAATCTAGAGATAGCGATAGATAAAGTACAATTAAATTTTCCAATTAATTATTTAGGAGTTCTATTATCCTCAACCATGGTCTGTCCACCAAAAATTTAAATACGAGTAGATCAACTCAAATCACTTAACGACTTTCAAAGGTTATTAGGAGACATAAATTGGATAAGGCCTTATCTAGGCATACCAACAGGAGAGTTGGGACCTTTATTTGATATCCTAAAAGGTCCATCAGATCCAAATTCACCTCAAATGTTAACACCTGAAGCAAGAAAGGCATTAAAAATTATTGAAACATATATGGAAAATATGCATTTGGATAGAATTGATATAAGTTTGCCTTTATTATTTATTGTAATACCAACAAAAAATATTCCTACAGGAGTATTTTGGCAAGAAGGTCCATTATTGTGGATACATTTATCTTATTCTCCTAACACTATTCTTACTAGGTATCCTGAGGCTGTAGGACAATTAATACTCAAAGGAATAAAAGCAGCAAAGGGAGTGTTTGGAATTTCTCCCAATAAAATTATTACTCCATATACTATGGATCAAATTGATGAGTTAGCTAATGAGTTAAATACTTGGGCAATAATCATGTGCAAATCTAATGTTTCATTTGATAATCACTTACCATCTAATCCTTTGATGTCTTTTTGGTCTTCGCATCCTATAGTTTTTCCAAAAATGACAAGAAAAACCCCTATCATGAATGTTCCAAATGTATTCACTGATGGGTCAAATAATGGTACAGCAGCAGTAGTTACCCCTGATAAAACTTTTACATTTTTAGTACCCAAACAATCAGCTCAAAAGGTAGAGCTTAATGCAGTTTTACAAGCTTTTGTGATGTTTAAAGATTCTGTATTTAATTTATTTTCTGATAGTCAGTGTATAGTTAATGCTATAGTATCCCTTGAAGATGCTGGTAGGATTTCCCCTTCCTCTACTGTTTTATCTTTTTTTTTCCACTATACAAAGTTTAATCTGGGACAGAAAAGATCCATTCTTTATAGGACATATCAGAGCACATACAGGATTGCCTGGAGTCCTTAGTTTGGGAAACGATTTAGCAGATAAATCTACACATGACATACATATTTTCTCTACACTAGAAGAAGCTACAAATTTTCATAAAAGTTTCCATGTCAATGCTAATACTTTACAAAAGCATTTTAAAATAACTAAGGAATAAGCTAGGCAAATAATAAAACAATGTCAAAATTGTGTGACTTTTTTATCACAAGTTAATCTTAGAGTCAATCCTAGAGGACTGATACCTAACCATATTTGGCAGATGGACTTCACACACTTGCCAGAATTTGGAAAGTTAAAATATTTGCATATTACAGTTGATACTTCTTCTGGATTTTTGATGGGCTCCCTTCATGCCGGAGAAAAAACTAAAGATATTATAGCTCATTGCTTACAAAATTTTGCCACTGTGGGCATTCCAAAACAGTTAAAAACAGATGATGGTCCTGGCTATACCTCTACCTCTTTTAAACAATTTTGCTCATCACTTGGCATTACTCACATAACAGGAATCCCATACAATTCACAGGGACAAGGCATAGTTGAAAGAGCTCATCAAACTATTAAAATGTACTTATTAAAGCAAAAAGAGGGAATTGGAAAGGGGTATATATCCCCCAAAGATAAACTTAAAATAACCCTTTTTACTCTAAACTTTTAAAATTTGGATTCATCAGGGCTTAGTGCTGCGGAAAGGCATATGTGTCCAAAAAATGTACATAAGCCTAAGATACTTTGGAAGGATATTCTAACAGGACAATGGAAAGGTCCTGACCCAGTGATTTTCTGGAGTTGGGGTTCTGTTTGTGTGTTTCCACAGGGAGAACAGCAGCCGATTTGGATTCCAGAGAGACTAACCAAAGTGATTTCTAAAGACCAAAAAGAAGATGATTTGACTCAAATCCATAACAGCTGATATCCAGAACTCCAGCTTGGCTATTCTTACATCTGCGACAGTGATTAACCAGGATGCTTTTTTCAATATCTATTTTATTATTGCATTTTTCCACATCATAAAGTTCTATTTTATTTTTTGAGCTCATACAGACCTAGGTTAATGTTTTTCTGATCAGTTTTATTTTTTGACTGTGGAGTTCTTAAATATTTCAATGGAGATTTCACCTGTGTAAAGCTACAAGGCCTTTACTATTATTGTCTTATGTGTTGTATGTTTGTGTGCACACTTCTGTTTTGTGTTGTATGTCTGTATGTGCGTATGTCCATATATCATCTATGAGGAGCGCTCATGAAAAAATGGATCCGAATTTTTTTTATTCATGTGATTTTAATGGTTTAATTTAAATTGGGTAAACAGCTGTTCAGGATTTTTTAAATATGTGAACAAATAAGGAGGTTAACAGATCTGTTTGTTTACTTTCACCTTTCCTTTTCATTATATTTAATAATTCTGTTCAGGATAATGTAAATTTTTCAGAAAATTGTTTTCTTAGTGCCTGTTAGAATGTTACATAATTTTTTTTTTAGCATCATTGCCAGAATTCCTATCTTCATCCTAGTGCCGGTGAAGACAAAGATAAAACCAAACTACAGCTTCTTTGATGGCTATCACTGTAAACTGTATAAACTGATGCATCAATAAATAATAACTCAACAAGTAATGCTCAATCAAGGAGTCGATTTACTTTGGGAGGAAATGGACATATTGATAGATTCCTCCGCTATGAACTGCTTGCAGAACTTGCCTGGACTAGGTATTACTTGTATATATTGTGAACTATCTTTTGGTGCAGCAAATTGTGGTAATGCTGGAGTATCTTTGCTGATGGTGTCACCGGTGGTACAATTTTTCAAAGGAGCCATCAATTGGCTTGGTGTCGTGGCATTTCTGTATCCTCCTCCCTTCTGCTAGTGATGGTCTAAAATTTGGGGGCCAACAGAGGTGAGGCAAAGAACCTCACCCCCCACTGTCAGCAAGGCCAAATTTGGGGGCCAACAGAGGTGAGGCAAAGAGCCTCACCCCCCCACTGGTGCAAAGGCCAAATTTGGGGGCCAACAGAGGTGAGGCAAAGAACCTCACCCCCACACACACTGGTGCAAAGGCCTATCCACAAGTATGGCTGTATGCTGGACTGGTAGTCAGTGACGGGTATGATCCAATTGCAGTGGTACCAACCTAAGACAGGAGGCTGACGCCTTGAGGTCAGCTCATCCGATGACGGGTAAGGACCATATGTTGTATTGGACAACCTAACAGGCATGGTCCCTAAGCCACATTGCTTGTTGTTTAATTAAACAGAAAGGGGGAGATGCTGAGAGCCACAGCTGAGTCAGAATGGCCCCTGGCATTTTGCCAACAGTATTGGTTGACAGGCGAAGCATTACTATCCACCTCGGCTGCTACTTTGGAGTTCTCATGGGGATTCCCAGGGATTCTCAGAGAGTTCCCATTGGTTGGGGAAATGCAGGAGGAGGGATTTCCGGAGGATATTTCTGGCTGCTGGTTCCTGGAGGAGCCGCATGGTGTTGGGGAGGAGTTCCCGGGAGCATGTGTGGAGCGTGCTGGTGGAGTTCAGAAATAAAGTTTGTTCCTGCTTCAGTGGCTCATGATATGTGCCCAGCGAGACTGTGGCACCAGAGTGAAACAGCAAAAAGGCAAGAGAAAAGGGGCTGTCAATGCCCTTTTAAAAGGGAGAGGCAGAATTCAAGGGTATTTTTTTAGCCCACCCCTAAGGAGAAGGCACAGAATGACAAAAATATAGCCCAGCCAAATCCAAAGGGAAAGTCTTATGGAAAGAGGAAAGAGAGTTAAAGGAATAGAAAATTCAAGATGGGGAACATTGGATTGTGTAGAGGTTGGACAACACTTCGTCCTGAAGACAAAGCTACTCTCATACATGAAAGCACATTCCAGGCAGAAACATATTATTTGCAGGATTTGTCCACAGGGTTTTAACCGTGAGTCAGCATTACCTTTGTACCATAGGAGACACACAGGAGAGAAGACCTGTGGGTGCACATTGTGGGCAAGGCTTTGACAATAAGTCACACCTTGTTGCACACCAGATGACACATGCAGGGGAGAAGCCCCCTTTGTGTGCAAGGATTGTGGGCAGGCTTGTACCAGGAGATCAGACCTTGCTCTGCATGATAGACCACTCAGGAGAGAAGCCTTATGTATGTCAGGTGTGTGGAGGAAGGTTTAGGGATAAGTCATACTACAATAAGCACTTGAAGGCAAAGGTTGTGGAGAAGCCCTTTGTGTGCAAGGAGTGTGAGTGAGCCTGTACCAATAACTCAAATTTCACCTTGCATGGGAGAACACACTTAGGATGCCAGGAGTGCTTAGGATGCCAAAATCACACTTTGTCACACCCCAAAGGACATAATCAGGTGAGAAGCTTTGTGTGTAGGCAACGTGAGGAGAGTTTTAGCTTGAAATCAAATCTCAGACACCAGAGGGCACACTAAGGAGAGAAAACTTTTTTGTGTAAAGAGTATGGACAAGGCTTCCACCAGAGGGCACTCAGGGGAGAAGGCTTATGCATGAAAGGAATATGGACAAGGCTTTATTCAAAAGACAACCCGCTTGGAATGAGATGGGCATCATTATCCAAATTACGTGTATGAAGACACAAATGATGTAAATATACTTTGTATACAATCAGAGATATGAAAAATTGGGCTCTATATGTGTAATATGAATTGTAATGCATTCCTCTGACATATATAACAAATCAGAATTTTAAAAAAAGTCAACCCTTTTGTTCCACCAGAGGACACACTCAGGGGAGGAACCTTTTGTGTGCAGACAGTGTGAGCAAGTTTTGGTGTAAAGAAAAATCTCCTTAGACACCAGAGGAAACACTCTGGGGAGAAATATTGTGTGTGTAAAGAGTCTGGGAAACCCTATACCAGTAATTCAAACCACATTGTGCATGAAGGCACACACTTAGGAGAGAGTTCTTTTGGGTGCCTGGAGTGTGAGAAAATGTTTAGCAATAAGTCATCCCACAAAATCCCTTGAAGTCCCTTAGTTGAGAAGTGCTTTTTGTGCAAGTATTGTGGGAATGGCTTCAACTTGACCTGTGACCTAGGGGTCCTATGGTGTATGGTGAGATATGCATATCTCACCATACACTAGAGGACACCCTCAAGGGAATAAATTTGCTTCATTACAAAACTGTAGCCAATGTACCATTTGTTCATGGGTATATTATGAAGGTAGAAAGGACCCAGAGTACTCCAGACAACTTGAATGTGACCCTAGTATCTCCAAGAGATTCTCAGAGATCAAGTAAAGATTTGAAGGACAGAGGAGTCAGGTGAAGGGGTGGGGTTTGGGGTTCCCTGGTTTTGTGGGAAAATAAGGTCTCTTTGCTCCTGAGAACTTTTTCCCATTGTATTTGTACCAGTCCACACTTCTCAAAGACTACTCTTAGCCAGTGACTACAGAGCAGGGCTACTAGGGCAGGCCTGTTTTGGACATTCTCACAACCTCCTTTAACCGCATAGCAGCCCATGGTGACTTTGCCAGTTCTTCCTTCCATATTTCCTCCCCCCGCCCCCAGTGGCTCTCCCCACCTTCCTTCATGTTATGGTTTGAATGCTTTGTCTCCTCCAAACTTCATGTTCAAACAATTGCCAATGAAATATGTAACAGTACTGAGTGGGGTCTGTGGGAGGTGGTTAAGTCACAAGGATGGGGCCCTTGTGAGTGCAATTCTGTGCACTTATAAAATGGCTTGATGGAGTGAATTCACCAATGGCCCTTTCACTTGCTGCCTGTGAGGACACAGTGGTCCTCTCTTTCAATGAGTGCAGCATCAAGGCACCATCATGGTGGTAAGCAGCCCTCACAAGGACAAGGAGCTCTTGAACTTGGGTTCCCAGACTCTTAAGACTGAAAGAAAATGAATTTCTGTTCTTGATGAAAAAAAAAATCAACTTGAATCTCTAAAATTTGAAATGATACATATGTATATCAATAGTATAAGGGATAAATAAATTGTGGTATATTTACATAATACTCTCCAGAAATAGTTATCAAACCTTAGCATGCAATGGAACTACCTGGAGAGCTTATTAAAACACAAATTGATGTATAATTTAGATTAGATTTCAGATATTGCATCATATCTTAAGTCAATATTTTGGGGTCACAAACATAATGCTGAGCATAAGAAACAAAGTATTAAAAATACATACATGTGATCCCATTTATATAGAATTTGAAATAAACAACATTGTTTAGGGATTACCCCCAAAATAATGTAAATAAGATGAAGGAAATATATATCTTGAGAACTAGGATAGCAATAACTTCTAGGTGGGAAGGAAATTGTGATCAGAAAGGCATGTCTCTGAGGTGGTATAATGTCCTGTTTCTTGACAAGAATGGTAATTACATGAGGGTTTGCTTTAAAACTATTGTTAACACATCCATGAATATTATAGGCACTTCCCAGCATATGCATTTTGTTTTATAATAAAAGAGACAAAAGTAGTTATTTGATGACATCTTGTGAAGTGTATATTCGGATCTGTATTAGATGCATGATGAATCTGAGCAGATACAGTTATTTTTTAATGCTATCAGCAAATGTTTGTGTTTAGCTTCATGTATGAGGGCAGGGGTCCTCTTTGGGTTATTCACAGTTACAGGAACTCATCTGGCTTATTTTCAAGAGCTGTAATATTTAGTTCTTCTGACTGATGTCTGGCTGAAGTCTTGCTTCCTCACCAGGTACCATGACTCATTCCCTTTGATGGTATGAGTTCTGCTGTTGGTTTTCATTCTGCCATGATGAGCAGTTGTAGGGGCATTCTGACTTCTCCAAATCGCTTTTCTCTTCGAAGGAAGTCATCTGTGCTCATCATGTCTGAACTTCTTTTGCAGCTTGTATTTAGGTTTTAAGAATGGACAGAATCCTCTTTCAGCTTTGCCTTGAGAAGGTAAGAATGAAGAGAAGAAACAGGCGTTTCTGCTTTGTTCTTTCCAGGAGACAACACTTCCCACAAACAACTTCAGTTTTCTTCTGTTAACTAACAAGAAGAAACACCTCAGGGGAGAAATGGTAACAGCTAATAGATGTTTATTGCTTTATTGTTCACAGACCACTTTCACTTGCAGAAATCTCCTTTGAGCCTCCCTGTGGAATTGTGAGGTGTACATTATTCACTCTACTTGATATGGGAGAAACTAGAGACTCAGAGAGCAGAAGTGACTTGTTTAAGGACATACAGTTTGTTTGGATGGAACTGTGCTAAAACTATTCAATCACCAGGTTTCTTATATACATATCTGTACTTATTTAAAGAAGATAGCAAAAGCTTAAACATGGGCCATTTTGGAGCTAAGTCTTAGATCTTAAAAGAAATTGATGATGAAAATGCTGGAGAGCAGCCCAGAAAGGGAAGAGCACATGGAGGTAGTGAATCTGCCTAGTAATCTCAGACAAAGGAAGCAGGCTAGCCTTCTGAGTGAGAGAATAGCCTCAGAGAAGGGAGTCAGTGGGTCTCTACTCTACCCCTTGCAATAGATACTGATGGTTGCTTAATCCCAACCTCCGTCTTCTTCCTATGGGAATCCCTGTTTTTGCCTGGAGATATGGCTGCTCTGAATAAAGAGAGCAGTTCCTAGATTCCTTTCTAGCTAAGTGTGGTCATAGTACTAAATTTGGGCCCAAGAGCTGTTAGTGACACTGTGTTTTGGCTTTCTGGGGACTTCCTTCAAGATGATTGGTGGATGTATTCTTCTTTTTTATCCTTTCCCTCACCTGTTGCCTGGAATATGGACATGGCAGATAGAGCTCTGGCTTTGATAAACTTGGAGGATTAATAATAAATGTTACCATTTATTAGTCGAACCTTCAGCTACATGCTGAATGTCTTATTTAATCTTCACAACAACCCCATGGGTTAGGGCCTGTCCTTCCCATGTCTCTATCTTACAAATAAGGAAAGGCTTAGAGAATATAATCAGTTATCCAAGGGAACCTGGAATCTTGAATCAAACCTGGAAGTTTCAGAGATGGTGTCTTACCCCTTAATCTTTACCAGAGAAGATAATGGACATTACTGTCTGTTTATGGTAAATCGTATATCCTCTTTAAAGATGAAAATCAAATAGGTTATGTAGTTATGGAGGACCACCTATAGACATGAAGTCCTTGGGGGCAGGAACATCTTAGTCATCTCTCTTAGCTTGAAACATCCTTTACAGTGAGCAGGGGTGGGGTGTGGAGGGGAGGTATCCTTGGTGTACATGTGGGTCCACATATATTCATACTTGTCCAGAAGTTCCACTCTTGACATGCCTGAGGTCAGGTTGTCCCTGCAACTGTGTCTATTCATTATTATCCGTGCTAGTTACTCCCTGGAAAAATGGCTGGTTGGATTCAGCCAATGGAGAAGGATAACTGAGCCAGGGAAGGATAAATGAGGGTGAAGGAGCGGTCACCCCCAACTGCCTGCCTGTAGAGCCAACTTGCACTTTCTGTGCCCCTTGACTAGAAGTCACTGCTGTCTTATTGTGGCTCTCTTGAGGCATGATTCCTTCCTTCTGGGTCCTGTATGTGACCCCTTCTCTCCTCCTTATGGGTCTGGGATGTTCTCTTGTTGCTGCATTCTCTCCTCCATGGATTCCCAAATCTCCATGAGTGGTTTCCCTGAATTATTCCAATTTGTATGTGCAATCTATTTCTTCCTGGAACCTTGATTGATAATTTTTGAGATTGCATAGTCCAACCTTCACATTTTGTGCAGATCTTTCATTATGCAAAACAATGTAGTTCTCTTTGCCCAACCCCTCATCAGACTAGCCTGGAACTTCTCTTTCACAGCCTAAGGTTTATGTCTTCCCAAACAAAGGAATGACTTATTCTGAGGTGAATTTTGTACTTTCCCAGAATGCAGAAGCAACTTGAAAGTATATCTCTTTTTTTAAAAAAAATAGATTTTCCTTCCTGATAAATGTCAGTGTGGTTATGATTAATAAAATGTAAATTTACTTAAGAACATTTAAGCTATCATAGTAGCTTTTTGTCATTCTGTATTTTTTCAATCAACTGATACTAAAAGTATAATTACTACTAAGTGTGGGTTTGAAAAATGTTTTGACATTTGAAAGGGGTCCTCGTTTTTAAAAAACAATGAAATCCCTGGGCTAAACATTTTAGCTTATGTGATCAATGCTGCCGGAATTGTGCCCCTCCTGAGTGTTGCAGGAAGCTAGTTGGTGCCATTCTAGATGAGGATCCTGGCCTGTAGTCTGGGATGGTGCTTGGGGTTTTGTGTCTGGGATATGCTTGGAGGAATAATGCTGAATTGAAGCCATCTCAGGAACCAAGAGGACCGTTAGGACTGGGGGGAGGGTTCCCAGAAGTAGAAACCTGGTATCAGACTAAGCATTTGAGGGGCCAATTTGGGGTTCTAACATGGCTTCTGTTGCTTGAGCAAAAGTAGAGAGAAAACAAATCATGCTTTGAGCATTGTGTAAAGATTGTGTCCTCATTTGATCCATTAACTATCTTCCCAGGTAGAATTCATATCCTTTTTACAGGTAGAAAAATTGAGGTTCCAAGTCCTGAAACATATGGTCCATAAGGGGACAAGTTTCTCATTTAGATTATCGTTATTTTTGGTACAATTCTAACAATTCTAACAAGGTTGCTTATCTGGCTTCCCAGTTGTCAGATTAGAAGCAGAAAATTAGAAAAGGGATATGAGTTGCTCATGGCAGGCACATTAAAACAGCAAAAAGTTGGAGCCAGAGTTTCATAGTGGAGGAGGAAGGTAGTTTCCTCCTTTCTAAAATGAGTGGGTTGAACAGATTAATCTCTGAGGTCCCTTCCAGCTCTAAAAATTCAGTGTGTTTAAGATAAAAAGCTATAAAAAGCTGTAGAAGAACACATAAGAATGAAAAAAATCCTAGAAATCTAGACCCAGTATGGGGAAAATAATCCTAGATTGCTGTTCCTGTGGGTATAACTGTGTCATAGTGCTGTACCTGATGTTTGTAATAATGACACCGAGTCATCAGGGGAAGATGGGGTTTTGTTTTGTAGAAACTGTTTCAGAATGCAAGAAAGCAACAAATTACTTTTGGAGAGTTTCACTCAAAAGTGCAAATCAAATTTTTTGCTGCATAAACATCCACTGATTGGGAAATTTGCTTTGAAGATTTTTTTACATTTAGTTCTCTAATGATTTTTGTTGTCATATTGTATTTAGGTTTACTATATACTAAGATTATTATGCTATCATTTCTTATGCCAACACCTTGATGTTTTAATTTCTCTAATATCTGATAAGAACATTTCATTTCCTTTTCAAAATTTTTTGGATAATGTCATCTAAGTATTTTTCCAGATAAATTTAGGAACCATTTGATTCATTCTAAGTAAACAAATTTCCTACTGATTTCAGTACAATTTTTTTATCCACTTTTATTTTTTAATGAATGCAATAGTCTGTATGGTTTATCTGAAGATACTAATTATATTTTTGAAAAACTAAACTGATTGTAAAGTCTCCCTATTTTCTGTAATCATCCTTCTTTCTCTGGTGTGTGGTCTTGCTCTTGTGTTTTCTATCTCATTTTGGTGATACTGGTTTTGTTATATGGTTGGGGCCCATCTCATTTTTCTGTTAATGGGGTTTTCCTTAAGCAACAGTCTCCAGTGAATATAAGAGAGGGTAAGATGCATCTCCAGCCGGGGGTTTTGTTAGTGCCGTGGGGAGTAGAGAAGAGTGGAGTGTGGCAGAATTTCCTATCTCTTTGCTGCTGTGATAACTGCCCTCATCCACATAACACTGTTGATTTCCTGGGGTGCCTTTATCCACCAGTTGCAAGTGTGGAGTACCCCTAGAGATCTTCCTGGTCTTTTGCAGTCATTTTATCTGAGCATTTTTAGCTGTGTTCCTTTTTCAATCTGATCCAGTCTACTGTTGACTTTTAAGGAATTCCTTATGATTTTTGGTCCATTCTTTTTTTAAATCTTATTTTTTTTGATGGGGTTCTTTTTTTTTTTGTCTTTTTTTGGAACTCGGGGTCGAACCCAGGACTTTGCAAATGCAAGGCAGACGCTTTGCCCCTGAGCTACATCCCAGCCCACTTTTTGGTCCGTTTTTGCTTTCTATTACTGTTATGAATTAAAACAACTATCTTTGCACATCAAGGAATTGGTGTACAAGGGTTGGAGCACATTATACAATGGTCTATCATTTCAATCAGATTTTATTACTATTTAGAAGAGCTTTTTAAAAAATTGGTTACTATTATTAAATTTATTTTTACCATGTATAGTGCATATGATTTTTGTTAGACATATTGGTATATGCTTCTATTACATAAGTGATTTCCTAACATTAAACTTTTCTTGCATTCCTTAGATTAATCAATGGTCATTATTAGTGATTCTTTTAGCTTATTTTAAATTCTGTCGGCATGTTATTATAGATTTTTACATCTCTATTCTATTGTTGGTCAGCTTTTTGTTACTGTAATAAAATACCTAAGACAATCAACCTAAAAAGAAGGAAGGGTTATTTTGGAGGTTTCAGTCCCTGGTCAGCGATGAGGCAGCACATCATGGTAAAAGTAAGTTACAGATTATCTTGATGGTTGTGAAATGATATCTCATTATGTTTTTTTTTTTTCAAAAATTTTTTTAGTTGTCGATGGACACAAGATCTTTGTTTTATTTATTTATTTATTTATTTATTTATTTATTTATTTATTTATTTAATGTGGTGCTGAGGATTGAACCCATTGCCTCACACATGTGAGGCAAGCACCCAGTCACTGAGCTACAGTCAGAGCCCCTCATTATGGTTTTGATTTGCATATCACAAATACTTAGTGATATTGAGATCTTTTCATATGCTTATTGGGCATTTGTACATTTTCTTTGAAGAAATGTCTAAGTTCTTTGCCCATTTTAAAATTGTGTTTGTTTTTTTTTTGTTGTTGTGGGAGTTATTTTTATATATTCTGGATATGAACTCCTTATCAGATATATGACTTGCACATGGTTTTTCCTTATCGCTATCTTGATTGCTTTGAAATGTACTAGATTTTAAGTTTTCTAGGTCCAGTATTTTGCTTTTATTGTCTGTGTTTTTGAAAGATCATTGCTATATCCAATGTTATAAAGCTTTCCTTCTATATTTTCTTGTAGGATTTTTGATTTTGGGCCCTACATTTAGGTCTTGTATCTATTTTGAGTTAAGTTTTTTATGTGGTGTGAGGTAAGGATCCAACTTTATTCCTTTGCATGTGGATATCAGTTTTCTTAGTACCACTTGTTGAAGAGATTATTATTCCCCATTGTGGGGTCTTTGTACCTTTGTCAAAAGATCATTTGACCATATACATGACAGTTTATCTGGAGGCTCACTATTTTGTTCTAATCATCTATAAATCTTTCTTTATGCCAGATTGTTTTGATGATTATAGTTTTGTATTAATGTTTGAAATTAGGAAGTATTAGTTTTCCAATTTTGTTCTGTTTCAAAATTATTTTGGCTATTCCATTTGAATATTGAGAGTCCATGTGAATTTTATGATGCATCTTTCTATTTGTAAAACATGTCATTGGGATTTTGTTGATGACTGCATTGAATCTATTAGTCACTTTTAGTAGTTATGGGCTTTTTAATGATATTAATTCTTTTAATCCATGAACATGGGGGTTTCATTTAATTTTGTCTTTTTAAATTTCTTTCACCAATGTTTTATAGCTTTATGTGTGTAAGTCTTTGACTTCTTGGTTATGTTTATTCCAAATTATTGTATTCTTTTCAATACCAATTTAACGGAATGGTTTTTAAAATTTCCTTTCAGATCGTTTATTGTTAGTGTATAAAACATGGAGCTGATTTTTTCATGGTGATTATATAATCCTGCAATTCTGATGAATTTGATATGAGGGAATATTTAGAGTTTTCCTCTCTGAGATCATGTCATTGTGAGTGGGAATAATCTTACTTCTTCATTTGCAGTTTGGATGCTTTTAAAAATATTTGTCTAACTGCTTTGGCCATGACATCTAGTATATACCATGTTGAGTAGAAATGGCAAGAATAGGCATTCATGTGTTGTTTCTGAACTTAGAGTTTCTGAACTTCAATTTTTCATTATTGAGTGTGGTATTAATTTTGGATTTTGGGTTTTTCACATATGGTGTTTATTATATTGAGATGATTTTTTTTTCTATCTGAAGTTTGTTGAGTGCTTTTATCATGAAAGGGTGTTGAATTTTGTCAAAAGCTTTTTATGCATCAAGTGAGGTGATCTTGTGTCTTTTGTCCTTCATTCTGTAACTGTAGTACATTTCTTTTCTTTTGAGATAGGATCTTGCTCTGTTGCCTAGGCTGGCCAAAACTTGTGATCCTGCTTTCTCAGCCTCCAGAGTAGCTGGGATTACAGGTGTGTGCCACCATGCCCAGCTCTTATGTAGTATAGATATATTGTATATTGATTGTTTTTCATGTGATGAACTGTCCTTGCATTCCAGTAATAAATCCTGAATAATATTGGTGTATAATCTTTTAAATATTTTATTGAACTTGGCTTGCTAGTAATTTTTTGAGTATTTTTGCATCAATATTCATGAGAGATATGGCTTGTAGTTTTCATTTTTAAGTATCTTTGTTTTTGGTGTATTTTGGAAATAAGGACACAACAGTGAAACCATCTGGTGCTGGTCTAGAATTTAAAAAATCTTTTAGTTTCTTTTATTATTTTTGATCTATTTACGTTGTCTAGTTCTTTGGGAAAAGTTATATTTATCCCACAGATATTTCAAGTGAACTCAATTATATACACACTACCTAAAATTAATATGGTTGTCAGTATTTTCTTGCTTTCTTTTATTAGTGTTTTACTGATTAATCTTTGTTCTTCAACTTTTATGGGGAGGTTGCTGGGTATCAAACCCAGGCCCTTGCACATGCTAGGTAAGTACTATTATCACTGAGCTACAGTCCCAGTACCTCTTCAACATTTTATGATATTTTTTAGAGGAGAAAAGTTTTATTTTGGGGATCACTGTTGTCCGCAGACAGTTCCCTGGGACTCCAGGTAATGCAGAAGAACATCATGGTGAAAAAAATGTGGTAAAGGGAAGAGGAAGCAGCTCACATGATGAGCAGAAAGTAGAGAGCAAGAGAGTCTATTCTCAGATGCAAAATCTATGCCCAAAAGGCATGGTCCTAAGAAAAATATGGAATGCTTCACGAATTTGCGTGTCATTCTTGTGCAGGGTCCATGCTAATCTCCGTATCATTCCAATTTTAGTTTATGTGCTGCCAAAGTGAGCACCATTTTATGATTCTTATACTTGTTTTTATTTTAAGCTGTGTCTTGTTGAACTTTTAAAAAGGTAAATTTGAGGCTATTTGTTAATCACTTAAAAATCATGTAAGTGATTTTTATGACTTTTCTGTCTTTGGTTTTCACTTTTGTGAGAATCTGGAAGTGGCTACTACTAGAATGTTCGGCAGATGTCATTTCCAGTGACATTTTCTTGTATAACTCTGAACTGAATGTTTTGATTTTGATTTCTCTCCTTTAAATCTAATCTGTTTCCATCCTGTTGGTTTTTCTCAAAATACAACTTTGATCAGTTATTTCCTTACTTAATGTTCTCCATTGTCTCCCTTTTGTCTTCAGGATAAATTTAGGGCACTTTTAGTGGCACTTAGCATTCTTGACCAATGGATGTATCTTCCATTGTCTCCCATGAAGCCCTTACACAGATTAGCACTTCAGTTGAATTCATTTCTGCTTCCTCCTCCTCTTTCATAAATTCCTTATAATATTTTATGTTAGAATTTCCTCTAGCTTCTATTCACATATGGGTATTCTTTTCTATCTATCTGCATCCTACTGGTCATCCTTGGCTCAAATCTGACCAGTTCCATTGTGTCATCAGAAAGTGGGCTCTTTTCCTGTGTGAGGGAAGGAAGGGGCAAAGAAGGCAATGATTATTTAGATTCTAGTTCTTGAGATAGATGGTACATTTATGGTGTCCTTATTATTATTATTACTATATATTTTTGGCAGGACTGGGGATTAAACCCAAGTATTCCCACATGCCAGGCAATCACTGTAGCACTGAGGTATAACCATAGCCCTTTATTTTATTATTTTTTAAAACATAAATGAAATAAATAATAGATAATAAAAAGAATCATTCATGGACCAATGTTCATAATGTGTTAAATATTAAGAATTATGATTAATTCCCTCTTGTGTAACTGCAGCCAAAAACCAAACAACGAAATCCCCACAAATGAACATGCAAACAAAAATCTCTATTCATAATTTATCTTTTATCTGCCTAATTAGAGCCTGATGTCTTTAGAATTAGGGACTTGGTATCTTATTTCTAATCACCACAGCACTCTGCCTTATGCTACAAACCAACAATTTTGAAAATCTGAATAATGGAATCAAGATTATGTTCCAGTCACTGAGTGTATACATGAAGAACTTTGACCACTTCAAACAAAATCTAGGGTTTTTATGAAAGAATTTCATATTCTGATTTATTTCATCCTTTTAAGAGAGTTACCCAATATTTCTGAGAGTTAGATGCTTCTGAAAATGAGGAGTTTAAGAAATAATTTCTTTTCTTTTTCAATCTCTTTAATTTAATATGCCTTTTTGTATTCAAACCAGATTTGGAGATTTCCTAAGTAAACACTAAAGAACTATAAGAAACAACTATGACCTGTATTTCAGATCTGAGAAGTCAAAATTCTCATCAAATAATGGAATGATTCTCATGTTGGTGAGAAATTGCTAAGAAAGTTCAAGAGAGGATTATTGAATTTCAACTTAGTAGAAATTATAATTGTATTGTTTAAAAAATTTTTTAAATATTTTTTTAGTTGTAGTGGACATAGTGCTTTTATTTTGTTTATTTATTTTTATGTGTTTCTGAGGATTGAACCCAATGCCTCACATGTGCAAAGCAAGCACATTCTACCTCTGAGCCACAACCCCAGCCCCTATAATTGTATCTTGAGTAAATGAAATAACTGAGAGGGAACATTAGCAGAGTTAACTGGAAAAATTTCTTCTCTTTGGGGACATGAGACATAGTACAATTCTGATACAATTTTGGGGGCTATTATGTATTTTAATGTAGGCTAGCCTTATCTTTCCTAGTTGTTTTAGTTTAGGGTCTATAAGATGTAGAACATCCCTGCAATGATTAGGAATGATCTTTCAGATGGAAGATTTTATTACTTGCAGATCCTGGTGGATACTTAGTATGCCTGTAGCCCACACACATGGAGATCATGGAGTATAGGTAGAAAAAGAGGGAGAAAGGGCCCTGTGGGCCAATGCCTTTATTGTATTTAGAGTATTACCCAAACAAGTTTCCAATCAGGAGTTTTATCGGGTGGGTTTAAAGCAAGCATGCACAAGTTCTGGGAGGTTCTTCTGTGACTAAGGCTTGGTCTTCATGGTGTTTCTATGCAGTTGATGTGAGGTGTGAATGGCAGTGGAATCAGTCAAGCAGGCTGAATCTAAGCTGTCACATAGTGAAGTGGCCACCAGGGAGCTGTTGTATAAAGCAGGACTGACCACAATGAGGGTTGACTACAAAGAGGAACTGTGAGGGTTGTAGAACTAGCAAGTATGTCAAGAGTGACCAACTTCTGGTATGAGATGGTCTAACTTACATTTCAGAAGGTTGAGGAGGCAATGTAAAATGGTAAGAGTTTACTATTATGATCTCTCCATGAACAAAAATGTTTACATACATCTGAATTACTCATCTCTCTTGAGAATTTTCTCAATTATTTACTTCTGAATGTTTCCTTGGTAGTTTCTACTGAATCATCTTGGTGAATTCTCTTCAGCGTTCAATGTACAATTTAAATATTAAGCTGACTTAAAAGTTATCTATGTAACCTTCCTCTAACTTCCCAGTTGGATTTTTTTCATATATTTATTTATTTGTTTTACTGGTTGTTCAAAACATTACAAAGCTCTTGAAATATCACATTTCATACATTGGATTCAAGTGGGTTATGAACTCCCATTTTTACCCCGTATACAGATTGAAGAATCACATCGGTTACACATCCACATTTTAACATAATGCCCTATTAGTAACTGTTGTATTCTGCTATCTTTCCTATACTCTACTATCCTCCCTCCCCTCCCCTTCCATCTTCTCTCTCTATCCCATCTACTGTAATTCATTTCTCTCCCTTGTTTTTTTCCCTTTCCCCTCACATCCTCTTATATGTAATTTTGTATAACAATGAGGGTCTCCTTCCATTTCCATGCAATTTCCCTTCTCTCTCCCTTTCCCTCCCACTTCTCATTCCTGTTTAATGTTAATCTTTTTCTCATGCTCTTCCTCCCAGCTCTGTTTTTAGTTGCTCTCCTTATATCAAAGAAGACATTTGGCATTTGTTTTTTAGGGATTGGCTGGCTTCACTTAGCATAATCTGCTCTAATGCCTTCCATTTCCCTGCAAATTCCATGATTTTGTCATTTTTTAGTGCTGAGTAATACTCCATTGTGTGTAAATGCCACATATTTAAATCCATTCATCTATTGAAGGGCATCTAAGTTGGTTCCACAGTCTAGCTATTGTGAATTGTGCTGCTGTGAACATCCATGTAGCAGTATCCCTATAGTATGCTCTTTTAAGGTCTCTGATTTGATATCAAGCTCCTTGATCCATTTTGAGTTAACTTTTGTGCATGGTGAGAGAAGGGGATTCAGTTTAATTTGTTGCATATGGATTTCCAGTTTTCCCAGCACCATTTGTTGAAGATGCTATCCTTCCTCCATTGCATGCTTTCAGCCCCATTATCGAATATAAGATAGTTGTAATTTTGTGGATTGTTTTCTGTGACCTCTATTCTGTACCATTGGTTCACCCGCCTGTTTTGGTACCAGTACCATGCTGTTTTTGTTAGTATTGCTCTGTAGTACAGTTTGAAATCTGGTATCTCTATACCTCCTGATTCACACTTCCTGCTTAGAATTGCTTTTGCTATTCTGGGTCTTTTATTTTTCCATATGAATTTCATGATTGCTTTATCTATTTCTACAAGAAATGCCTTTGGGATTTTGATTGGCATTGCATTGAACCTGTAGAGAACTTTTGGTAATATCGCCATTTTGATGATGTTAGTTCTGCCTATCCATGAACAGGGTATATTTTTCCATCTTCTAAGATCTTCTTCTATTGCTCTCTTTAGAGTTCTGTAGTTTTCATTGTATAAATCTTTCACCTCTTTTGTTAGGTTGATTCCCAAGTATTTTATTTTATTTTTTTGAGGATATTGTGAATGGGGTGGTTTTCCTCATTTCCATTTCAGAAGATTTGTCGCTGATATACAGAAATGCCTTAGATTTATTCGTGTTGATTTTATATCCTGCCACTTTGCTGAATTCATTTATTAGTTCTAGTAGTTTCTTTGTAGACCCTTTTGTGTCTTCTAGGTATAGGATCATATCATCCTCAATAGTGATAATTTAAGTTCTTCTTTTCCTAACTTAATGCCTTTAATTTCTTTTGTCTGTCTAATTGCTCTGGCCAGTATTTGGAGAACTAAATTGAATAGAAGTGGTGATAGGGGGCATCCCTGTCTTGTTCCAGATTTTAGAGGGAATGCCTTCAGTTTTTCTCCATTGAGAATGATGCTAGCCTGAGGCTTAGCATGTATAGCTTTTACAATGTTGGGGTAAGTTCCTGTTATCCCTAGTTTTTCTAGTGTTTTGAACATAAAGGGATGCTGTACTTTATTGAATGCTTTTTCTGCATCTATCGAGATGATCATATGGTTCTTATCTTTAAGTCTATTGATGTGGTGAATAACGTTTATTGATTTCCATATATCGGACCAGCCTTGCATCCCAGGGATGAATCCTACTTGATCATGGTGCACAATCTTTTTTATATGTTTTTGTATCCAATTTGCCAGAATTTTATTGAGGATTTTTGCATCTAAATTCATTAGGGATATTGGTCTGTAGTTTTCTTTCTTTGAGGTGTGTATGTGGTTTGGGAATCAGGGTGATATTGGCCTCATAGAAGGAATTTGGAAGTTCTCCCTCTTTTTCTATCTCCTGAAATAGATTGTGGAGTATTGGTATTAGTTCTTCTTTAAAGTTCTTGTAAAACTCTGCTGTATATCCATCCGGTCCTGGGTTTTTCTTGGTTGGTAGTCTTTTGATGGCTTCTTCTATTTCCTCACTTAATATTGGTCTGTTTAGGTTGTTTATTTCTTCCTGACTCAATCTGGGTAGTTCATATGTCTTAAGGAATTTATCGATGCCTTCACTATCTTCTATTTTATTAGAGTATAGGGTTTCAAAATAATTTCTAATTACCTTCTGTATTTCTGAATTGTCTGTTGTGATGTTGACTTTTTCATCCTGTAAGCTGGTAATTTGGGTTTTCTCTCTTCTTCTCTTTATTAGCGTGGCTAGTGGTCTATCAATCTTATTTATTTTTTCAAAGAACCAACTTTTAGTTTTGTCAATTTTTTCAATTGTTTCTTTTGTTTCGTTTTCATTGATTTCAGCTCTAATTTTAATTATTTCTTGCCTTATACTGTATTTGCTGCTGATTTGTTCTTCTTTTTCTAAGGCTTCGAGGTGTAGTGTGAGGTCATTTATTTGTTGGCTTTTCCTTCTTTTAAGGAATGAACTCCATGAAATGAATTTTCCTCTAAATACTGCTTTCATTGTGTCCCAGAGATTTCAATATGTTGTGTCTGAGGTTTCATTTACCTCTAAGAATTTTTAAATTTCCTCTTTGATGTCTTCTGTAACCCTTTGTTCATTCAGTAGCATATCGTTTAATCTTCATGTGATGTAGGATTTTTCCTTTCTCAATTTATTATTGATTTCCAATTTCATTCCATTATGATCAGATAAAATGCATGGTAATATCTCTACTCCTTTGTAATTGCCAAGATTTGCCCTTTGACATAATATATGGTCTATTTTTGAGAAGGATCCATGTGCTGCTGAGAAGAAAGTGTATCTGCTTGATGTTTGATGGTATATTCTGTATATGTCAATTAAGACTAAATTATTAATTGTATTATTGAGCTCTATGGTTTCTTTATTCAACTTTTGTTTGGAAGATCTATCCAGTGGTGAGAGAGGTGTGTTAAAATCTCCCATGTTTATTGTGTTGTGGTCTATTTGACTCTTGAACTTGAGAAGAGTTTGTTTGAAGAACGTAGCTGCACCATTGTTTGGGGCATATATATTAATGATCGTCAAGTCTTCTTGGTGTATGGTTCCCTTGAGCAGTATGTAGTGTCCTTGTTTATCCCTTTTGATTAACTTTGGCTTGAAGTCTATTTTATTTGATACAAGTATGGACACCCCTGCTTGCTTCCTGGGTCCATATGAGTGATATGATTTTTCCCAATCTTTCACCTTCAGTCTGTGTATATCTTTTCCTATCAGATGAGTCTCCTGTAGGCAGCATATTGTTGCATCTTTTTTTAAATCCATTCTACTAGCCTATGTCCTTTGATTGGTGCATTTAAGCCATTAACATTTAGGGTTACTATTGAGATATGGTTTGTATTTCCAGCCATATTTGATTATGTATGTTACTTAACATGATTTGTTTTTCCCCTTGATTAGTTTTTTCTTTACTGTACTACCTCCTGCTGTTGGTTTTCATTGTTATTTTTCATTTCCTCTTCCTGTAATGTTTTGCCAAGGATGTTTTGAAGAGCTGCAAATTCTTTTAACTTTGTTTATCGTGGAAGATTTTTATTTCTTCTTCAATCCTGAAGCTTAATTTTGCTAGATACAGGATTCTTGGTTTGAACCCTTTTTCTTTCAGCGTTTGAAATATGTTGTTCCAGGATCTTCTAGCTTTCAGAGTCTGTGTTGAAAGATCAGCAGTTATCCTGATTGGTTTACCCCTAAATGTAATCTGCTTCCTCTCTCTTGTGGCTTTTAAGATTCTCTCCTTATTCTGTATGCTGGGCATCTTCATTATTATGTGTCTTGTTGTGGATCTCTTATGATTTTGTACATTCGGTGTCCTGTAGGCTTCTAGTATTTGGATTTCTTTTTCATTCATTAAGTCTGGGAAGTTTTCTAGTATTATTTCATTGAATAGTTGCTCATTCCCTTGGTTTGGACCTCTATACCCTCTTGTATCCCAATAACTCTTAGGTTTGGTTGCTTTATGTTATCCCATAATTCTTGGATGTTCTGCTCATGATTTCTTAACATTCTCGCTGAGCTGTCTATGTTCTTTTCAAGTTGAAAAGCTTTGTCTTTGTTGTCTGAAGTTCTATCTTCTAAGTGTTCTACTCTGTTGGTAATACTCTCATATGAGTTTTTAATTTGGTTTATTGTTTCCTGCATTTCCAGGATTTCTGTTTGTTTGTTTTTTATATCCTCTATCTTCCTATAGAGTTGATCTTTTGCTTCTTGGATTTGTTTATGCAATTCATTGTCAAAGTGATCTTTCATTGTCTGAATTTGCTGTATAATGTCTTCCTTGAGACTCCAGATCATCTGAAGCATGTATATCCTGAACTCTTTTTCTGACATTCCATCAGCTGTAGATATTACCTCATCTAATGTTGAATTGACCTGTATTGTTTGTGGTCCTTTCTTTCCTTGTCTTTTCATACTGCTCATGATTCTTACTAGCTTTGTGAAACTGTTGTGTTAATGTTTTTCCACTTATATGTTTGTATTGTTCTTGTATAGCTCTAAAATCCCTCTTTTGCGGAGGAAGACAATGTTAACAGTTCCCAATATCAACAGTACATCAAAAAAAAAAAAAAAACCAGTACATCATCTAAGCACAAGTTTTCATTATTAATACATTTATAGTTAGATTCTAAGTCTATAGATATTGGTTTTAATTATTACTTAAGAACATAGTCATTAGTTTCGTAAAAGGCATACCATATCTGGTGGCATATAGAAAACTTAATTTCAGACAAAGGATGTTATACTTAGAGGGAAAGGAGTGAGGGTATGAGGTTAAACTAACTTAGCACCTTTGGAGAACTCTAACCAATAGACTGGTAATTTATGGAAGAGTGTATAGACTCAACCTCCTATCTGTATTTAGATAGTTACCCTATGTATAGATAGCAAATTTAGGAGATTGAAAGTGGCATAGAAGGAATATGAATGAAAAAAAGAAAAAAATAACAAGGAAGAAAAGAGAAATAAGAGAGAAGGAAAAGGAAAGTAAGATATAAATAAAGAAAAAATGGGGGGAAGGTAGGGTATATGCAATTCCTCTATATTATATTACTTTGGTAATTCGGTTGTTCAAGCACAGTTCTTGGTTTCACATATGTTGAGGTTGTGGAAGTGAGAGAAGAAAAGAGAGAAAGAAAGAGAAAAAAAGTCTCTCAGAACACTGTTTTCCTTGCTTCCAGTAGGTGGCATTGTCTATTCCTAGCTTGAGCCTCTGTGTTCAGGGTGGTGGGTGTAGCCAGTGTGAAAGGAAATGAGCTTCCATGTGTATCTTCCCCACTCTAGTCTCTGAGGTACAAACCAGGTGCCTGTACAGTTGTTGTTTTGCGTTGATAGCTACAACCCCCAAAAGCTTGTGGGAAATATTTTGAGTTATGGCAGCTAAGGGTGGGGGAGTTGGAAACCGGGTACCTGGATCAGCCCCAAAACCGTGCTGGTAGCCATACCCCTTTGATGGGTTTTAAGGGTTGATGGGCTTTCTCCAGACTAGCACACGGGGCGGGGCCGGGCTTCCTCCTCCAGTCTGGATTAATTCCGGTGGCCACCCAGGCCTGGTCCTCGGCTGCGCCCCGTCGCCGGCAGTTCCCCCAGTTAAAATTAACCACCCTACAATCTATCTCCTCTTCACTTCTTTAGTTATGTATTATATTCTATTTACTACATAATACATAATGTGTGTGTGTGTGCATATACACATGCTTTGATGGAAATTCCCATATATTATCTTACTCTAAATATGCATTGTACTCTCTGCTTTAAGCTTAAATCTTCTTGTGGACAGGCACTTGGTGATCTTAATTTTTCTTTGTGTCCCACCTAGGAATCATAACAGTTACTGGCCCATGGTAAGTGCTCACGAAATAGAGGAGCTTAGAGCATAGCTTTCTGCATATCACTTTTAAATGAAATATGATATAGAAAAAATTAAAATGTATAGAAGAGATTAAGGGGAATTTTATTAGTCTAAATTTATTAGGTAAAATTTGTGACATTTGATTCTTATAATTATCCAAAAGAGCAATGAAGCTGATTTAATAAACTTCTAGTGCAATTTGTGTTTATGGAAGGCAGTTGCAGCCCCATTAGTCTAAGTATCCAATTTAATTTTCTTCTTCCCTTACTCACTCTCTCTCTCTCTCTCTCTCTCTCTCTCTCTCTCTTCAGACCTATCTTGTACATCTTTTTGCGTGGTATCAAAAAAAATCTGGATTCACACAAATGAGTTATTGCAAATTGCAGCATTTTAAATAGCCTGTTTTCTAATTTAACTGATGCAGTAGCTCAAAAGAGTAGGAAATGCTTGTTTAACATTAAAATCACAGCAAGAAACAAGTGCATGCAGTATTAATTGTTAAGTGTTCAGTTTAAGAGTCAATTAATGGATTACTCAGCCAGTTTAATTTGTTACAGAAAATACCTTATGAAAATATCTTGTCATTTATTAGAGTGGAACACACAAATGTCATAGGATTATATTTGCTTGTTTTATGTTTTTATGGGAATAGATGTGTGTAGGAAATGATTAGGAAGACAAGCAATTATCTTAATGAGTGTCACATTCTAAGAAGTTCAAATATGTCTCCATGGAAGCCTTATCTTGAGGGGCCCAGAAAAAAGCAGAGTTACCAGGCAGCACAGATGAAAGCATTTTGGGATATCCCTCGAGTTACAAGTTGATAAGGGAACATAAGGGTGATGCTTTTTATCACACTTTTAGAAAGAATTAGTATGAATTTGAATCCAGTGTTTAGCAGAAGCCTGGGAGCGGTTCAAAGGATATTGGCATAGGGCAGATTCTTGAGTCTGACCTTTCCATTTTTTACAGATTGGAACTGCAGTGATGTGTGTGAAAGTCTCTAGAACATTATCAAAAATGTGTATACTAAATATATATTTCCTTTAAATAATAAATAAGTAAATCAGAAAAGAGAAAGAATAATAACAATCTTTACTGTATGTCTCCCGTCTGCCAGACACAACATATTAAGTGCTCATTGCAAACCCAGCATTGTACTATTATTATTCCCATTTTAAAGATAAGATAGTTGAGACATTAAGAGATCATGCAGTGTGTTCAAGGTTGCACAGCATGTGTATACCTTGCAGAGTGTGGATTTGAGTTCTGGCTCTTTGATCTCCTTGAGTCCAAATGTCTAACCAGGGCACTACACCAACAAAATGCATTTAGCAAGTACAGTGCTTCCTCTAGTGATTTATTTTTGTTTAATTGTAGCTGATTTTATGTAATCATGCCAGGCTGATCTTTCTGTTTCGTTTATCATTTCCATGGAAATACCGTGATTCTTAATTGTCTCTTAACCTTGAACAGAATGTTTGCCAGCAGCATTTAAAGAAACAGATCGTGTCTGGGCATTTGGACTGATGAAGGGCATCTGATGTTCCCAGCAAGCCTTTCACATTCTTTTCAATTCAGACAGATGCACTGATGCATGAGGTGCCTCCCTCCTGACACACTTTTATCGTGGACAGAAGAGAAGAAAATAGCATTTTAAATAAAAGCTGTTGGTTATTTTATTTTATTTTTCTAGTTTACATTTCAATGATTGCTGATTTTGTGGCTTGGAAAGACTAGTCTTGAAGACCATATAGGGGGAAAAATCACAAAAGGAAGAGTCAAAGTCTTGAGAATTGCGGGGTCTTTTTTCTACTTTCAAGAGCTTTTTCTTGTATAACAATACAAAGCATAGTGTAGAAAAAAGGAAATAATATTTGTTTCAAATGATTGTTATTTACTTCTGGTCTCAGCAGTCATTTAGCTGGCAGATGTGCTGAGAAACTCAAGAAAGGACTCACAGTCTCTGGGGAAGAAGGATGAGTCAGTGCACCATTATAAAATAATGCTCTATTGTATCATGGTACTATGTATCAAGTGCTATAGGATCTCAATAATGGGAGTAAATAGGTAGGGGTGGAGTGCAGACAGGAAGAACTTCACCATGGAGGTGATTCTTGAGCAAGGTGTTGAAGGGTGAATAGGAGTTTGCCAGGTTGTGAAATGGGGACTACAAGTGCAGATTCTTGCCTCTTTGCCCTGTTTCTGTTTCTCTGCATTTTTCATCTACCTCTTCTCTATCTTTGCTTTAATGTTCAAGGGAAAAAGCAATTGAAAATGACAAATTGAAATAAAATACTTGTTAAATTTATCCTATCATTTTTAATAAGAGGCCTTAAGAAAAGAGTTACAATTGATTATTTTGTCTTACTTTAAACAAAGTATAGGTGGAGGCTTCATTTAATTTTATAGTACTGCATCAGTATTAGTTGGCTAATTCTTAGTACAAGTATGCAGATTGAGTTCCTGTAGAAATAGAGATCAGAAACAATATTTTTTAAAGTTTTAGGTCTAGATCCAAGCTAATTTTTGGCCTCCAAATGACTGGCTTTATTTGTTTTATAAGTTCAGTGCAATTTTTTTTAGACACAAGTGTGGAGGTCTTTTCTAAGAATTTAAAGTCTCCTCTATATTGTATTGGGTTCATAATCGTGGATGTCCCACAAGAGCTCTGTTTAAAATGTTTTGTTTTCTTGATGCTTTAAAAATATGAATGCTCGAGCTGGGGCTGTAGCTCAGTGGTAGAGCACTTGCCTATCTTGTGTGAGGCACTGAGTTCGATCCTCAGCACCACATAAAAATAAAAAAAATACAAAAATGGAAAAAAAATTCTTAAAAATATATGGATGCTTAATTTATTCTGGTTTTGAAATATTAGTTATTATATATATTAAGAAACAAACTTCTGGTAAACCTTAAGGGGTTCTGCAACCAACAGTCAGAGGTCTGAAGGATGATGGCAAAGCACCTACATGCACACGTTGACCCGAATTATCCAGATAATTGCTGTCACCTCTGGTACCCCTTGGCAATGCCATCAACTACTCCTTCTAATGGTTGTCTTTCTTGTGCCAGGCCTCTCTCCACTAGATGGTGCTAATACTTGCTATTGTAGCTTCAGCCCAGGGTAAGGATAATTTTAGCAATAAGGATGAATCTGGTATTCAATAAATATTTACTGAGCACTCATGAATCAGACCCTCTAGTGGTTGTGGGAAGTGGGTGAAAAATATAACTAGGGTACAGATCCTGCCCTTGGGAGGTTATACTCTTATTGTTGTACCCAACTAACAAGGGAACAACTAGAAAAGGCCATGAGACAGAGGCAATCCACCTGGGTTCACATCCTGACTCCTCCCCGGATTAGTTTAGGAGCTGAGTGACTTGACTTCTCTGAGCCTCAGTTTCTTCATCTGTATGATGAGAATGATGATAGTACCTCCCTCAAGAACTCAAGAGTTAAATATGTGAAGCAGCTTACCACTGCAGCTGGTATGTGATGGTGTTCACCTCCTGCCCCCAGCTGTAGCATGCTTGCCCAGGGAGCTTTGTTAGTATTATTTACTAGTGGATCTCAAAGGTGCCTGGCCTGAAGCAGGCACTCCTTGGCAGTAGATATATTGAGTGAATAAAGGAGGGTGAGAAGGTGGCTCTGTGAATCTGGCTGAGTGTGTGAGATGTGGAAGTCTGGGTCTAACAGGGACTCAGAAGCTCTTAGGTTTTCTTAGCTTCCTCTAGATTTCTGTCCTGGTCATTCTAAAAGAGGTCTCTTTGTCCTTGAAAAATGCCCTTTGCATAAGAGGGTCTTCCTGAGAAAATACAGTAATTGCAGAGGCTTGTTTTTCCATGTATTCTTCTGGTACTCTGGTACTTTCCACCTGAGGACCTCTTAAGGGGTGGCTGGCCTCTCTGGGGCTGCCTCCACTTCTCTGTCCGCTTCTCCTGGGTACTTTCTTTCTACATTGATCAAATATCTTGAAGGCAAATGTCAAGACTAGGAATAAGAAAAGCTTAATTTGTCACATCGAGTACAGCTGTGTGTGGAATTGCAATTTGCATCTTAATGTCCTGCTTCTTCCAGAAAAGTGGCATTTTACAGATTTCCTGTATTATTCATGAATTTCAAGGCTTTGTAGTTTAAAAATAAGAGTTCAGGTAATAACCAAGAATAAGGGAAGTTAAACTCTGTCAGGTTTTCTCACTCTTGCTAGATCTCATCACTTTTCCATCTGTTGATGCATTTCATAGCCTGTTACTACCTTAGGTGTATAGATATCAGGAAGAAAAAAAAAAATGAACATGGAAACGTTAGCTAAGGCATCACATCTGGGTTCCTCATTAGCTTCAAATTTGCAAGAGAATATGCTCAGTTAAAAATGCTCAACAGGGGCTGGGGATGTGGCTCAGGCGGTAGCGCGCTCGCCTGGCATGCGTGCGGCCCGGGTTCGATCCTCAGCACCACATACCAACAAAGATGTTGTGTCCGCCGAGAACTAAGAAATAAATATTAAAAAAATTCTCTCTCTCTCTCTCTCTCTCTCTCTCCTCTCTCACTCTCTCTAAAAAAAAAAAAAATGCTCAACATCGCTAGCAGTCAGAGAAATGCAAATGAAAACCACCCTAAGATACCATCTCACTCCAGTAAGATTGGCAGCCATTAGGAAGTCAAACAACAACAAGTGCTGGCGAGGATGTGGGGAAAAGGGTACACTTGTTCATTGTTGGTGGGACTGCAAATTGGTGCAACCAATTTGGAAAGCAGTATGGAGATTTCTTGGAAAGCTGGGAATGGAACCACCATTTGACCCAGCTATTCCCCTTCTTGGTATATTCCCTAAAGACCTAAAAAGAGCATGCTACAGGGACACTGCTACATCGATGTTCATAGCAGCACAATTCACAATAGCAAGACTGTGGAACCAACCTAGATGCCCTTCAATAGATGAATGGATAAAAAAAATGTGGCATTTATACACAATGGAGTATTACTCTGCATTAAAAAATGACAAAATCATAGAATTTGGAGGGAAATGGATGGCATTAGAGCAGATTATGCTAAGTGAAGCTAGCCAATCCCTAAAAAACAAATGCCAAATGTCTTCTTTGATATAAGGAGAGTAACTAAGAACAGAGTAGGGACTAAGAGCATGAGAAGAAGATTAACATTAAACAGGGATGAGAGGTGGGAGGGAAAGGGAGAGAGAAGGGAAATTGCATGGAAATGGAAGGAGACCCTCAGGGTTATACAAAATTACATACAAGAGGAAGTGAGGGGGAAAAGGAAAAAATAATACAAGGGGGAGAAATGAATTACAGTAGAGGGGGTAGAGAGAGAAGAGGGGAGGGGAGGGGAGGGGAAGGGGGATAGTAGAGGATAGGAAAGGCAGCAGAATACAACAGACACTAGTATGGCAATATGTAAATCAATGGAAGTGTAACTGATGTGATTCTGCAATCTGTATACGGGGTAAAAATGGGAGTTCATAACCCACTTGAATCAGAGTGTGAAATATGATATGTCAAGAACTATGTAATGTTTTGAACAACCAACAATAAAAAAAAAAAAAAAAACACTGACCTGCATAGAGAAACGTAAACAGACGTGTAGCAGCAGGCAAGTACCACAGCATTTTCCTGCCACCCAGGTGAATGAACTCTCATCCTTATCTGAGGCCTACCCTTGGCCACTTGGCATTCCTAGAGTATGAAAGCCCCCCTGTGGTTATCCTGTTTGTTTGGATGTGCAGGGTTTGTCATACTGAGTATAGATCAGGTGTTAACCAGCCTGATCTTCTAAATTATGTGTATTTAATGAAAACATAGATTGGTTCAGGTCAGAGAGAAACCTGGGCATATGTGCTGAGGAAGTTCCCTTCCCAGAAATGCCTGGAAGGAGCAATATTTAAGATGGAAGCCAGGTGGTGTGAAAGTACCTTGCTGAAAGGCCACCTCCCTTTGGTTACATGAATTTAGGAGAGAAAGCACTCTCCTGGGGTGAAAACATCCCCATGTTGCTTAGAAGGCAGCTCAGTGACTGCTTTTCTGCTCTCCCAAGTGGGAGAAGTGGCCCTGAGGGCTGTGAGACTTTGTGGATCACAGCATTATTGTCATCCAGTGTTAAGGGTGCTGGCTGAGAAGCAGCAGGAAATCTTGGGGAGAAAATCAACACAGTTTGAAGGATGAAGTAAAGAATAAGAATGAACCATGACGTTATTTAAAATGTATCACAGAATGGAGGCTTGAGGTGAATTGGTGCAAGTCCAGTGCTGTTTCTTGGCTAAAATGCTGTTACCCCAGGCCCTGTTTAGGATTGATGGGGAAAATACAGGAGTGCTGTTCAGTTACTAAGACCATATTTATTTAGTGCCAGTCTACTAGGTACTGAGTCACGTGTTACATGGAGAAATGTGTGCATGCATGTGTGTGTGTATGTTTGTGTGTGTATGCGTGTGGGTCTTTTTGGTTGTGGGGGTGGGGATCACAGATTGATAAATGGGGGACATTGCAAAGTCCACAAAGGAATTTGCATCTAGGATTTTAAAGTCTCCGAGACTTTACTTGGCTTTTACTGAGAAGATGGAGTTCAAAGTCTCTATCACTTCTTTGATTTTGATAATTAGGTTTGTCTGAGTGATCAAACACTTTTGATGTTTCTAATTGCCTCTCTGTGATGTCTGTGGGACAAAGAAGTCTTTACCCATAGTTCTCTGCATGTTCCCTTCCTTCCTTTCTCCAACCGATATGTATTTAATGCCTATGTCACTGTACTAGGATTTTGATTCAGGGCTGAGCAAGGGAAAACATGGTTCCTGTTCTAATATACCTTACATTACTGAGGATCCAGACAAATAAGTGGGTACCAGGAATACAGTGCATTTGATGAGGAGGAGATGCTTTGAGAATGCAGAGTAGGGTACTCATGAGAAGCTGGAGGTTCTTTCTGGAGGAAGCAGCATCTAAGCTGATGTCCAAGGAATTCATAAAAAGTTTCTTCTCAGCAAAAGAAACAATCTGTGAGGTGAATAGAGAGTTTACATCTTGGGAACAAATTTTTACACATCAGATAGAGCACTACTCTCTAGACTACATAAAGAACTCAAAAAGCTAACTACCAAAAAATCAAATAACCCAATTCAATAAATGGGCCTAGTAACTGAACAGACACTTCTCAGAAGATGACATACAAGCAATCAATAAATATATGAAAAAATTTCAACATTTCTAGCAATTAGAGAAATGCAAATCAAAACTATTCTAAGATTTCATCTCCCTCCAGTCAGAATGGCAGCTATTATGAAGACAAACAACAATAAGTGTTGGCGAGGATGTGGGAAAAAATGCACACTTATACATTGCTGGTGGGACTGCAAATTGGTGCAGCCAATCTGGAAAGCAATATGGGAATGGAACCCAAAGGACATCCCCAAGGACAGCATACTACGGGACACAGACATATCAATGTTTATAGCAGCACAATTCACAGTAACTAAATTGTGGAACCAACCTAGATGTCCTTCATTAGATGAATAGATAAAGAAAATGTGGTATATGTACACAATGTAATATTGCTCAGCATCAAAAGAGAATAAAATCATGGCATTTGTAGGTAAATTGATGGAGTTGGAGAATATAATTCTAAGTCAAGTGAGCCAATCTCAAGAAACCAAATGCCAAATGTTTTCTCATATATTGGAGATGGGTGGTGGAGCACGGGAGAAATGGAAGAACTTTAGATAGGGCAAAGAGGAGGAAGTGCAAAGGAGGGGGCATGGGAGTGGGAAAGATGGTGGAGTGAGATGGACATCATTGTCCTAAGAACATATATGAAAACATGAATGGTGTGACTCTACTTTGTCAACCAGAGACATGAAAAATTGTGCTCTATGTGTATAATATGAATTGAATTGCATTCTGCTGTCATATGTAACAAATTAGAATAAATAAAATAAATAAATAAAATCTGCAACTTGATTGAGACATAATAATCATGCTCACTTCATTTAGCCCTGTATTAGGAGATACAACTAATAGCTGATAATGGAAACATGATTCATGATGATTTTTTTTCAGGCAAAGCTGAAATAAGGTCCATAACATGAAATATATAAAATAAACATAAAGCCTTTCATATGATAAGCATAAAGTCCTGCTAACTGAATGGGAGAGGGCTGCTTAGCAGTATGTGGAATAAAGACCCAGAGACGTCAATCCTAAATACAAGTTTCTGGTTTCCAGACCTTCCTCAAGGAGAAGGGTTGTTTGGGAATCTGCATGTTTCAAAAGCTTCTCAGTGATTCTGATAATTCTGATAATTTTTCAGTTTTGGGAATCCCTACTATGGGCTGGAGAGTCTAGTGTATATTTCCTTCCATAAGAGGTTTTCTAAAATGTGAACATTTTTTAAAACTAAACACTCTAAAAGCCACTGTATTTCAGAAATAATTCTACCCAGTTTCTTTTACCCCTTGAATTATTATTCCATAGCAATGAAACTCAGGAGAAGCAATTTAATCAAAGAACCATTATCTATGATTTCTAAACAGTTAGAATGAAGACAGGCGGCAGAGTTAATTTGCTTCCAATCCCTCTCTATGCAGATTATAGCTCCCTAATCTTCTTTTTCTCTGAACTCCTACTTCAATGGAACCCCTAATGTGAGTTGCATACATTTCTCAATTATATAATATTTTGGCATCTTTGTCTGATATTTACTGTTTTTTAACATTTGTATGCATCTTTAAGTTAAATTCTGAAGGCTTTATAAGCACCCTGCTTTCTAATTAACAGTGGGTATAAATAGTTATTGTGATACATATTAAAGCTATATATTAATGAATACTCACAATAAGTCTAGGTTTTTTTTCTTCTTCTTTTTTGCTTTCTTTCTCTTGAAGATAAGATTTATCAAATACAATGCTGGAAGGATGAATGTATAATTTGAACGAACACTTCCCTAAATACCAATATTACCTTATATAGTTAATTATAAGATTTTAACTGCCAATAAATTCCATTTCTTTTGTGCAAATTTGTGAATGTAATAAAACACTTTTGACTAACTAATTAAATAAAACAATATAAGATTTAATTATCAGCTTTTTAGGAATTTTATGAACCAGATTGTGTTGCCAGAATCGCTTAGGTAATTTAAGAATCACAGAATCTTCTTAAATGTTTTATTTTGTTCTTAAAACTAAAATAGTAATTTTTATATGTTCATTGAAAAAAATTCAAGCATAGTAATATATATATATATATATATATATATATATATATATATATATATATATATATAAGCTAAAACCACTAAAATCTCTATAACTCCAGTAAAACTGCTATTGATACTCTGGTGGATAGTCTTTGGCCATCTCAGTAGGCATGTGCGCACGCGCGCGCACACACACACATACACACACACACACAATGTATATATACACCCACAGATATAAACATAGACCTAATTTTACATGTAAGGTTAATAAATTATATATAACTGTTACTTATAATTGAGGGCTAGATGTTATTTTCTATGCAGTCTTCTGTTGGTTCCATGTCAATAATTAGACATAAGCACTTTTATCCTAGTTAAGAATAATCCTTGTCATCTCAGGATGGAAGACATACATTCACTTTTTCATAGTAGTATTAAGATTTAATTTTTTCTTGGTAATGCTTCATCCATGTGGGGTTTATATTTATTAGTTGAAAAGTAAGAAGTCAATATTATTTTTACCTGAATTGCTGGTTAGTTTTCAGAATTCATGAAGATCCATTTTTTTACTACTAATTTTAAAATGACTACTTCTTTTATATTAAATTCTTTATTCCAAGTCCTGAGAAAGTCTGCATGGGGGAGCTGGAAAACAAGGAAGGAGTCCCAAATCCTACTTCCAGAGAGACTGGTAGAGAGCAAGGGCTAGATCCAAGAAGAGGGATCTGTAAGGGACTTCCTTCAGGAAACGCACAAATTCCTGAAGCAATGCAAGGGAAGGAGTTCTTTTTTGTTTGTTTGTTTGTTTTGTTTTGTTTTAGTGAAATGTCTGCATTTAGCCTTCAGCAAGGATCAGCTTACTTGTGGGCCTCCAGAGAGTGCCAATATCTTTCTTTGGGGGTTACCTTGTATATTTTAAATTGTTTTCCAAAAACTTTGTTTCCGTAGCTTGAAACTCAAACAATTCCACAAAGCAATCCCAATTTAATATTTTCCTTTTATTTCTCTCTCCCTGATTCCTTTTCTCTTTTTGATTTCTCTGTAGTTCTTATTCTTGCATTCTCAGGGAAAAAAAAAATCCTTCTTTCTCTTTTCCATTCTATTTGGGAGCCAAAACATAATCCTAACTTCATCCGATAGACCTAAGGAAACTAACCTAAGGATAGTTCTTATGGGTCAGTTTAAAAAGGAAAAGGTAGGGAAGAACTTATGAAATGAACACTGAGTGCCATGAACACCTGAGCTCTTGGAAACTATCAGAGATCCCTTTCAGTGTTACCGTGGACTCAGTCCTTCCCTTCATCCCACGTGTTTTACTCTTTCTCCTGCTTTCAAAATTTTTGTCTCTTTTATTTACTGCTGTATCTCTGACATTTAGAGCAGTCACTTAGAAGGAGCTCCATTAATACAATCAGTTCTCTGTATGTTCTGTATTTGCAAATTCAACCAACTGCTGATGGTACACTATATAATTAGGCCTACTATGGTTGTGACTATACTGAACATACAAAGACTTTTTTTTTTACTACTCTTCCCTAAACAATAAGTACAACAGCCATGCTCATAGTATGTGTAACATATTAGGCATTGTAAGTAATCTTAACATGATTTAAAGTGTATGGGAGCATGTATGTAGGATATGTGTAAACACTATACTATTTTATATAAGAACCTTGAAAATCCAGAGATTTAGGAATTCATGGTGGTAGTGGGGATTGTGTCCTGGAACCAGATCCCTATGAATACCTAGGGATGTCTATATTTGTTGAAGTAATTAAGAGATGTTCTTGATGAATGAGCAAATTTGGCTTATTTCTTTTTACTGTATTTCAATTTTGCATTGCAAGTGTTTTAGTGACACTCATTTTCCTTGTAAAAGCAGGATTTTGGACTTATGTGGGATAATTTAAGTATCAAGTGTATTTCTAGCAGAAAATTCTTAAGTTCTAATTTGCCAATTGACTGACTTTTAGAATATGATCTGTTGGCAAATTAGGGACTGTCTATACCTTACTTTTCATGTTTCAGGAGTGTATCGTTTACAAGTATAAACAAAGTGACCAACATGTATCTGTCTTTGTTTCTCAAGTGCTTAGGTGCATCTTTCCCAAAATGAAAGCTAAGGCTATTAAATATAGAGGGAAAGTTTTTTGAAAAGCTGAAAAATATTAAGCATTTGGCCAAAGAGTAGTTTACTGTACATGTTTTCTCTGTTTTCTGAGTGTCTTTTGCATTAAAATCCTTCATAATAGAAATGAAGAAATATTTATTCTCTATATAGAACCAAGCACAGGGAAAGTGTTAGATTTGCCTAACATATTTCAGACTTGTGCCCTTTCTTGTGATCCACCTCAAAACTGGCACAGTGAGACAAACTGTTTTTATTTTAAAGAATGTTCCTCAGACATTGGTGTTGTGTAAGAATTTTCTGGGATAGGAAAAAAATGATCACTTCCTACTTCCCATTCCCGAACCTGGATTCCCAAAATATCTCACCAATCTCTGTGGGTGGAACAAAATGCTTTTGCTACACTACAAAGGGGAAGTTAAGATGCATTAAAAGCTACTTGAATTGAGACAGTAGAAGTGATCCATGATGGGATCATTATCCAAGGGTGGTAGACTTTGATTTCTGAGAATGTGTTACAATATCCCACATCCAGCTTGATATCTTGCTCCTGGCTGGTTTTGGTGGCCGTGGGTCATGGGAAGGAGCAGGTTATTTAACCTTTAAGATGTTTGACTGCGTGGATTATCAGAAGCTTCAAGGTATGAAAAAAGCAAGGACTAACTTTAGGGCCAGAGGGCTCTCCGTCTGACTTCTAACTATAGAAACTTGAGTGAAAGCATAACTTTTCAGTTCATCTTTCTGCAAAATGGGAATAATGATGCCCACCTAGATGAGATGTCGCAAGGATGGCACTAGTGTCTGGCGGGTAGCACTTCCTCAGTGGACCACTGACATCCCAGTATTCACCTGTCCTCTTTCCATTTCCCTCCTAGGTACCTTGGGATCACCCGACCTCTCACATACCCTGTGAGACAGAATGGGAAATGCATGGCAAAGATGATTCTGTCTGTCTGGCTGCTGTCTGCCTCCATCACTCTCCCCCCACTCTTCGGATGGGCCCAGAACGTGAATGATAACAAGGTCTGCCTGATCAGCCAGGATTTCGGCTACACCATCTACTCCACCGCCGTGGCCTTTTACATCCCGATGTCTGTCATGCTGTTCATGTACTACCAGATCTACAAGGCTGCCAAGAAGAGCGCTGCCAAGCACCGCTTCCCTGGCTTCTCCCGCACCCAGCCTGAGAGCGTCATCTCCCTGAATGGCGTGGTGAAGGCCCAGAAGGAGGTGGAAGAGTGTGCAAATCTGTCCCGACTGATCAAGCAGGAGAGGAAGAACATCTCCATCTTCAAGAGAGAGCAGAAGGCAGCCACTACCCTGGGGATCATCGTTGGAGCGTTTACCGTGTGCTGGCTACCCTTTTTCGTTCTCTCAACTGCCAGGCCCTTCATCTGTGGCACCTCCTGCAGCTGCATCCCGCTGTGGGTGGAAAGGACCTGTCTGTGGCTGGGCTATGCCAACTCCCTCATCAACCCCTTCATCTACGCCTTCTTCAACCGAGACCTGAGAACGACCTACCGCAGCCTGCTCCGCTGCCAGTACCGTAACATCAACCGGAAGCTCTCCGCTGCTGGTATGCACGAGGCCCTGAGGCTTGCAGAGAGACCTGAGAAGCCGGAATTCATCCTGTAAGGTCATTTATCACTGTTTTTATCTTTATTCCCCTCCCTTTTATACAACTTCTTGAAGCATATTACAGAAGTCTTCCCAAATCCACAGATAGCTTATTTTCTACCATCTATATCAGATTTGAATTCAGAAGAGTATAGACTCCAGTTCTCCACCCAATAAAATTTCAGTAGCCAAAAAAAGATGGGTACTCAGTTAGATTGGAAGAGGAGATTGATTTTGCTGATGAATTGCAATGGATGTGATTGATGACAAGGAAAGCAATATTTTCCATTCTTTCTCCATAAATCATATCTAAATTATATCCTCATATCTGAATTGCTGTGACATTATCATTTTAATTGCAATTATTCTTCCCTCTGGTAACATTTTTTTTTTTTTGATGATCTCATACTTCACTGATAAATTCTTCTTTTGAGGAAGGAAGCAAAATGATGTTTCCAGAATGGGGCCACAGAAGATGCGAGGATGGGGCAACTTCTTAAAAGCCCTGGGAGCTTTCAGGAAGTGCTGTCTGCCATCTTGGCAGTTGAGAATTGAGAGAGTTGTTGAATTTGTCTGGGAAGCCTTAGTGACTTTCTAGGGAGAAATGGCAAAAGCGTGTAGAGATCTGGAAAAGGACCACAAAGAGCTGACTGTGATCAGGAAATGAAATTTCACAAGCAATCCATGCATTGGCAAGTTTTGGGTTGCATAGAAGGATGGAGACAGGAGAGTAGAGTCAGCAGTAAGTTGAATGAAAATTTTCCTCAAATTTAAGTACAGGAGTTATCTTCATATTTGATAGCTGAGAGAAAAGAAACTTAGAATGAAAAAATGGGCAGGAGAGAGGAAGAGGTGCTCCTTTGTACTGAACCTGGAAGGAAGGAATAGACTAGAAAGTAGGGACTCTCCAGCTGAGAGGGATTTTCCCGGTCATCTTGTTGTCACTTGACAGAAGAGGTAACTGGGGTTTAGAGAGTGAGTTATCCCCTACTCAGCTAGTGTCCCAACTAAGTCAAGATCCCACACTGTCTAATCCCTAGTGGTACACATTTTCCATGTGCTCTACTGCCTTTATTTAACAACTGAACTTTGTAGCTATGCTAATTCTCGAGCTGGGCACACCTTCTCAGGTTTTATTTTTATTTCTTTTATATACACTCTGTTGTTCACAATATGAAAAGTAACACTTTAATAAAGTATAATTTTAGGTTCTAGAACAGGTACTATGAACAACTTCAGAGAGTCTAGGCCTATAAGAGTCTACTGAATTTACCACTAGTATTTGCCCATTAGATTTTGAATATCTTAAGGGAAGAAGCTAAGACTTAGATTTCTTTTTGAGGTATAGTGCCTGATATATAGTAGATGATAAAAATAATAATTGCTAACAATTATTGAGCAACTACTGCATGCTATACACCATGCTACCTGAAAAGTAGGTGCTTCTAGTATCCCAGTTTTTAGAATAACTTAAGGCTCAGGGATATAAAATAACTGATTCATTGGGGGTATGAATCACCCCAATACATGTGCTTTTCATAGTTAAGCAAATTACTTGTCAAATAAATGATTTCAGTCTGGAGATAGTGAAGAGTTGCTGAATATTTTTGAAGTAGGAATTGTAGTCACTTCTTCTTAAGAAGACAACTAGAATAACCTGCTAGTTTAATTAAGTTAGGTTCATTAGACTTACTGCACAGAGGGAGGACACCTACTAGACAGAGTCTTAGTAGTTTTTTGGAGAAAGAAAATAAGATGAGAATTTTGGTAGAGTTTTAGGGCTTAGCCTGGGTGTTTATAAAGTGGAAAAGTGATGGTTTCATGACCTAATGGCTTGGGATTGGTGAATAAGGTGAAGACTTAGAAGCAACTATTTATTAATGAGAAAACTATTAGTCTTGACAAGTAAGCTATTTTAGTTGGTTCACAGTCTTATCTCCTGGAAGCAGCTCTTTCTTGGAATAAGAAGCTAGGTTATCTTGCCTGGTCCTAGGATTGTTCAGCACAGGGAAAGAAAAGCATGTTGTTTCAGTTCTTTGGAGAACCTGGATGAGGGAATGTGTTTGAGGAAAGTCTTGGTAGTATGACAAGAGCAGACAGAAGGGCAAGACTGGTGGTAGGGGATCCAGCAAGGCAGCCACATATACTGAGGATTCTCACTCTGTGTAATCTGACTCTATGAAAATTCTATTATTCAATCCTCAAAATTTCATGATAGGTTAGTTTTTATTAAAAATACCTTTATTTTATTTATTATTTTTATATGGTGCTGAGGTCGAACCCAGGGTCTCGCACGTGTGAGGTGAGTGCTCTACCACTGAGCCACAATCCCAGCCCTAGGTTAGTATTTTTTTTTACCTTTGTTCTGAAGATGACAAAATAAGGACTTGAAAAGATCAAATAATTTTCCCACAGTCATACAGATGAAAATGATAGAGCTGAATTTGAAACCAGGAAGTTTGTGCTTAAAAGTGCTTTTAGTTTCCATGCTACTTTTATAAAATAAATCGGCCAATCTAAAGTACAAGGGCATTTGCTTCTGTATCTTTAGTTAGTATGGAGGCTTGGGTGTTGTTTTCCTGCTAGTCTAAGACAAGGGTCAGCAAAATTTTACTGTCAAGGGCCAAATATTAAATATTTTAACCTTTGCTAGCAACAGGGTATTTATCAAAACCATTTGTCCTTCCCTTTGTCATTCACTGAAGTAAACAATGGACATGGCTGTGTACCATTAAAACTTTATTTGCAAAAGGAGATAACCAGATGGATTCAGACCACAGGCTATAGTCTGCTGCCTTTTTATTTAAGAGAATGACTCTTCCTTCATTACCACTTTCTCAGCTTGAATTATAGGACATTCAAATCATTTAAGCTGATTGGCCTAAAAATACCAATCAACTTCAAAACATTTCTAGTGATAGAGCTATTCTACAGAGTTGTCATAGCCATTATTTTTCTAATTCTAAACCTGGCAGTGTTCTAGATAGTGTTGTCATATTTATGTTTTAGTTCTTTTGTTTAACTGCCATAAACTGAGGTGGATGATACAGAAAATATGTGATCTCTTCCTTGTTTTTGTGAATATATTTCTATTGGAAAGACCACATAGAAACACACACATATGCTATGATTTGAAGGTTTATGTTCCCCTAAAAGTCATATGTTGAAATCCAGTCTCCAATGCAGTAGTGTTAAAAGGTAGGCCATTCAGGAGGTGGTTGCCTGAGGGAACTCATGTGTTCTTTCCACTATGTGAGGATATAGTGAGAAGCTCTCATCAGACACGAAGTTTGATGGTATATAGATAGTGGTTTCCCAGCCTATACCAATGAATTGCTGGTGTTTATAAGCTACAGAGTTCATGGTCTGTTGTTATAGCAGCCCAGGCAGACCAAGACATATGCACTCAGCGTTTTTGTACCAGGAAAGGTGGAGGCAGGAAAACTATAGGTTCAAAGAAGAGGAAAATATCTCAGAGTTTACACTAAGATTGATCAGAGACGCCTTCCTGAAGGATATGGGCTCTGGTATGCCCATGAGGTGATCAAAGGAAAGCTAAAGGTGAACAGAAGTGTTGTCCCAGGTGAAGGGGACATTTTACATAGAGGTGCCACAAGTGGGAGCTTATGCAAAAGTCAGTCTGACTGAGGCTAAGCACTGGGTGAGGGAAGAGTTGGACATCAGAGTAGAAATGTAGTCAAGACAAAATTATGAAGGATCTTCTATGCTAGCTTCAAGAATGTGGGCTTTTAGTGTAGATAAGTGGTTCTCAACCAGGAGTAAATTTGCCCCCTCCCCTGCATACATTTGGGTTGTCACAAGTGGAGTATAGGGAGAGGTTTCTATTGACATCAAGATAAGGGGAAATGCTAAAGATCTTATGATATAGATATTAGCACCCCAATAACTAAGAATTACCCAGCCTCTATTGCCAAAGTTGGGATACCTTAATGTGGACAGTAGTTGTCTGTGAATCTCTGCAACCAGACAGTGTAGTCATCAAAGTAGTGATGACTGATTCTGTGGCACCCTGTGGGTTGAATCAGAAGGTAAAGACTGGATATAAAGAGTCTCTTTGTTGGTTTGTTTTTTTCCAGGAACATGTGGTCCTATGGGGTGTAAGACATGGTGCCGGGCATGGGGGAAGAGTAGAGAGATAGTACTTGTTTCTGGAAGTCCACGTGGCTGTGGTGTTGCAAAGGCTTCTAACTAGAATAAGAACCCACATGGTCCACACTGCATGGTTGCTTTCATGCAAACACTAGTTAGATAACTTCAAATAGCTCATAATCTCCACTGGGTCTAAAACACATAACCTGTCTCTAGTGTCTCCGCAAGAATGACAAAGGGCATCCAGTTTATACTTCCCAGCAAGCCTTCTAACCCTGCCACAGAGCTCTGGTTCTCATACATCCAATGGCCATGCCTTCCTTAATTTCTCCAGCTCTTGCTTCGCATCTGGATGCTTGTGTTCTAGTCCCTATTACTTTTGCTCCTGTGCCTTACTGACTCCATGGTTTTCTGCCGCAGTCCAGCTGCAGCAAAATAACCAGGGGGTGACGAACAACTTATGTACATTGATACAGCAGAAGTGGGAGCCGTTTATTGTAGGACAGGAGGGATATATATACATTCCACACAGCTTATCTTAATTAACAAACTAGATACAGCAGTCATCCAATAAGGAATCTCCACACTTAATGGCTCGCTGGCATTACTTCACAAACCACTCCCCCTGGCAAAATGCCAGGCGCCATCTTGACTTGTTTACAGACCCTAACATTTCCCCCTTTTGTTTAATTTAAATAACAACCATAGTGGTTTTTACACAAACACCATAAATAATCTGCTACAAGCAGAAGGGGAGAATACAAAATGCCACAATACCAAGCCAATTGATGGCTCCATGCAAGAAGCCCTTGGAAAAATTATACCAGCAATAACACCATTAGCAAAGATACAGTTACAATTTGTTGTAGATTACAGTTTGTTGTCTCAGTCCAGGTAAAGCAGTATCTCAATAGATTAACTCACAGTCCAGGTAAGTTCTGCAGGCAGCTAGCTTGATCCGAAGTCTCGTCTGGTTCTCAGCAACACTGGAAATTTTTTCACCCTCGTCCTCACCAGCACTGGGACGAAGGCAGGAACTCTGGCAATGCTGGCTAAAGAAAATCCTGTAGCATTCCACTAAGAAAACAGCCTTCTGAACAATTTAGTACATTATCTCAAGGTTTTTTTTTTTTTTTTTTACATTTGAAATAAGCCTTAATAGTGCTTATTACTCATTAGCTTCCAGGTGTGGGAGAACCATTGTAGTTACTGGCCTTGGAAATGATCAAACTTCAGGGACACGGGCCGTCTTCCGTCTTCCGCCTGCAGCATCCCAGGCAGCCCCAGATGGCCCCGGGGAGAGTCCGGGGAGTGTTCCGGACTCAAACTGCCACTGGGCACAGGGAGCAAGAGCCTGCGAGACTGTGCCTCCGGGTCAGGTTTGGATTTGGGCTCTCGCAGTGGCGTCCTGCTCCTGGGGCGGGGGGCGGGGAAGAGCCGGCTGCCGCAGCTTGGAAAGTTGTTGCTGCGCCATGACCGGCTCACGCACATGGCAGCCGCCTCGCAGATTCACGCACCCTCTGGTAACGAAAAGTATTCAGTAATAGCCTTTTGCTGCAACTTTTTTCCTGATAATCCTTCTTCTTCTGAATTTTCTTTTTCTTTCTGACTAGAGTTCCTGGGCTTTTATCAATACATGCCCTAACTGCTCTTGGTTCCATTGGGGTGCCCTCTTCCCTTAGTAATTTACTTAATACCCCTTCCATATTTTCATCACAAAGACAATACAATATGCTGAGACAAAACAAGACACAAACATACTGTATCAATCTTCTCTATTTTCTCAAAATGGCCATTTTTCCTCTCGCCCCATCTAGGGACGAGCAGATTTGCTCCCGTCCTATCTAGGGACGGGCAGCTTTTTTTTTCGTCACTTACCCCCGAGTGTCCCGGGGCTCCCCGTAGGGGCCACCATCTGCTGCAGTCCGGCTGCAGCAAAATAACCGGGGGGTGACCAACAACTTGTGTAGATTGATACAGCAGGAGTGGGAGCCGTTTATTGTAGGACCGGAGGGGTATATATATTACTGAATACACAGCTTATCTTAATTAGCATAAACTAGATACAGCAGTCAACCAATAAGGAATCTCCACACTTAATGGCTTGCTGGTGTTACTTCACAAACCACTCCCCCTGGCAAAATGCCAGGTGCCATCTTGACTTGTTTACAGACCCTAACAATTTTCCCCTCCTGCGTTAACCACTTTCCTTTCCTGTGTGAACAATTTACTAGACTATGTGTTGCTATTTCCTATTATTTATCCACTTTTTTCCCATTTTCTTGATCAGAGTCTCAGAAGCCCAGCAGGGACTCGCGAATTTTCCTTGGGTTAACGAAGTGAATAGTGGGGAAAATGCCGCGAATACTTTTGAACTGGTAATTTTAATTCAATACTATCAATGTTAATCATTTTTCATCCTTTCACAAGTATTCAAATACTGATAATACCCAACCAAATGTGATAATGTGATATAAACAGGAATTCTTTTTTTCTTTTAAATGGATGATGTTACTTACGGATTTGAATTGCCATAAATCACTTTTAAGTATAATTTCAATGACTGTCTTTGATACCATTTATGAACAATACTGAAAATCGGTTTCTATAATACTTCCATCTAAAAGAATATCAAGAAATTGTTTCCAGTAGCTCTTTCTTTCCCTCTCCCCTTTTCTCTTTGGCAATTGTACTGTTTTTCTCTTCAAAGAGTCTCTTATAGTCAGTTGCAGTGGTTCTAAGCAGTAACTTTTAGCAGAGTAACCTTGGATTCCTGCCATGAATTCTGTCAATAAGCTGCTCCAGAGTTTGTGGAAATCAGGGTGATTCTACCCTTTCTTTATGGAAACCAGTGATGTACAAAATAAAATAAAATGAAATGGATCCCAGAGGAAACTAGAACCATCACAGCTCCTAAATCCCTGGGTGTCTATGATGGGCTGTTGCCTTAAAGACTGAAACAAACAAACAAAAAATTGTTATTTCATGGATAAAATCCTCTGCAGTAGTATTTTCTTCATCATCAATTAGCTGAAATTCAACATTTTACTTTTACTAAATCATCAATTAGTAATAATAATAGCTTATTTGCTTTATGATTTGCAATTGCTTACATTTTAACTTTGCATGACTCCTTAAAGTGAGAAAGACATATGATTTCCCTCCTTTTCTCTCTCTCCCTCTCTCCATCCCCGCTTTGTGTTTTTCCAAATGCTGCTGATTAAACCCAGGGGCTTGACATGTGCTAAGCATACATTGTTCCACTGAGCTACATCTCCAGTCCTATCCTCTTTTGCTTTATCTTTTGTTTTCTTACTAGATAATAAATACACATAGTCCAACGTAAAATCAAACAGTACAGAGGGATGCATAAGAAAAATATGCATTGAGGTAGGTCTAAAGAAAGAGTAGGATTCTAACAAGAAAGGGTGGTAGGAGTGGAGGTGGGGATAGGGGATTTTTAAAGCAGATTGACAGCAAGGTCAGAGTGGTGCAGCTGTGGATGGAGGTGGATGAGGAGCCTGGGGCATATCTTCAGCAATATTGAGAAGCTGGGTAGATTTGGGTCAGCCTAGAAAGTCAGGCGGGCAGAGATTGGAGGAAGGAGGTGAAGACTTTTGAGCAGGAGTAAGACCAGACTGTGTGGGGGCATCATGCAACCAGGGAGGCAGGGTCACAACAAGAGAAGGGAGATGAGTGAGGAGACTAATGTAAGAGTGGGGTCTCCTGTTAGGAAGGCGTGCACCAGGAGGCTGGTTTTGAGCCTGGGAAAGAGGCCACAGGTGTCCGAGCTATTTGGAAGCTGGAATCCCCCTGTGACCCTGTGACTGGTAGCAGTTGGGTCATGAGGAAAGAGACTTGTAGATGATGCTGTGGCTGAGTCCTGGAGGAATTCAGTAGAGTTCATGAACTGGTGTGAGCGCACACGAGCTGCAGAGGAAGCATAGGTGTGGTCTGTTCTCAAACTGAGGAAGAAGCAAAGGTCCAACCAGATCTGTGAAGCATGACTGTGAAGCACAACCTGTTTCCGGTCCCCACTCTCATATAACCAGGATCCTGGAGAGCTGGGTCTGGGCTCCTGTACCTTCTGTCCCCAGGCATCATTGTGGGAGACTGAGGAGCAAAGCCAGACACCCCCTGTCCTATGGAGAAATGGACCTGTGATCAGGAAAATCCGTCCATAGAGTCACCCATCTGAATGATGGGGCTGGGAGGGTTATGAGATGAGGGTGAGCAGGACAGAAGGCATAGTAGCTAAGAGATAGGGGTTCTTTCAGCAGGGTCAGGAGGCTGAGGCTAGGAACACAGCCCTAGGCTTGTACCTACTAGATCCAGCTCCTAAGCACAAGGTGTAGGGTGGTAAGTTGAGGCCCATACAGGTGTGGAGTTAGGGGAACATGGCTCTATACCAGGGGAAAAGGACTCTTTCTCTGCCATTAGCTAACAGTTCTTCATGACTCATGCCACTTCTGTGAGTATGGGTGGGAGGAAGCAAGGTTTCCAGTTTCTGCACATATAGATTATAGTAATATACCTTCCTAGTCTGAAGGTGGGGGACACTTCTCATTAGTAGTCATTGTTTTTTTTTTTTCAAGTAGGGCAAGTGCTATAGTATTTTGCAAAGATTTTTGAGAGCAAAGCCAGTTTTGGCAAGAGTTATATTGTCAAAGACAATTTCTAACTGGGTTATTTGCCGTTGATTTGCAAATATATTAAGGGATTGGCAACTTGTGGAAGTTATAAAATTTATGAAAAGAGGCACAGCACTTTTTCTTTCCATTTGGAGATGTTCATAAACCCTTATAAGCCACAAATAATTCAGATTACTGACTTCTGTAAAATATTAAATCCACCCACCACCAAATGAAAACTCACAGTTCTGCTAAAACATTTTTCTGTCTCTCTCTCTCTCTTTCTTTCTCTTTTATAGACAAAAGTCTGAACTGTAGGAAAAAAGGTCATGAGTCATGATCCAAGGTGGAATAATGGAGATGAAATAAACAAGGCAAAACGGGCGGAAACAGAATGAAATCATTTACCAAGACTGCAAAATGGAATGTGGCTTCTATCCTTTCTTGATCTAAAATGTGACCAACAGTGATCTGTTGTACAAAGTATTTTACCGGGGAGATGATGACCTCTCCTTTTTTTCTGTGGATCAGTGCTATTTTGTGTGCAAATGAAAATAATTCTCAGTGTAAGATAGTCAGATCATCTCAGCAGTGAGCACACTAACAGAACTGAGTTCCAGAAGGAAGCAGTTTCTGGTGCTTTGCATACATCCATATCCATGCAAGCTGGAACAAGTTCCAATGCACACTTCCCATGCTTCTGAATCTAGGCATTGTGGTGAATATTCAGGAGTCATTCATGAGGCAGAATGTATTTTATTGTATGACAGAGGGTGTCTTTCCAAGCAAACTGTGGTAAGCATAGTGTTGAATATGTTGCACGTCGTGTTAGAAAACAGAATCCAGTCATCAGCTAATACAAACGATTTCGCAGAGCAGTGTTTGTTTCAAGCTTCTGTCAAATAGTATGGCTTTTCTGCAGGGTCCCTGTGATTTCTCACCAATGTACTTTCTTTGTGAACTTCCTTACTGTTATGGTGTAACTCAGGAAAAGATGGATGGAGAGAGGAATAAAATCTGAAAAGACTTTTCTTGGATTCACACATTTGAGGGGTCCTGAGAGATGAGGGGATTCCTTTTGTGAGGATTACCTGAATGAAGAGAGAGGGCTAGCTAACTGCATTGTATATTAACATGATTATTGGCATGTTGTTTACTATCATATTATACAAGGGTGCATTGAGCCCACGGGGCTGGTCCCTATACTGTATGTTATAAGGAAGACGTGGGCAAAATAGGTTTACACAGAGGGTGGTGGCACTTCTGGAGACAGAGCGTAAATATGCACATTCAACTGAGTTATGTGAATTGGAGGTCACCTGCACCCCTGTTGACGGATGCTCCAGAACACCACCCTGTTTCATCTATATAGAGTTTGTTTCCTTGTTCTCTGTATCTTAAATCAAATGTGTGCCTGAGTAATTCTGTCCACTAACCCCCTCCCCCAAATAAAAAATGGTGTTGTTAAAGGCAGATAAGAAAACAGAAACGGTCCCATTGTGGATAGTATTTTTGTAAGAAATGGAACTATGTAGTAAGTCTAAGCTAAGAAAACAGAAAGGCAGGTCGGTCAGAGGAGAGCACCTGTAACTATAAGGAGAGAAAAAAAAAGAATGCAGATCTTCGTTTGATAAAAGAGAACTGAAAGAGAATATTATTTTCCTACAATGAAGGAAGCTGTCCTCTCACAGGAAAAAGTGGAATTCCGGTGTGGATTATGGACTTTTTTCGATGGACATTGACATTGCTTCTTAACAGAGACAGAGAAGGGCTGCCTTTTGCAAGGGGGAGGTGGGCACTGTCCTTTCAGACAAAGCTTGTACAAATTCCTGAACCACAGATTTGCTAAAGTGACATATATACTTATATTAATAATTTAAATGATTAACTATGGTCTGATACATGTTGTTAAAGTTGAAAATGTTTTATTATCTTACATCAAATAAAAGTTATTTATAGCCCAAATAAACCGATTTAAGTGCTGGTTTTTAATAAAAGGTGTGACATCATACACGCTGCTATACGAAGGATGGCAGAAGGGCCAACTATAAGTGTTTGCTAAAATCCTAACAGGTGGCTAAGAGTTCTGTACTAAATTCCATTTCAACACAAGGACACATCCATTTAATGACATCTTGTTTTTAAACTGTGACCGTTCATTTCTTGATTTGACCAGTGAGCATTTACTGGGCTCCTGCTGTATTCAACACTGTAAGCATGGAGGGAACAAAGATGGCTACAGCATAGTCCTTTTAATAAGTTTGCCATCAGGTGGAAAACAGGCACATCTCAGATTGTCACAACATAGAGTAAGTGCTCTAGCAAGTTGTAGGGAGTGACATATTTCTTCCCTGTAGTATAAAAACAGAGCCTACTTGGTGGGATTGATTTATGTTTATAAGTGTATTTCTTTCCCATTTCTTAGAACCTTAGGTAGTCAAACTCTAATTCAACCTAATTTGAATTTTCAAGTATTGAACTATCTGCTTCATTCTGGCTACAGGGGCTGTACTTCATTTAGACACTGTGCTCTAAGTGCTTGGCAGCACTTAATGAAAAGAAAGGGTAGCAACTGGAAGGGAATGAGAAAAATATCCAATAATTAATACAACTCTACGTGTGGCATCATTTGTCTGTGCCAGAGGTGCAGCTTTTATTTTAACTAAGAATCAAGATAAATCACTGAAGTAAACAATTTATATATATATTTGTGAATGCTGAAGCACAAATGACTGTTAGGGCTAATCTCTTATCTCACCCTACGGTGTCAGCAGCTGTCATCTTCTGGCAAGGCTGAGTACTGGAAACCATGCTTAGGAAGTGAAGAACTTATGAAAGTAACTGAATCATTGTTGCCTTAGTGTTTGGTTTTTATTCTGTAAATATGAAATAGGTGCCACTCACAGTTCCTGAGTTTCCTCTAAACGGTTTCAAAACTCTCTAAGCATTTACATATACAATACATATACAAGCATCTCACCCTTTGCGTGAGATGCTTGTATATGTATTTGATGGATATATTTTCATACAGTTTTATTAGATTCATTGATTGCAGACATGGAATCAACAATATGACTTAAAGATGCAGGCTATTTTTCAAAGAGTTTATGCTAGTCTAATAATTGTCTGAATTGCCATCTGGAGATGGTGCAAATTTTCCTTTCAGCATTTTAATTACCAACCAAATGCCAGTTTAATGGATATAAATGTTTACAAATGTTGAATTATTTTAAGCAATCCATGCTCCTTCCCATCTCAGGACCTTCACATATGCTTTCCCCCTCTGTCTGGGATAGTCATTTTATAGGTGTCCTCTTCATTGTTTGGTAATTCTTCAAGGGCAGGTATCCTGTTTTCCTTAGCAATATGCCCATTTACCTAGCACCATGCTGGAGACATGTATATGGTAGGCATGGATTAGTGTTTTTTTATGGGAAGGAAGGAGGGAGAGATGGAAGGAAGCAAAGAAGAAAGGAAGGAAGGACAGGAGGTGACTTGGCATTGATTTTCATTTTCATATGAGGAACTGAAGAAACTTGGCATGATCAGGTGGCATTCCAAGTAAGCAGCAGAGCAGGAACTATAATTGAGCTCTTCCATGTGCACCTTAGGGCAAGCTGTCCACTATATGGATGCTTCTTTTGCACAAGTCACTTATATCAAGAGAGTGACCTTTTCTTCATTTTCTGCACTAGTGGAGCAGAGCCGTGTATGTTCTATGGTCCATATGTTGAAACTTGTTTATCTTCAACTAGCCAGATGGTCCTTAACACTACACAAAGAAGCCATTTGGAGACTTTCAGAGGGTCAGCACATTTTGAAAACACCAACTGGAACGCATATTGTGATGTCATTACTTATTCTAAGCATACGTGAGGAACACCTTGTTAGATGTTATATGTAAATGTGCAGATTTTGAGAACCAACTCAGAAGATGTAGCTCCCAGAGACAGAAGGTTATTCAATGGAATGGAACTTCAAACTTGCTTACACTTGTCTACACTTTCTCTGGAGAAGAAAAATAAGTTATTAACATAAAAGACTTTGATTTTTAAGTTCCTAGTGCACTAAAGCCTGCTTATGTAGTACAAGTTAACAGAGTTATGATGTGATCATCAATAAAAATGTAAAAGCAACATGTACCATGGCTAATGTGAAAGAGATGGTGAGAGAAGTTGACAAGTAGCAAAAGTAGATTTGCACATTAGTCATGTTAAGTTTTCCTCACTTTATATAAAACAAAGTGAAGAAATTATACCCATATTAGTGGAAGGCAGGAATGGTAGTCTGAAGCAGCAGATGGTAAGAAATATGCAGTTTATCTTTGATATGTATTATGTAATATTTTGGGTACCAAATTACCTTTCTTAATTACATCATGATTAGGCTATTATTAAAGTACTTTTTATTCTTTAAATCCACAAAGTCTCATAGTAGGAGCAGTGGTTCAGAGCTATGAAGAGAGGCAGTAGAAATTCACCTGTAGATATAGAACTTTGTCACGGATTATTCACAAAGTGAATAGCACACTTGTAGATAAATGAGATAGAAATCTATCCACAGAGAATCACAGAGCTAGAGACTCTCATCGATGATCCAGTCTGACCCTCTACTGTTTTGCAGATGATAATATGTTCAAGCAGAGCTGTGATTTTTTTTTCTGAATTCATTTAAAGGAGAATTGTGTATAGCATTGCTCCACAGTATATCTTTGATGAAGTAATCAATTTTTAAAATCTTTCACATAGCTGTGTATTTGAAAAATACAAAAAAATGAAGTAAAAAAACATATAACATAGAAATCTCATTTTTTCTTTTTAAGTTTAGACATAAAATTACATTTCAATAAATATGATCTGAGCAAATGTAACATGGAGAAAAAGAAAAAAAAAACAAATATTGACCATTGTTCACCAAAAATGAGCAGTTTCTGAATTAGGAGAAATCTCACAATTATTCTGGGAAGAAATTACCAAGCATAATCATTGCCTGTACAGAATGCCAAATTTTCAAGGCTCTTTTCTAGCATACTGTGACAAGGGTAACGATGTCCTAACTGGAAATGCAAGGACCTGGGAGGAATAGCTCACTTCTAAGAACTAGCAGAGTAGTTCTCTGTACCAGAGCAACGATAGTACAGAGAAGCTACCTACTTCGGTCTGTGCTGTGAAAATCGTGAATCAGCCTGCAAGAAATTGCAACTTTCCTTTTTGGCTATCTTCAGTTACACTGAATCCACAACACTTACCTGAAAACACTGAAAAGTACTTAATTTTTAGAATGATAATTAAAGTGTTCTTAAGGCAAAGAAAGACTTAAATTTCAATAGTGTCACCAAGAGATTTTGAATGCAAAGGTTGTTATTAGAAAAATAACCAGCAAGTGAACACCAGGCCTTATATCTTAAACCCAGTGTTTCCCAGACTTCACTCTGAATAAGAATTATATAGGAAACTTGTTAAAGGTAAAGGTTTCTAGGCCCCATTTCAAGAGATTCTCATTTGCTATGTCCTGGGGTGGGATGTGCAGTGAAGAGGGCTTCTAACCAGCCTATCAGTGATTCTGGTGCAGATGGTTTCTGGGTTTCAAATATTGTGAACTGCTGTTTCCAAACATCATGAAAACTTGAATTATGTACCCCATTGTGTGTGCTATTAGTGTGGAAAAGCATGATCAATAGGAAATAATATGCAAATCATTTGTATATGGTTATAGTATCTTTGCCAAAAAAAATACACAGCCTCCCACAAGCTCTTTTACATTAGTACTCAGTTTCTAAATTTTGGTACCAAAAGTTCAGGAAGTTTGAGGAGGAAAATAATCCGCAGATCTCCTTGGGTAGCTTATAAATATGATATTTAAAGGCATATATATATATATATATATATATATATATATATATATATATATACAATTATATTTAAGTGATTTCTACTGTTATGGTATCTTTCTAACTTGGACTTGAGGTCTTTGAGAGTAGCTATAAACCAGGATTGCCAGCCACTTTTTAGGAAAACCCTGATGGGGGGCAGGTAGTTATATTCAGGTGTATCTATCAGGTGAAAGCCAATGAGGAAGTGAAACCCAAATTAGTACCTCACAGGTCCCAGAGAGGTTAGGAGTATTGATAGGAGACAATGAGAAACTTGGAGGTAACAGGGAACTCAACCACTGGTTGGGGATATAGACAGGACTTGTGGGGCTACCTTAACTTGTGGAGTTAAGGTCAGTGGGAGGGATCTTTTAGGCTATCTCGAGATGGCTGTGGATAGGCTGGCTTAAAGTCATGACTTACATGACTCTAGAGTTAACCACTGGATTGATGTGGCCAACAGCTGTGGAATGTGTTGGGTCTGGGATCAGTGAGTTGAATAAGTGGGCTAATATATCAAAAACAACCACATGGAAAGGAGAAGTTTTAATTAGGGTAAAGGTGACACGGTACCTTTGAGGTTCAGATAACTTATGTCAGTCCCCAAAATGGGTGTCAGGGTAGCAATTATATTAAATTCACAAGTGCAGAGCTGAAAAATCCCCACATTATTGAGTGACTCCTCGCAGTAACTAATTAATATTGGCAATAATAATAACTCTAATGGGGTCACATTAAAATCCATGTATCACATTTCTGTTCCCATGGCAAAGCAGATGACAATATGTTTGTCATCAAAACAAAGATTAGATCTTTGTATGACATATATTGAATATTAGTCAATATTAACCATTGAGTATGAGATATTGACATTGGCCAAGTTCATATTTTCATGATTATTCATGATATGTATGTGTGTATATAATTTGTATGAATATTTTATTGGCAATGATAAATAGCAGCTCACATGTATTATTTATTACTCATCAGTTATTCCAGTAATCTTCACAAGTTATTGTCATTTAACCCCCATCACAATTTTCCATACATTTGCTTGTAAGTAGAAAAATTGACTTCTCAGCTGATATACTTTTCATTGCCTCCTCCCTTATATCCCACAAAATGCATCTTAATGGTTCCTGATTGATCTTGTGAACCTGGAAATTTGCAACTGTACTCTGAGGAGACCCACTTTTGGGCCTCCAAATATCTTCTCTCACACTAAGTACTGCAGAGCTCCCAAGTTCAAGGTGAAAGCGCAGATAATTCTGAAGGGAGCAAAGGAAATGTGATACATGGATTTTAAAGTGACTTCTCCACCCTCAACTTTGGTTTCTCCATCTTCAAATACCTGGTTCCTGATATTTTCTCCTGATCTATTGCAGCCTGCTTGTGATGGTTAATTTTATGTGTCAACTTGAGTAGACCATAGAGTACCCTAATTTTGGTATAAGCATTATTTCTGTGTGTGTCTGTGAGGACGTTTCCAGATAAAGTTAGCATTTGAATCCCCACATGGATGGTAGCATCCAATTCCTTGAGAGGCTGAATAGATTGAAAAGGTAGAGGAAGAGAGAATTCACTCTTTGCCTGATAGCTTGAACTATGACATCAGCCTTTTTCTCTTGGATTGGATACCTCAGTCCTCTAGATTTTAGGCTTTTAGACTTCTACTGAACTATACCACCAGCTTTTCTGGGTCTGCAGGTTGCAGATGAGAGATCATTGAACTTTTCAGCCTCCATAATAGTGTGATTTAATTCCTCATAATAAGTCTCTCCAGGGCTGGGATTGTGGCTCAGCGGTACAGTGCTCATCTAACACATACAAGGCCCTGGGTTCGATCCTCAGCACCACATGAAAATAAATAAACAAAATAAAGGTATCATGCCCAACTACTTACAAAAAATAAATATACAAAATGTCCCTGCATTGCTCCTCCATCTTCTCTCTCTCTCTCTCTCTCTCTCTCTCTCTCTCTCTCTCTCTCGATCTCACTCTCGCTCTCGTTCTATCTCTGCCTGCCCCACTACTAGTAGATTGTCCTTTTGTTCTGCTTTTCTGGAGAACACTAATACAATGCCCTGTTATAATATATACCTTTCTATATTTTTCTCATTAAAACTGCTGGGTCCTGTGTTCCATTTATCACTTGAAGAAATACACTAATGGTCCATATCCTTTCCTTATAAAACACATAGTTACATTGAGGCAAGCAATTTTCTGGATCTATGTCTCAATCCCCCACAAATGTCGATGGAAATTTGAGACAGTGTGATGTGTTGGTGGCTGAGACAGTAACTAGACTCATCCTGTGTGTGCTTCTTCCTTCATTGACTAGGATTCTGTGAGTCTTTTGAGTTGTTTAGTTACTTGTCGACCTCCCAGGGGTCTCCAAAACTGAAAGCACGTTGTTATCCAAACCAATCTAAGGGCCAGGTCTCTGTCCTGCCAACAAGACAGCAGAGAACTGAGGGAGTTCCCTAGCTTTTTAAAACATAAATGAATGAGGGCAATTAGGTAACAGCTGAGATTAGTCAAGGCAATTTGGCCAGTTGCCCCCAGCTCCTGGTCTTTGTGGACATCTGCTTCTATGAGCCCAGCCCAAGGGACTAGTTCCAGAGAAGCATGCTTAGACTCATCACAATTTTCTATCAACTTCCTCATCACTGGTTTGTTTGAAATCTGACACTCTGTTTTGGAAGTTGAGATAAAATTAATACCTCAAACTATTTCTGGGTGCATGGATCAGCAATTGTTGCTTTTTCTCTTGGCTCTTAAGAATTTGATTGCAGCAAGCTTTTAAATATTGGCTTTTTCTCTGCAAAGAAATAACTGCTCTACCTAATTAAATCAATTAAAGCAAATTTTGGCCTAATTCCCATTCATCCATTTGTATAATTCAAAGCACAGATTTTTGGATGAAAACCATTTTTAAAACATTACAATGTGAATTCTAGTGAGGCATGGAATTTATAACAAAATTGTCTAGTAAAGACAGATAAAATGTTATTATTTTCATTTTCTCATAGCAAATATATATAAAGAAGAATGCAAAGGTATTTAATTTGTCTAACATTGGTAAAGACAATTCAGGAAAGTATATGCTTTTAAAAAGAGACTATAACCAGAATTTTAGAATGATCTTAGTAGACAAATTTGAACTTTTGAAAGAATAAGGCAGAGCTTTTAAATTTGATATTTCAAACAAATAGAAAAAGATGAAGTGTAATAAAATCAATTCAACCTTATGTTACCATTTTGTCATATTTACTTCAAAAATTTTTTTAAATATTTATTTTTTTAGTTATAGGTAGACATAATATCTTTATTTTATTTTTTTATGTGGTGCTGAGGATTGAACCCGGTGCCTCATGCATGGTAGGAGAATGCTCTACCTCTGAGCCACAACCCCAGCCCTCAAAATGTTTTTTTAGATTATAAGCATTTATTTTTTAATTTGTTCTAATTAGTTATACATGACAGTCAATCCATTTTGACACATTGTACACAAATAGAGCACAACTTCTCATTCCTCTGGCTGTACATGGTGCAGATTCACATGGGTTGTGTAATCATATAGATATATAGGTAATAATGTGTCTCATTCTACCATCCTTTCCACTCCCACGTCCCGTCCCATCCCCTCCCCTCACTCCCCTCTGCCTAACTAAAACGTCCTCCATTCTTCCCTACCTCTCACCCACATTATGGATCAGAAAACATTCGAACTTTGGTGTTTTGGGTATGATTTATTTCATTTAGCATGGTATTTTCTAGCGCCATCTGTTTATTGGCAAATGCCATAATTTCATTCTTCTTTAAGACTGAGTAATATTCCATTGTGTGTGTGTGTGTGTGTGTTTGTGTGTGTGTATATATATATATATATATATATATATATATATATATATATACATACATACATATACACCACATTTTTTTTATCAATTCAGCTGTTTGAAGACACCTAGGTTTTTCCATAGTTTAGCTATTGTAAATTGAGCTGCTATAAACATTGATGTGGCTGTGTCACTGTAGTATACTGATTTTAAGTCCGTTGGATATAAAGCAAGGAGTGAGATAGCTGGATCAAATGGTGGTTCGAGTCCAAGGTTTTTTGAGGAATGTCTATACTGTTTTCCATAGTGGTTGCTCCAATTGGCATTCCCACCAGCAATGCATGCGTGTGTACTTTTTTCCTCACATCCTTGTCAATATTTATTATTGCTTATATTCTTGGTAATTGCCCTTCTTATGGGAGTGAAAAGAAATCTTAGAGTAGTTTTGATTTGCATTTCTCTAATTGCTGGAGATGTTGAACATTTTTTATGTATTTGTGATTGTTTGTATTTCTTATTCTGTGAGGTCTCTGTTTTGCCCCTTAGCCCATTTATTGATTGGAATATTTATTTTTATGGTGTTAAATTTTGAGTTCTTTATATATTCCTAGAAATTAGTGTTTCTATCTGAGGTGCACGTGATAAAGATTTTCTCCCATTCTGTGGGATCTCTCTTTATGTTATTGAATGTTTCCTTTGCTGAGAAGAAGCTTTCTAGTTTGAATTCACTCCATTTATTGATTCTTGATTTTACTTCTTGTGCTTTAGGAGGCTTATTAAGGAAGTCATGGCCTAATTCAAAATGATGAATATTTGGGCCAACTTTTTCTTTCAAAAATGCAATTTTTTTTCCACATACACATCAGTCATAATGGTAGATATTAAGAATAGAAACAACAATAAGTATTGGCGAGGATGTGGGGGAAAAAGACACACTCATACATTGCTGGTGGGACTGCAAATTGGTGCAGCCAATCTGGAAAGCAGATTGGAGATTCCTTATAAAACTGGGAATGGAACCACCATTTGAACCACCAGCTATCCCACTCCTCAGTCTGTACCAAAGAACTTAAAAACAGCATACTACAGGAACGTAGCCACATCAATGTTTATAGCAGCATAACTCATAATAGCTGAGTTGTGGAACCAAATTAGGTACCATTCAGTAGATAAATGGATAAAGAAAATGTGGTATATATACACAATGGAATATTATTATTCAGCATTAAGAGAATAAAATCATGGCATCTGCAGGCAAATGGATGGAGTTGAAGAATATAAAGCTAGTGAAGTTAGCCAATCCAAAAAAAAAATGCTGAAAATTTTCTCTAATATAAGGATGCTGATACATAATGGGTTTGGGAGGGGGAGCCTGGGAGGAATAGTCTAACTCTACATAGGGCAAATTGGAGAGAAGGGAAGGGAGAGGGTAAGGGAGGAGGAAAGATCATGGGATGAGGTGGACATCATTACCTCAAGTATATGTATGAAGTCACAAATGATGTCACTCCAATTTGTGTACAACCAGAGACATGAAAAATTGTGCTCTATATGTGAATATGAATTGTAATGAAACCTCTGTCATATAAACAAATTAGCAGTAAAAATCTATATAATGCTTTTGGTAGTATGACTATTTTGACAAAGTTAACGTTAATTCTGCCTAAGAGCACGGGAGTTCCTTCCATCTTCTAGGTTCTAGGAATACAAAATCGTATATTTTAAAAGCAAGATACATTAAATGTTGTATCTGAGGAAATTTTAATCTTTTTCAATGGGCAGATATTCTTTGGAATGGCATGTTTATGGTCTAAGGCAATTTGCTAGTAAGAAGTTACCAATTGGGCTCTATGCTAACAGCCGGCAGCAGGAGGAAAGAAAGGGGAGAAGTTAAGTTCTCCCCTTCCCAAGGGGTATTCCCCAAGGGGAAGGACCCCTTCCCAAGGGGTACCCCTTGGAGAACCCCTTGGGAAGGGGTCCTTCCCCTTGGGAACACGTTAACTTGCCCAGAACAGTGAGAGAAAAAGCTGCTTTTACGTGAACTTTTGTAGGCTGTAAACTTCTTCTTTTTTTTTTTTTTAAAGAGAGGGAGAATTTCAATATTTATTTTTTTAGTTTTTTTCGGCAGACACAACATCTTTGTTGGTATGTGGTGCTGAGGATCGAACCTGGGCCGCACGCATGCCAGGCGAGCGCGCTACCGCTTGAGCCACATCCCCAGCCCTAGGCTGTAAACCTCTGAAACCCTCCTCTTACATACTGGGTATAAAGTTCTGAAACTACCCGAACTTGGGGTTCACAGGATTGATTGATTACAGCAAAAGCTGTGTCCTCTGAACCTAGCTGCAGCCAAATAAAACTGTTCCGGTTGTCTCGGTGCCTTGCTTCCTCTCTGCCTACAATAACTCCATTGAACATGAGTATATCATGAAGCAGCAGGATGCTGCACCTGGCAGAAGGGCAACCTCAAAGATATTCTCTCAATAAACCTTTGCTTGAACTCTGAGATGTCTTTTGTCTACACTAACAGGTGGATCAAAGACATGGGCATTAGAACAGAGCGGAAATCAATGAAATTGAAACAAAAGATACTATTGAAAAAATTAACAAAACTAAAAGTTGGTTCTTCGAAAAAATAAATAGGATCGACAGACCTTTAGCCATGCTAACGAAGAGAAGAAGAGAGAGAACTCAAATTACTGACATACGGGATGAAAAAGGCAATATCACAACAGATGCTACAGAAATACAGAAGACAATTAGAAATTATTTTGAAAACCTATATTCCAATAAAATAGAAGATAGTGAAGACATCGATAAATTTCTTAAGTCATATGATTTGCCCAGACTGAGTCAGGAGGATACACACAATTTGAACAGACCAATATCAATGGATGAAATTGAAGAAGCCATCAAAAGACTACCAACCAAGAAAAGCCCAGGACCGGATGGGTATACAGCGGAGTTTTACAAAACCTTTAAAGAAGAATTAATACCAATACTTTTCAAGTTATTTCAGGAAATAGAAAAAGAGGGAGCTCTTCCAAATTCATTCTATGAGGCCAACATCACCCTGATTCCGAAACCAGACAAAGACACCTCAAAGAAAGAAAACTACAGACCAATATCTAATGAACCTAGATGCAAAAATCCTCAATAAAATTCTGGCGAATCGAATACAAAAACACATCAAAAAAATTGTGCACCATGATCAAGTAGGATTCATCCCTGGGATGCAAGGATGGTTCAACATACGGAAATCAATAAATGTTATTCACCACATCAATAGACTTAAAGATAAGAACCATATGATCATCTCGACAGATGCAGAGAAAGCATTCGACAAAGTACAGCATCCCTTTATGTTCAAAACATTAGAAAAACTAGGGATAACAGGAACTTACCTTGACATTGTAAAAGCTATCTATGCTAAGCCTCAGGCTAGCATCATTCTGAATGGACAAAAGTTGAAGGCATTCCCTCTAAAATCTGGAACAAGACAGGGATGCCCTCTATCACCACTTCTATTCAATATAGTTCTCGAAACACTGGCCAGAGCAATTAGACAGATGAAAGAAATTAAAGGCATAAAAATAGGAAAAGAAGAACTTAAATTATCACTATTTGCAGATGACATGATTCTATACCTAGAAGACACAAAAGGGTCTACAAAGAAACTACTAGAACTAATAAATAAATTCAGCAAAGTGGCAGGATATAAAATCAACAAGCATAAATCAAAGGCATTTCTGTATATCAGCGACAAAACTTCTGAAACGGAAATGAGGAAAAACACTCCATTCACAATATCCTCAAAAAAAAATAAAATACTTGGGAATCAACCTAACAAAAGAGGTGAAAGATTTATACAATGAAAACTACAGAACCCTAAAGAGAGAAGTAGAAGAAGATCTTAGAAGATGGAAAAATATACCCTGTTCATGGATAGGCAGAACTAACATCATCAAAATGGCGATATTACCAAAAGTTCTCTATAGGTTTAATGCAATGCCAATCAAAATCCCAATGGAATTTCTTGTAGAAATAGATAAAGCAATCATGAAATTCATATGGAAAAATAAAAGACCCAGAATAGCAAAAGCAATTCTAAGCAGGAAGTGTGAATCAGGCGGTATAGCGATACCAGATTTCAAACTATATTACAGAGCAATAGTGACAAAAACAGCATGGTACTGGTACAAAAACAGGCGGGTGGACCAATGGTATAGAATAGAGGACACAGAGACTAATCCACAAAGTTACAACTATCTTATATTTGATAAAGGGGCTAAAAGCATGCAATGGAGGAAGGATAGCATCTTCAACAAATGGTGCTGGGAAAATTGGAAATCCATATGCAACAAAATGAAACTGAATCCCTTTCTCTCGCCATGCACAAAAGTTAACTCAAAATGGATCAAGGAGCTTGATATCAAATCAGAGACTCTGCGTCTGATAGAAGAAAAAGTTGGCTCCGATCTACATATTGTGGGGTTGGGCTCCAAATTCCTTAATAGGACACCCATAGCACAAGAGTTAATAGCAAGAATCAACAAATGGGACTTACTCAAACTAAAAAGTTTTTTCTCAGCAAGAGAAACAATAAGAGAGGTAAATAGGGAGCCTACATCATGGGAACAAATTTTTACTCCTCACACTTCAGATAGAGCCCTAATATCCAGAGTATACAAAGAACTCAAAAAATTAGACAATAAGATAACAAATAACCCAATCAACAAATGGGCCAAGGACCTGAACAGACACTTCTTAGAGGAGGATATACAATCAATCAACAAGTACATGAAAAAATGCTCACCATCTCTAGCAGTCAGAGAAATGCAAATCAAAACCACCCTAAGATACCATCTCACTCCAGTAAGATTGGCAGCCACTATGAAGTCAAACAACAACAAGTGCTGGCGAGGATGTGGAGAAAAGGGTACACTTGTACATTGCTGGTGGGACTGCAAATTGGTGCGGCCAATTTGGAAAGCAGTATGGAGATTCCTGGGAAAGCTTGGAATGGAACCACCATTTGACCCTGCTATTGCCCTTCTCAGACTATTCCCTGAAGACCTTAAAAGAGCATGCTACAGGGATACTGCCACATCGATGTTCATAGCAGCACAATTCACAATAGCTAGACTGTGGAACCAACCCAGATGCCCTTCAATATATGAATGGATAAAAAAAATGTGGCATCTATACACAATGGAGTACTATGCAGCAATAAAAATGACAAAATCATAGAATTTTCAGGGAAATGGATGGCACTAGAGAAGATTATGCTTAGTGAAGCTAGCCAATCCCTAAAAAACAAATACCAAATGTCTTCTTTGATATAATGAGAGCAACTATGGACAGAGCAGGGAGGAAGAGCAGGAAGAAAAGAGTAACATTAAACAGAGACATTAGATGGTAGGGAAAGGGAGAGAAAAGGGAAATTGCATGGAAATGAAGGGAGACCCTCATTGCTATACAAAATTACATATAAGAGGCTGTAAGGGGAATGGGAAAATAAACAAGGAGAGAAATGAATTATAGTAGATGCGGTAGAGAGAGAAGATGGGAGGGGAGGGGAGGGGGGATAGTAGGGGATAGGAAAGGTAGCAGAATACAACAATTACTAATAGGGCATTATGTAAAATTGTGGATGTGTAACCGACGTGATTCTGCAATCTGCATTTGGGGTAAAATTGGGGGTTCATAACCCACTTCAATCTAATGTATGAAATATGATATGTCAAGAGCTTTGTAATGTTGTGAACAACCAATAAAAAAAATTAAATAAAAAACCAACAAACAAACAAAAAAAAAAAAGAAAAAAGAACAGAGACCTTGCGCCTACTAAAAGAAAAAGTAGGTCCATATCTCCCCCATGCGGGCTTAGGATCTAACTTCTATAACAAGACCCCTAAAGGGTAAGAAGTAATATTAAGAATCAATAAATGGGATGGATTCAAACTCTTTTCTACACGTTAACTACTACCCTTTGCTTTCTTGTCTGCTTTGGAAGTAGTTTAAAGAAGACCCTAGAATAATAATAAAAGAAAGGGGAGAAGAAGTTCTCCCTTTCGCAAGGGGTATCCTTAAGCGTTAACTTGCCCAGAACAGTAAAAGAAAAAGCTGCTTTTACCGTGCACTTTTGTTTATTTATAACACACTTGACTTTGCCTGCATTCACTGCGCATTGCCGGTTTCGTACACTGCGCGTTGCTGGCTATTACCTAATGGACAGACACCTGCTGGCTGCCTTGGCGAAGTGCAGAAAAGATGGCGCCGGACAGTGTTCTGCGTAGTGACGCGCAGCGGCGGGCGCAGCATCCGTCTTATAAGAAAGCTAAGTAAAGGTCGAATACTGGATTATATGGAGAGTATCTTCATTTATAATATTCATTTCAAGATATTCCTCAGTGCCACCCGAAATGTGGATGCTCATAGTCTAGCTCTTGGACCGACTGCCGTGGATGTGCATCCTGATCGCTGGTGCTGTGGTGGGTTACCTTTCTTTATTTTATTCTATCAGTCCTTCTGTGTACCTAGGCCATTCTGAGAGTCCAGTATTAAATTCCAGTAAGATTAAAAAAAAAAAATGACCTCAAAGAGAAGCTGTTTGTCATCTTTCCTGGTCCTGCGTTGGGGGCAGTTTGGAAAATGACCTTCTGTATTCTGGCTTCTCAACCTCTCCTTGTGATTCTATATCTATAAAGCTATATATATATATATATATTTTTTTTTAATGCTGCTATTATACCATTTAATGATGGATATTTGGTATTGTACGTCTAATTTAGGTTTTAAAAAGACAACAGTAGGCATATTTAAGCATATGTTTTCCCTATTGCAGTAGAGGGGAGAAATAAAGAACGTCCATGCATTTTTGCCCCTTTCAATGCTTTTTTCACTCAAAGTACTCAATACAATTTCACTCTATAGGTTCTTAATCAAGAAAACGGCAATCCTTAATGTTAGACGCTGCAATAGACATAATCAATTCACAGCAAACAATTCTAGATTAATTCTAAGCACTGCAAAATTATACACACTTAATCCTGACAGGCTAATGACATACATTCCCTCTGCATGCTAAGTTCAAAAATCTTAAACCTTAGGCTTTATGTCCAGTAGATGTACATTCACTCAGATCTCGGTGACCAGGTCTGGAACCTCTAGGATTATAGGTGTACACCACAGCACTTGACACTGATTCTTAATAATTTCAGAAATGTTCAGTGTTTTCCCCCTGACATTCACAGAAAAGTATAAATTATATAAAATTATACTAGCTGGAACAATAATTTTGAATCCTCCATTTTGTATTTCTCCTTTCATTTTCTTAATTAATTGCATTCATTTGGATGTAATGATTGTGATGTAATAATTGTGTAATTGTGATGTAATAATTGTGATGGTGCAAGACATCCTTATCTTATTTCTGACTTTAATGGAAAGACTTCCATTATTTCTTCACTAAATATAATTGTGGCCTTAGATTTGCAAAATGTATTTTTAAATAATATTTAGGCAGTATCCATCCAAACTTATATCACAATTTGTTTTCTTTAAATCAGGAATAGATTTCGAATTAATAAAATGTTGTTTGGGGCAGCTAGAGAGTATGTTTATTCACTTACTATTATAAAATTATACTTGAAGTCTAGAATGACAATATTTGACAAACTAATATTCTTTCAGCATGTCATTTAATTCTATTTCCTAATGTTTTCTCTAGGATATTTTTTGGGGGAGGTCAATATTCATAAGCCAGTTATTTATTTATTTATTTATTTATTTATTTATTATATAGATGATAATAGTGGAGAGCATTACACTTATACTTATCCATTCACAGTATAATTTTTTGTAACTCTGTATATAAAGTATGTTCACACCACATTATGCCATTATGCATGAGCTCTCATTTTTTTTGCATACAATTCTTAATACACCTTTATACCACCATTTATCATATCTCTGTTTGTATATAAGGTATGTTAACACCAAATTCACATCATAAGTGAGTTTTGTCAGTAGCTTTTCTTTATTTGCTTAATTGGATGTGGGAATTACGTTATTTGTAACACTTATTTAGAAATATCCCTTTATCTCAGGGGCTTAGCAAAATAATTTATATAAATAAATATTATTTGTTTATAAATTTTCTCATAAAATGGTTCTACCATGCCTTTTTGGGAGGTGGTATTTTAAAAGCACTTTCATATTTATTTATTTATTTATTTGACAGCAGAATGCATTACAATTCTACATATAGAGCACAATTTTTTCATATCTCTGGTTGTAGACAAAATGTATTCACACTAATTTGTGTCTTCATACCTGTGCTTCAGATAATAATGATCCTTACATTCCACCATCATTAATAAGCCCATGCCCCCTCCCTTCCCCTCCAACCACTCTGTCCTATCTAGAGTTTGTCTATTAGTCTCATTCTCTCTATCCCACTTTGCATCATTCTCCTTATATCAAAGAAAACATTCGGCATTTGGTTTTTGGGGATTGGCTAACTTCACGTAGTATTATCTTATTTATCTTCACTTAGTATTATTTCCATTTACTTGCAAATGCCATGATTTTATTATCTTTTATTGCTGAGTAATATTCCATGTTGTATATATGCCACATTTTTTTTCATTCTTCTATTAAAGAACATCTAGGCTGATTCCACAGTTTAGCCATTGTGAATTGTGCTGCTATAAACATTTATAAACTTAAAAAACAATGTTTTTAAGTCCTTTAAATGCTGTTTTTAAGTCCTTAGGGTATAGACCAAGGAGAGGGATAGCTGGGTCAAATTGTGGTTCCATTCCCAATTTTCCAAGAAATCTCCATTCTGCTTTCTATATATGCTGCACCAATTTGTAGTCCCAGCAGCAATGTACAAGTGTACTTTTTCCCCCACATCCTTGCCAACACTTTTTGTTGTTTGTCTTCATAATAGCTGCCATTCTGACTGGAGTGAGATGAAATCTTAGAGTAGTTTTGAATTACATTTCTCTAATTTGCTAGAGATGTTGGACATTTTTTCATGTATTTGTTGATTGATTGTATATCATCTTCTGAGAAGTGTCTGTTCAGGTCCTTGGCCCTTTTGTTGATTGGGTTATTTGTTTTTTCAGTGCTTAGCTTTTTGAGTTCTTTATATACCCTAGAGATTAGTGCTCTATATGATGTGTGAGGGGAAAATATTTGCTCCCAAAATGTAGGCTCTCTATTCATCTCACTGCTTTTTCAATTTCTATAAGGAATGTCACTGGGATTTGGATTGGAATTGCATTAAATCTGAATAGTGTTTTTGGTAGTATGGTCATTTTGACAATATTAATTCTGCCTATCCAAGAACAAGGCAGATCTTTCCATCTTCTAAGAGTACAACAAACAAACATAAAAATTATGAAAAAGAAAAAATGTAAAAATAGAAGATAAAAGAAGATACACCACAACTATAATATACTATTTAAACATCCCAGGCCTCTATAGCCTAATGCATGAAAAAGTATTTGGTTTCACAAATGTTGGGGATGAGAGGGCAGGAAAAGAGAACGAAAAGAAAAGAAAAAATCTCAGTGGAAAATTAAAGGATTGTTTCTGTTGGTTTTGTATTTTTCCTGCTTCCATTCTCATTCAGTAGAGATACTACGGGTTGTCTGTTGTTTGCTGGTATCTCCAACCTCAGGATGGTGAAGGTTATTAGGGTGGGAGGGTTGGTCTTGGGAGTGGAACTCCTGGAGGTAGGGTATAGCACTTTCTGGTCCCTGTTGGAAGACTACACCCCAAGAATCTCCTTTGGGGCCCACTCCTGTGATGTGGGTTTTATCTCTTTATATCTACTGAAGGCCTCACAATTCCTGGTCTCTAATTTAGTCTCTAAACTATCTCACTCACCCCATTCATTTCTACTTCCCAATCAGGAACCACTCTCTCCAGAGGTCTTGTAGGCTGTGTTCTGGGGCCTGCTCACCTGTTGCACAGAGCTGTTTTAAATCAGGCAGATCAGGACAAGGCTTTGTGAGCAGTGGACTGCCCACGTAGCTGCAAGCACTGTGCTGGGTTAGTGCCTGTGGGGGAGAGGGGGGAATTGAGAGACTATAGGTACCTTGATATTGCTTCTAGGCCTCAGCTGGTGTCCCAAGCTTGGAGTTACCCCAACTAAAGATGGTGATACCAGTAGCGAGGATAACCCAAGATGGTAACAAAGGTGTCCCAAGATGGAGGTGGCTGCTTTCAGAGATGGGGTTTCAGGGTGTTGTGGAGGGCGGCTGTCTCAAGACTCTGTCCATTGTCTCCAGGTTCAATTTCTCACCTGAAGAGGACTAAGGCAACAGTTGCAGCTTCCCAACATGGAGGCAACCAGGGGAGCCCCAGGCTAGTAGATGGAAGCAGCGGCCTGGGGTCCTGTGTGGGCGCTGATGCTGTGGATCCTGCTTGGGCAAGGTGGCCGGGGGTCCTTCATGGGCAAGCGACCTGGGGTTCTGCTTAGATGCTGAGGCTGGAGGACCTGTGTGTATAAGGCGGCTGGGATTCTTGCGAGGAGCAGCTGTTGGAGATCTTTTAATAATGTTTCATAGAGAAACATTATTCCCACTGCTTGAATCCCAGGTCACAGAGTGACAAGGAACGCAGACTCCCTATAGCCCACCATCTTGGTTCCCCTCCACCCTATTTTTGTTAAGGTTGTTTGCTTGTACTTTGGTATTACTTGGCTAATGTTTTTTTCCTTTGGTTAATTTTATGTTTGTGCTTCTTTATACAGTTATCTATTATATCCACAAGGGATTGATTCCAGGGACCCCAAAGGATACCAAAAAATCTACAGGTGCTCAAGTCTTTTTATATAAAATGGCATCGTTTGCCTATAATTTGTGTAAATCTTGTCTAGATCAGTTATAATACCTAATGCAATGTAAATGCTTCACAGTGTCATTTTGTAGTGGTTAGAGAATAATGATCTGTGGAAAGAATCTGCACATGTTCAGTACTGATGCAATATCCGTTGTTTGTATCTACAGATGTGGCATATGCAGATATGGGGGGTTAACTATGTATTCTATTTTGGTTCGAAATAATGCTTAGCAACTGGTAATATTTTAATAAAGAATGTATTTCTCAAGTAGTACAATAGGACATAACCCTGGGCTATGTTGGTCACACCTGAAATAAATGGTGAAAGATGACGGCTATTCCAATTTCATAGTTGAACATAATATTGTATAAGAATTACCCTAAATATGCTAGGCTGAGAAAAGCTTTTTCTCTCAGTAAAAAGCACCAATGTCTGTATCCCGAAATTTCTTATTTCCTTTCCTAAGCCAAGAAGACAAGCAAATCCTTCTAAAAGAAGGTGTCCCCTTGTGACAGCAAGACCTCATGTGCAATTTCATAAAGACATGACTAATTTATGTGGGAAAAACTTAGTATGCCCTGGTGGTTTATGGAAGGCTCAGAGACCACCGGTGTAGAGGGAGAGAGATGAGGATGGGAGGGGTGTTAGTTGGGAGGAGTGGGCTCCACTGAAACCCAGATCTGAGCCAACTGCACCTCAAGTGAAATAAGCAGCAGACAGTTGCACTAATGATTGACATAGTCTTGTCTTTCTCCTTCAGCTAAGGACATCCCTCTCTAGGAAAGCTTATACTCCATCTGCAATTTCTACAGGGGTTTGTTCATTCATGATTAGCTTCATTCATCTAACTTTAGCATTAACAGTTAGATGGTGTGTTCTAGTGTTTGAATTACTCAGAATAGTGAAAACATTTTTTTTTCTTTTTCCCTCTTTTAAAATTTCAGTACTAGGGATTGAACCCAGGGCCTGGCACATGCTAGACAAGTGCTCTCTACCACTGAGCTATAACTCCAACCCTTTCTTAAAATTTTATTTTGAAGCTGGATTTTACTTCATCACTCAGGCTGGCCTTGAACTTGTGATTCCCTTGCTTCCACCTTCTGAGTAGCTGGAATCAGAGGCTTTTGTCACTGAGCCTGGCTCAAAATAACTATTTTCTAAAGCTGAAATGGAATGTTTATCATATGAAAAGATCTTATGTTGATATTAAATGGCTTAAGTACATTATTTTATTGCAGTACAATAAAATGTGCTTGATCTAGGCATTTGACCTAAGAAAATAATCAAGAAGAGTAAAGGTTTGTGGACAAATCAATTTATCTCAACATTATTTGTGTAAAACTTATAAAGCCACTACCCCAAAGGGATATTGTGTGCAGAGAAACACTGATGAATGATGATAACAACCAAACAGAATTTCAAAATACTTCAAGTCCTATGTTAGCTAGGGTCCTTTGGTCATAAAAGTAACAAAAGATAGTTGTGGCCAAGTTAGGCAAAAAAAGGACTTTATTGAAGAATGTGGGCATATCATGGGTATGGAGGAAAAGCTGAATGTCTAGCTCTTATATAAATAGGTATTTAGGTTATGGGGAAAAATGAAGAGATTGACAGGGCATGACCATCAGGGGTAAATCAACTCCAATTCACTTCCATCCTTCTTTCACTTTACTAAAGATTCAAATACCTAGGAAGGCTATGTCAATAGCCTTACCTGGGCCCTGTGTCCTTCATTTGGCCAGGGGAACACACTGACACCTTATAACAGTTGTGCCAAGACCTTACAGAATAGGGAATGATAGCAGAAATTGGCTGTCAGCGTGCCACAACAAACTGCATTTTTAAATTTCACATGAGGAACATGTGACTGAGTTCTTAGCACTGGAATGGAGCAAAAGTGATGTTTTGCCACCTCCAGAGGCCCATTGCAACTCCCATAGACCCTTCCATACTCTTCTGCTTCCTCATCTCTGGGTAGAACTTGGAAAGACCCCTGTGGGAAGTCCACCACATAGAAGGATCTGAGTATCCCAATTATCACATAATGTCTACTCAATGTACACCCCACTACAGAGACAGGAGTGAAAAGTCAATTTTAGTGGTGTTAAGTCTTTGTGATTTGGGTTTTCTTTATTTCAAAAGTTAAGCTACCTAATACTCAGGTATGCATACTGGCAGGCAAAAAAAAAAAAAAAACAAAAACCAAAACTTGAATCCACTTCAGTTCTGTACTTGCATTTTAAAAACTCAGTGATGAGGTTACACACACCATGGCAATAGTTTTTTTTTAAATCCTATTTTATTCTGTAACACCACTATTATTGCATCTTATCCTCCAAAAATCTCAGAAATTTCCTCCTTCAATCCTAGCCAATATAGCTCTTATTCTTCAGCTTCAACCTCACCTCTTCCCTTCTTACTCTGTATCATGAAAGCTCAAAGAATTATTAGAAAAATAGAATTTTCTTTGAGGGTAGAAGAGAGTTAACAAATGAACAGCTATTGGAGAAAAGGAGAGTCTGGGAAAGTTTATTCATCTCATAACAGGGCAGCATTTATGGCAGTGGTAACTTGGAAATTACCTGAACATCAAACAAGAGAGAAAAGATTAAACAAATTATGGTATGTTTGTTACTGTTAGCCGAACCCTTTAGGTTTAGTCCCCATGCAAACGGAGTTTCTCATCTAATAGGAATATTTTATAGCTATCAATAAATATGTTTTGGAAATATGGTTAACAATATATTTGTTATATTGTTATAACAATATAAAAGAAAACAAAAGAAAAAGAAAGGTATCATTTTGAGTGAAGAACTACAGATAAGCAACTGCATACATAGTAGTAAAGTTCTAATTCAAAAACATTCATTTGCCTATGTCCTTGTACCTGAATGTATATACACATATTTATGTGTGTATATCATCTCTGAATATTGACATCATAGGATATTTATTATTATATCCTTTTTATACTTTTCTATATTTTAAAATTTTAGAGGTAAATACATTTTTAATAGGGTTGTGTAAAAGTTTTATTATACATTTTCCAGGGCTGGGGAAGAGCTCCTGGGTTTAATCCCTGGTACCAAACCAAACCAAACCAAACCAAACCAAACAAAAAGCCATTTTTTTTCAAATGTTAATAGAATGTATAATTGGAAAAAAGCATCAGTTCACAGTATTTGATATTCATAGTATTTGCTATTATTGTGAACTGAAAGATCATCTGAGGTTTTTCTGGCTTAGTAGATTTTTGCCTCTGATAACCCAGTAGTCCAGAATTTACCTACTTGTAATTACCTGTCTACCCAGTTATATTCTTTTGCTTTTCTGTAACAGACATGCATGTGCATATACTAATTGAATTTCAACAATAGCATGGATCATTTCCAAAGTGCAAATAGTTTGTTTACCTTGGCTGGTTCAGTATAGACTCTAATGACATGGAGCCCACCTGCCCTTCGAAATAGAAGCACTAGAATGTCTGTCAGATGATTCTTAAGCAAGCAAATTCATATCCTTAAAATATGGAGATGAAATGGTTAATAACACAAGACAATTTTGTTTAAATTTACTTAGTGAATTTGCTGTACTTTCTTCTGGTCAATATGGAAATCTATAGAGATGTTAAAATGCAATTTATGTTGTGTTTAAAAAAAATGATTTTGGCTTAACACAACACCAAGTCATGAAAGGTTAACCTCAGCTCCTGGAACTACCAAAAACCATTGAAAGGAGTGAGTGAATTATCATAGGTGATTTTAGTTTACATTATTAAAACATTTCCATAGACATAGAAGTCTTAGTTGATTAAACTTTAAACTTATCTGATTAAAGCACTTATTATATTATGGTCGAAAAGTACAGGAAAGTACTTCAATTGATTGGATAATTATGAATAAATAAGGAAGGATATGACTTAGATCATTTGTGTCAATTATTTAAGTGATTGCTATATGAAAGAAATCAAGAAACTGAATTGTCTTGACATTGTTTCAAATTGCTAGACAGAAACTTTGAACATGCATATTGTCTAAGATGACATGAGTTTAGATATCTGTCCTAATTATTTTTGAGACATCTTTTAAAGATAAAATATGAAAGTTCAACTAAAAGAAAATATGACTAGTGAAGTGTTAATGGGAAGTGTCTTTAGCTAATTTCCTTAGTTGATTTAAGAGATGGCTCCAGCAAGGATGTCATTAGATGCCTTAGTTTGTATTTTGATACTGTGACAAAATACCTGAGGCAGGCTAACTTTTGAAGAAAAGAGGTTTATTTAGCTCACCCTTCTGGAGACTTAAGGGCATGATGCAGGCATCAGCTCAGCTCAGGTGAGGATCTAATGGCAGTTGTGTCACAATGGTGAAAGCATGAGTGGCAAGAAGAGATCACATCTTGAGACTGGATGTCAAAGACAGGGAGAGGGGTCAGTCTTGGTTCTTTTATAACAACCTACTTTTGAGAACTAACCAGGGGGTTCCATGAGAACTAGTTTAACTCCTAAGAGTACTGACTTCAATGACATAAGGACATCCTAATAGGACCCACCTCCAAAAAATGCCCACACTACTTCTAAAACATCACTACACTAAAGACTAATCCACCAACACATGAGCCCTAGGGGGACACACTCAAACCTTATTCAAACTTAGTAGTGCCTGAAATGATTGTAGAAAAGGAAACATATTCTATAATTCTGTTGATTCATTTGATCTCAGACTTGCAACTACCATTGATAGAGAAGAACTTGTTAGAGGAGTTAGTCATGAATGAGATTTGGGAGATGGGTGGAGAAAATAATATTTGAATACTAGGCATATTGCTTAGTGATGATGGGTGTTACTCCCTTTAATCTTCCTGAGAACCCTTTGAATGCATTTTTTTATGGACCCCTACCTTACATAGAGGGTAGGTTTTAGTGTTAGTATATAAAATGAAAATTGTTACCAGTTTGAACTGCTCTTCAAAATTCTTTAAATTGCTCATAAGTAAACATTGTTTCCCATATTCAACTATGCATACTAAATGGCCATCTAATGTATGTTATAGAATAAAGACTTTATACATAAAAATGTTAAAAGTCTTTGAAAGAAATCAAGGATGGGAAAGAGAGAGAGAGAGAGAGAGAGAGAGAGAGAGAGAGAGAGAGAGAGAGAGAGAGAGAGAGAAATTCTCCAGGGCACATGTTCATTTAATGGAATGGCCTGAAAATAAATTGATCAATGATATCCTATTACCTTTATTTTTCATAAGGGGAACTGAAAAATAAGAAGCATTAAGTCAATGATCCAGGAGTTCATAGTGATGGAGGCAGGATTTAAATTTACTTGAGACTTCACGCTCTAAACCATTAAACTTCCTCTGTACATTCACTTAATTACAATCAAAATACGCTAAATAGTAAATTAAACTATAACTTTCTGGTTAAATATATTGTGTTAGTAAACTTTCTGGCACTGGAACAAATACCTGAGCTGAACAACTTTTAAATAGAAAAGGTTTATGTTGATTTGGAGCTTTCGAGGTTTCTGTCCACGGCTTTGTGCCTGGCAGAGCCAAACTCTTCACCTGATGACTGGCAGCCAAACGGGGAGTGGAAAAGGAAGGGGCTGGGTCCCATTATCCTCTTTGAGGGCATGGCCAGTGACCTAAAGACCTCTTACAAGGCCATTCCTCTTAAAGCTTCCACAAACCTCCAGTAGCACCAATCTGGGGACAAACCTTTATCACACGTGCCTTTTGGGGTTCTTATCTATACCAGAGCATATGTCTGTGTAAAATCACTTTTAATCCTCTTTTCTTCCCGAAAACACATCAGAAGCCATAAAAAGAATGAAAACCAAGGAAAAGAACAGCCTGTCATGTTCAAGGAAACTATGAAATGGCCACAAGACCAGCCTGCCATCTGTAAGTCATCCCTGCTGCAAACCGTGTTCTCACCCCAAGAGGAAAGAACCCAAGAGCAGAAGCCACAGAGACCCTCCTACTGCAGACCTGACCTACAATTCCTGTCAGGACCCAGTTCACGGTGCTTTTCTTTCCATTTCAGTTTCTGTGGTTAGGCTTGGTCCAAGAACATTAAATGGAAAATACTAGAAATAAATGAGTCATAAGTTTTAAGTAACTTCTTTTTTTTATTAAAATGTCTTTCAGTGGTTGTTCAACTTTTTGTTATTCTAATTTTAAAATTAAACTTTATCAGAGGTAAATAGACAAAGGCAAAAATCACAGTATATGTAAGGTTTGGACTGTCTTGTGGTTTCAAGTAACCACTGGGGCTCTTGAGATGAGTTAGGGAGAGCTAGTGTAGTTTGCAATGGCAGGGACAGCTTTTCTAAGAGAGACCCTTCACTGACAGTGTCTAAGACCCATTTGACTAGTAGCAGGATGAAGAGCTTGGGGAGCTCTGCTCATATATTCACAATGTAGAAAGGACTTTACTGTCAGCTGCATCAGACCTCCAAGGCACAGCATGAAGTCCTCCCACCTATGAACTTGCCCTTTGTCCAACTGCATCAGCCATGTCTTCCCTCGGGACCTTTGATCTCCAGCCTGTACATGCACCTTAACATCCTTCTCAGCTCCTGCTCTGAACCCACTGTGGCTTCCCAAGATCAGTAGGAGTAGGCTCTGGGGGAGGAGCAGAGCAGTCAAGCCTGGGACTTGAATCCTGCTTTTGGCTTTTTCATGTGGGTCCTGGAAATGTAAGTCGGGAGGATGACTGTGTATAATCAGAGCTTAATTTATTGTCTGCCCAGTGGCGCGGATCAGTTCTGAAATTCTGCCGTACTTAAACTGCACATCCCAATATTAGAATTTCTTATATACTTAACTCTGCCTGCTGCATAATTTTGAGTATGAGTCATCCCCTTTCTCTCCCCAAATCCCTCTCAGTTATACAATTTTTTGCTTCTAACTAATTTTGCCCCTGTTTATCCCTGGGTTTATTATTCACCAACTGTCTTCATTACCATTTCAGTATCTCACTGGGGAGGAGGAAATATTTCACAGTGATGCAGAACAACACTGAGCAGACATTAATACCTCTAGGAGCTCCTGTTCCTATGGAAGATTGGAAAAAGATTAATCTATTTCTGAGAGGGATGAGTCCATAGCACAGATTATATATATATATATATATATATATATATATATATATATATATTCCAATCTCTTTTTTTAAAAAAATATTTTATCAGCAAGGAAGGTTGGTGATGAGCATCTTTGCAGAGCAAATGAAGGTGTTCAAATGGCCCTTTCCTTGTATTTCAATTTAAACTGTTAGCTTAACATCCAAGAGCTCCAGCCCACCTGCAGGTAGTAACAGGCTTTGTGAGATTGTGCTCACAATAAACTGAATTTACAAAGGTAATTGCCCTTGATCATTCCCCTTCACATTATTCCTTAGCCCTGTTTAAAGATGAATCACTGTTTTTACTTTAAAGATGTAGATTAATAAACATACTACAAAAAGTAGATTAAAAAAGCATTACCTAAAATATAGGAAGGCAGTGAATCTATGTATTTTTAAAAAATTACAATGTTTTCTCTAAAAGATAGTTCAAAAAGTTCTGAGAAAGAATACATCAAGCAAGAAGTTAATAGTATGTCAATAGAACTTAGGGAAGAATTGCAGGAAAATAAAGTCGTTGTAGAAATGAAATACACTTTATAAGTAACAGGAATAGTATAAATTTGGAAAACACAGCCATTTCACAAATCCAAAAGGAAAGGGCAAAGACAGGGGTTTGCTCCAAGGACATCAACGAGAATAGATGCTTTCTTGTATGTCCCTGCATCGACTCCACCAATCCCTGACATCCAATCCTTGGCTGGAGAGAACCACAAGATAAGAGCAAGACACACTGGTCAACTTCTTCACAAAATAGTGCGTAAGCACCTGCCAAATTCTCTTCAAAAACTAGTAGTGAAGTGCCGCAGTCCGGCTGCAGCAAAATAACGGGGGGGGGGGGGGGGGATGATGAACAACTTGTGTAGATTGATACAGCAGGAGTAGGAGCCGTTTATTGTAGGATAGGAGCGGTATTTATACATTTCATACAGCTTATCTTAATTAGCATAAACTAGATACATCAGTCAACCAATAAGAAATCTTCACACTTAATGGCTCGCTGGCCTTACTTCACAAACCACTCCCTCTGGCAAAATGCCAGGCGCCATCCAGACTTGTTTACAGACTCTAACATTTCCCCCTTTTGTTTAATTTAAATAATGACCATAGGGGTTTTTACACAAACACGATAAACAATCTGCTACAAGCAGAAGGGGAGGATACAAAATGCCACAATACCAAGCCAATTGATGGCTCCATGCAAGAAGCCCTTGGAAAAATTATACCAGCAATGACACCATTAGCAAAGATACTGAGTTACAATTTGTTGTAGATTACAGTTTGTTGTCTCAGTCCAGGTAAAGCAGTGTCTCAATAGATTAACTCACAGTCCAGGTAAATCATAGTCCAGGTAAGTTCTGTAGGCAGCTAGCTTGATCTGAAGTCTCCTCCGTTTCTCAGCCGAAGTTTCGTCCGGTTTTCAGCAACACTGAAAATTCTTCCATTCTTGTTTTCACTGGCACTGGGACGAAGGCAGGAACTCCAGATGGCTAAAGAAAATCCTGTAGCATTCCACTAAGAAAACAACATTCTGAACAATTTAGTACATTATCTCAAGGTTTTTTACATTTGAAATAAGCCTTAATAGTGCTCATTGCTCATTAGCTTCCAGGCGTGGGAGAACCATTGTAGCTTAGTTATTGGCATTGAAAATGATCAAACTTCAGGGATGCAGGGCCACCTTCTGCTGGCTGTAGTGTCCCAGGCAGCCCCAGATAGCCCTGGGGAGTGTCCCGGACTCAAACTGCTTCCGGGCACAGGGAACAAGAGCCTGTGAGACCGTGCCTTCGGGTTAGGTTTGGATTTGGGCTCTCGAAGTGGCATCTTGCTCGCTCCTGGGCGGGGGGGGGGGGGGGGGGGGGGGGGGGCGGGGAAGAGCCCATTGCCACCGCTTGGAAAAACCTTGCTGCGCCACGACCCGTTTGTGCATGTGGCAGCCGCCACGTGGATTCATGCACCCTCCGGTAACAAAAAGTATTTAGTAGTAGCCTTTTGCAATTTCTTTCTTGATAATTTTTCCTCCTCTGAACTTTTTTTTTCTTTTTGACTAGAGTTCCTGGGATTCCATCAACACATGCCCTAACTATTCTTGGTTCCACTGGGGTGCCTTCTTCCCTTATCAATTTACTTAACACCCTTTCCATATTTTCATCATAAAGACAATACAATACACTGAGACAAAACAAGACACAAACATACTGTATCAATCTTCTCCATTTTCTCGAAATGGCCATTTTTCCTTTCGCCCTATCTGCCTAGGGATGAACAGATTTGCTCCTGTCCTATCTAGAGATGGGCAGCTTTTTTTTCATCATTTACCCCCGAGTGTCCTGGGGCTCCCCGTATGGGCCACCATTTGCCGCAGCCCCGCTGGCTGGGCAAAATAACCGGGGGATGACGAGCAACTTGTGTACATTGATACAGCAGGAGTAGGAGCCTTTTATTGTAGGACAGGAGCAGTATTTATACATTTCATACAGCTTATCTTAATTAGCATAAACTAGATACATCAGTCAACCAATAAGAAATCTCCACACTTAATAACTCGCTGGCCTTACTTCACAAACCACTCCCTCTGGCATTTTGCCAGGTGCCGTCCAGACTTGTTTACAGACTCTAACAGTGAAGAATTGAGGAGTAAACTTACTCTTGTCAAGCTAAAAAAAATATTCTCAGGGGGGAATATTAAGAAAACCTCCTTTAGTGAACATATTGCTGAAATCCTGGTCAACCATTATGGGCCAAGTTAGGCAATGAAGGTTGTCATGAAAGTCCTGAAAAAAAAATTTCACCAGAGACACTTGGCTGAGATGTTTAATCATAAAATCAAAGAAAAGAAAAAGATTAAGAAAGAAGAGGATGATGAAGGGGGTGCAGATGATGAGGAAACCCATGAAGATTCAAAAGGTGATGATCATGGTGATGGGGAGGGCGGCGATGAAGGTGACGACGACCACAATGACGAGGACCACAACGACAATGATGACTACAGTGACAAAGGGGGCGGCGATGACAACCACTACAGCAATGAAGATGAAGGTGACCACAATGACGGTGACAGCAGCGCTGATGATGAAGGCTACAGCAGCCACGAGGAAGAGGACAACAACAGGGCTTTGTGTTTGTGCTTTAAGCTTGATTGTATCAGTAAATGAGTGAAGTACGATTTCATTTGGAAATACTGTGAAACGAGATTCTGACAAACATACTGAAGATAAAGAAGAGTAAAACCTTGATGGTTCTGTTTCCTGCCACGGCTGCCTTGTATTTTCTTGTAAGTTACCTTGGTTCAAACCAAGCCCACACCTGTCATAACCTGCTGTGTTCTGGTCTCGGTTGTACCCCTTTTCTTAATTGCATCGTCTTTGAGACCCTTACCCCTCTATCTGAATTTTAATTATTTGTACGGCAAAATGAAAATTTAGGAATCACACAGATTTTGAAAAAAGGTGAGGTACAGTTTGGATTCTTAAGTAAGCTCTAAAAACTCATAATCTGAAATTCATAAATCAACTTAAGTTAGAAATTGTGAGGCTTATTTTTATTTTAAATTTTTCTTCAATCTATCAGTTATCTGCCAAAGAAGACATTTAATTAATTAATGAATAACTATTATTATTTTTGTACCAGGGATTGAATTCAGGGGCACTCAGCCAGTGAGCCACATCCCCTGCCTTATTTTTGTATTTTATTTAGAGACAGGGTCTCACTGTGTTGCTTAGAACCTCACCATTGCTGAGGCTGGCTTTGAACTTGCCATCCTCCTGTCTCAGCCTCCCGAGCCACTGGGATTATAGGTGTGTGCCACGGTGCCCAGCAAAAGACATATGTATTTTTTTTTAAATCAAGATCAGCTTTTCTCTAATGCCTCAATCTGCCAGTTGTTAAGTATAAATATTACTTAACTAATGATGTTTTCATGCTAAATTTTATGATTTTGAAATTCAAAAATCCTGGGCATTTTGTTTGTGTACTCTAGCATAAAGCACAATAAATCTTTTCATATGCTTCCTGGGGATAAAAAATCAGAAAGGGTAAATATATTTAAAAGATTATTTAAAAAACAGGCAAAGTGAAGACAGAAAAATCATAATCAACATATGCAATAGATTTTGAGAAGAAGACAGCAGAGTAAATGAAACAGAAAAGTATTCAAACATATCTATGCATTCAAAGAGTATTTATAGCACATCTACTATGTACCTTTAGATATAGGAAAAGTATTGACCAAATATATAAAAGACAACTTTCTCAACTAAATAAAAACAAAATTGGAGATTAAAAAGGCAGTTTATCTTAGAAAAAAGTGTGAAATGTAGAATAATTGGCATTAATATATATGTAGGTTAAATTATTGAATTTTAGGAAGAAAAACTCAGTGGTCAGAAAATGAAAATATTATCCAGGGAAAAATATATTTGGCCTCAGTCTTCTTAATAGTACTAATTGGTTTCTGAAGATACTAGAACAGTATCAAACAGTATCTCAAGTAATTTGGTCATTCAAGTGGAAAGTCGTGAAACAGATTTTAAGTTATATGGTTTCAATGAGTCAGTCCTGAAATATCTACTTGTTGACAAAATTCAGACATCCAGAGATGAATGAGGATGTCATGATGTGTGGAGTATTGGTAGAACCCATGGAAACAGAGACCAGAAAACAATGGAGAATTTTGTCTGTAGAACACACTGTAATGATACAAACCTTGACAATACAAAATTGTTATATGAATAATAAATAGTGGGAATGAGGAAGGGTAAAAGGAAGTATAAATGTTAATTTCCACATCTCAAAGCAAGTTATTAAATAATAACTTGACATAGGCAATTAAAAAAGAATTTCAAGCACAGTTTTAAAAAATAACCCTATATCTTAGTTCTGGGACTTTTTATAAATAAAATCCCTTGCATTTGAATCCTTTCTTAAGAATCAGTAATTTTTCAGTTGCTCATCAGTATCGTATAGTTAATATAAAACAAAATGTACAAGGAAAACTAACCTTGTATTCAAGGTATAGTCTTTAATTTGATCCCAGAATGTGAGCATTACATCTAGTCAAATTTTCCTTTGAAAATCGTTGTTTGGTGAGTCCAACACAGCCAGGTTAAAATCTCCAGCTTTGGAGGAAGTGACCAGTTCATCAGCTGGGTAGTAGGCAAAGTGGTAAATTCATATTTGAGGCCACCTTAGGCAAAGACTCTTTTTGACTACCAAGACCCAAATTTAGTGCTTTGAAATGCTTTCACTCCTACAGGGCCCACTGTTATAAAAAATGAATGAAGAACAAAAGATGGAATTCTCCTCTTTCATTCTCATTGTTTGCAGGGAACCTAAGTTGAATTGTCTGACTTTACACATTTTTACTTGTCCTCTCTTTATCTCTTCATGTTTGCTTATATATGTGTAAGTTAGATGAATGCTTAAATAATGTGATTTACTGAAATAATTTTTCATAGTTTTTTTGTTCTAATTAGTTATACATGACAATAGAGTGCATTTTTTTACATTAAATGCTATTTTTATTTAAAGCAAGGCACCCCTACTTGTTCTAAAATATGGGATGTGCTACTGCATTGAAAAATCAAATCAGGAGACAGATTTTTCTCCTGTCTAGAGCTGGTTTAAATCAAGTGAAGCCATTAATGTCCCTCTAAGACTGGACTATTTTGACAATCACTTTACAGTTTCAAAATTTAACAAACACCCTTAAGGTTTACCTAAAACCAAAAAAAAAAAAAAAAGAGAGAGAGAGGGGGTCAACTTTTAAATTGAGACTAGCCTTCCCCCTAAACAGGCACCACTATTAAATGTCTTTAATCACAAGGTTTAGAAAGTCAAACTATTTCTAAAGACATAAAACTGCCAATTTGTCATTTATACTCACTAACCTGTGGTATTTATTTACTTTAATTGCTACCCCTATGTAAATAATCAAATATAGCTAAAATTAAAACTATTCTGCCATACCATAGTGGTTTAAAGGTCTGAAACCTTTCCTTGCTTTGGTGAGTGTTTGGTTACAATAAAACATTATTCATTCATAAGAAGCTTTACATCAGAGTTCTCAACTCATAGGCAAAATCGAAACCTTGAACAGATTATTTTTTAAATGAGAAAAAAATTATAAAGATAGTACTGAATAAATATATGTAGTCTTTACAATGGATAACATATCCTCTATAAAAACAAAAACTGCTTAATTATATTAAAAAAGAAGTCATCGGGTTTTCTTAATCAGATCCTGAATAGTTTAAACAAAAATTTAAGATTTGTGGTTTATTTCATAATACCAAATTGAATCTTTCTCCTTCTCAACAGTTCAGTATGAAATTTTCTTAGAAGCATTAACCCCAAACCCCAAATCCTTTCTCTTGCAGTTGCTGCCAATTAACAGAAACTTGATAGCCCATGTCCAAGAAAGATGTGCAAATGAAATGCTTCTGGCTTCATCTTTACTATATGGAGTCCCTGGAAGTTTTATTGTCCTTTTGGACATCAATGGTGAACATGGGACCTATCCTTGAGCCTAGCTGTAGCAGCATCCTCATGGGTATTGAAGTGCACATCAGCTCTTCCAGTAGCCTTTCCACTAGAACTGTATTCCATGGTGATTCTCACAGGCTTCAGGGGAGCAAAAAAATTTATAATGTCTTGGGCATTAGCTTGAAAAGGTAATCCCCTCATGTGGACAAAATGCAATGAAGGCCTAGTTCCAAAATCAACAGCCTCTGGAAGCTTTTCTGAAATCTCCTTAGGCAATTTTTCAGAACCTATCATGGGTCGAATGTCTTCATTTACTTCATGTTCTTCAAAGACCATTTCTGGCTCAATTATATACTTAGCAGTAAGAGAAGATGCCATTTTCTTTCCCTTATGATAGCCAACATGGGTTTTCTTCTTCATTCCTTCTGCTTGTAAATATCTCTATATAAAGTTACCAATTTCTTGGTTGGCCATTTCTGATTCTCCAAACTGCACATATGCTTCCCCTGTTTTTCTTCTCCCTCTATAGTCCATCACAAAAGTAATGTCCACTATATTCAGTCCTGTGAAGAAGTCTATGATTGGGGGCTGGGGAAACAACTCATTGGTAGAGTGCTTGTCTAGCATGCACAAAGCCCTGGGTTCAATCCCCAGCACCACCACCAAAAAAAAAAAAAAAAAAAAAAAAAAAAAAAAAAAGTCTATGATGTCTTTCTCTTTTTTTTTTAAATTTATTTATTTATTTTTTTTATTGGTTGTTCACAACATTACAAAGCTCTTGACATATCATATTTCATACATTAGATTGAAGTGGGTTATGAACTCCCAATTTTACCCCAAATGCAGATTGCAGAATCACGTAGGTTACACATCCACATTTTTACATACTGCCATGTTAGTGACTGTTGTATTCTGCTACCTTTCCTATCCCCTACTATCCCCCTCCCCTTCCCTCACATCTTCTCTCTCTACCCCATCTACTGTAATTCATTTCTCTCCTTGTTAATTTTCCCATTCCCCTCACAACCTCTTATATGTAATTTTGTATAGCAATGAGGTCTCCCTTCATTTCCATGCAATTTCCCTTTTTTCTCTCTTTCCCTCCCATCTCATGTCTCTGTTTAAAGTTAATCTTTTCTTCCTGCTCTTCCTCCCTACTCTGTTCATAGTTGCTCTCATTATATCAAAGAAGACATTTGGTATTTGTTTTTTAGGGATTGGCTAGCTTCACTAAGCATAATCTTCTCTAGTGCCATCCATTTCCCTGAAAATTCTATGATTTTGTCATTTTTATTGCTGCATAGTACTCCATTGTGTATAGATGCCACATTTTTTTTATCCATTCATCTATTGAAGGGCATCTGGGTTGGTTCCACAGTCTAGCTATTGTGAATTGTGCTGCTATGAACATCAATGTGGCAGTATCCCTGTAGCATGCTCTTTTAAGGTCTTCAGGGAATAGTCCGAGAAGGGCAGTAGCAGGGTCAAATGGTGGTTCCATTCCCAGCTTTCCCAGGAATCTCCATACTGCTTTCCAAATTGGCCACACCAATTTGCAGTCCCACCAACAATGTACAAGTGTACCCTTTTCTCCATATCCTCGCCAGCACTTGTTGTTGTTTGACTTCATAGTGGCTGCCAATCTTACTGGAGTGAGATGGTATCTTAGGGTGGTTTTGATTTGCATTTCTCTGACTGCTAGAGATGGTGAGCATTTTTTCATGTACTTGTCAATAGATTGTATATCCTCCTCTGAGAAGTGTCTGTTCAGGTCCTTGGCCCATTTGTTGATTGGGTTATTTGTTATCTTATTGTCTAATTTTTTGAGTTCTTTATATACTCTGGATATTAGGGCTCTATCTGAAGTGTGAGGAGTAAAAATTTGTTCCCAGGATGTAGGGTCCCTATTTACCTCTCTTATTGTTTCTCTTGCTGAGAAAAAACTTTAGTTTAATTAAGTCCCATTTGTTGATTCTTGTTATTAACTCTTGTGCTATGGGTGATCTATTAAGGAATTTGGAGCCCGACCCCACAATATGTAGGTCGGAGCCAACTTTTTCTTCTATCAGATGCAGAGTCTCTGATTTGATATCAAGCTCCTTGATCCATTTTGAGTTAACTTTTGTGCATGGCGAGAGAAAGGGATTCAGTTTCATTTTGTTCCATATGGATTTCCAGTTTTCCCAACACCATTTGTTGAAGATGCTATCCTTCCTCCATTGCATGCTTTTAGCCCCTTTATCAAATATAAGATAGTTGTAACTTTGTGGGTTAGTCTCTGTGTCCTCTATTCTATACCATTGGTCCACCAGCCTGTTTTGGTACCAGTACCATGCTGTTTTTGTCACTATTGCTCTGTAATATAGTTTGAAATCTGGTATCGCTATACCGCCTGATTCACACTTCCTGCTTAGAATTGCTTTTGCTATTCTGGGTCTTTTATTTTTCCATATGAATTTCATGATTGCTTTATCTATTTCTACAAGAAATGCCGTTGGGATTTTGATTGGTATCGCATTAAACCTATAGAGAACTTTTGGTAATATCGCCATTTTGATAATGTTAGTTCTGCCTATCCATGAACAGGGTATATTTTTCCATCTTCTAAGATCTTCTTCTACTTCTCTCTTTAGGGTTCTGTAGTTTTCATTGTATAAATCTTTCACCTCTTTTGTTAGGTTGATTCCCAAGTATTTTATTTTTTTTTGAGGATATTGAGAATGGAGTGTTTTTCCTCATTTCTGTTTCAGAAGTTTTGTCGCTGATATACAGAAATGCCTTTGATTTATGCGTGTTGATTTTATATCCTACCACTTTGCTGAATTCATTTATTAGTTCTAGTAGTTTCTTTGTACATCCTTTTGGGTCTTCTAGGTATAGGATCATGTCGTCCGCAAATAGTGATAATTTAAGTTCTTCTTTTCCTATTTTTATGCCTTTAATTTCTTTTGTCTGTCTAATTGCTCTGGCTAGTATTTCAAGGACTAAATTAAATACAAGTGGTGACAGAGGCATCCCTGTCTTGTTCCAGATTTTAGAGGGAATGCCTTCAACTTTTGTCCATTCAGAATGATGCTAGCCTGAGGCTTAGCATAGATAGCTTTTACAATGTCTAGGTAAGTTCCTGTTATCCCTAGTTTTTCTAATGTTTTGAACATAAAGGGATGCTGTACTTTGTCGAATGCTTTCTCTGCATCTATCGAGATGATCATATGGTTCTTATCTTTAAGTCTATTGATGTGGTGAATAACATTTATTGATTTCCGTATGTTGAACCATCCTTGCATCCCAGGGATGAATCCTAGTTGATCATGGTGCACAATTTTTTTGATGTGTTTTTGTATTCGATTCGCCAGAATTTTATTGAGGATTTTTGCATCTAGGTTCATTAGAGATATTGGTCTGTAGTTTTCTTTCTTTGAGGTGTCTTTGTCTGGTTTCGGAATCAGGGTGATGTTGGCCTCATAGACTGAATTTGGAAGTTCTCCCTCTTTTTCTATTTCCTGAAATAACTTGAAAAGTATTGGTATTAATTCTTCTTTAAAGGTTTTGTAAAACTCCGCTGTATACCCATCCGGTCCTAGGCTTTTCTTGGTTGGTAGTCTTTTGATGGCTTCTTCAATTTCATCCATTGATATTGGTCTGTTCAAATTGTGTGTATCCTCCTGACTCAGTCTGGGCAAATCCTATGACTTAAGAAATTTATTGATGTCCTCACTATCTTCTATTTTATTGGAATATAGGTTTTCAAAATAATTTCTAATTGTCTTCTGTATTTCTGTAGCATCTGTTGTGATATTGCCTTTTTCATCCCGTATGTTAGTAATTTGAGTTCTCTCTCTTCTTCTCTTTGTTAGCATGGCTAAAGGTCTGTCGATCTTATTTATTTTTTCGAAGAACCAACTTTTAGTTTTGTTAATTTTTTCAATAGTATCTTTTGTTTCAATTTCATTGATTTCCGCTCTGATTTTAATTATTTCTTGCCTTCTGCTACATTTGCTGTTATTTTGCTCTTCCTTTTCTAGGACTTTGAGATGAAGTGTGAGCTCATTTATTTGTTGGTTTTTTCTTTTTTTGAGGAATGACCACCAGGCGATGAATTTCCCTCTTAAAACTGCTTTCATTGTGTCCCATAGATTCCGATATGTTGTGTCTGTATTTTCATTTATCTCTAAGAATTTTTTGGTTCCCTCCTTTATGTCTTCTGTAACCCATTGATCATTCAGTAACATATTGTTCATTTTCCATGTGATGTAGGATTTTTCCTTCCTTCTTTTATCATTGATTTCCAGTTTCATTCCATTATGATCAGATAAAATGCATGGTATTATCTCCACCCCTTTATATTTACTGAGGGTTGCCCTATGGCATAATATATGGTCTATTTTTGAGAAGGATCCATGTGCTGCTGAGAAAAAAGTATATCCACTTGATGATGGTTGATATATTCTATATATGTCAGTTAAGTCTAGGTTATTGATTCTGGTATTGAGTTCTATAGTTTCTTTATTCAACTTTTGTTTGGAGGATCTGTCCAGTGGTGAGAGAGGTGTGTTGAAGTCACCCATAATTATTGTGTTGTGGTCTATTTGATTCTTGAACTTGAGGAGAATTTGTTTTATGAATGTCGCAGCACCATTATTTGGTGCATAAATATTGATAATTGTTATGTCTTGTTGGTGAATGGTTCCTTTTAACAGTATATAATGTCCTTCCTTATCCCTTTTGATTAACTTAGTCTTGAAGTTGATTTTATTGATATGAGGATGGCCACCCTGCTTGCTTACGAGGACCGTGTGCGTGGTATATTTTTTCCCATCCTTTCACCTTTAGCCTGTGTATGTCTTTTCCAATCAGATGTGTCTCCTGAGGCAGCATATTGTTGGATTTGTTTTTTTAATCCATGATACCAGCCTATGTCGCTTTATTGGAGAGTTTATGCCATTAACATTCAGAGTTACTATTGATATATGGTTTGTACTTCCAGCCATGTTTGATTATTTATCCTTTTTTAAAAAAATTTAGTTTGTTTTTCCATGATTATCTTCCCTCGCCCTCTGTCTTTACCGAGGCACTTCCCACTGATGGTTTTGGTTATTGTTTTTCATTTCTTCCTCATGTAGTGTTTTGCTCAAAATGCTTTGCAATGCTGGTTTTCTGGCTGCAAATTCTTTTAACTTTTGTTTATCATGAAAGATTTTTATTTCGTTGTCATACCTGAAGCTTAATTTTGCTGGATACAGAACTCTTGGTTGGCATCCATTGTCTTTCAGTGTTTGAAATACGTTGTTCCAGGATCTTCTCGCTTTCAGCGTCTGTGATGAAAAATCCGTTGTTAACCTTATTGGTTTACCCCTGAATGTAATCTGCCTCCTTTCTCTTGTAGCTTTTAATATTTTCTCTTTGTTCTGTATATTGGATATCTTCATAACAATGTGTCTTGGCGTTGGTCTACTGTGATTTTGTGTGTTTGGTGTCCTGTATGCATCTTCAATTTGTATATCAGTTTCCTTTTTTATTTCTGGAAAGTTTTCTGTAATTATTTCATTCAGCAGGTTACTCATTCCCTTGGTTTGAATCTCTGTACCTTCTTCTATCCCGATGACTCGTAAGTTTGTTTTTTTTATGTTATCCCATAACTCTTGGATGTTTTTCTCGTGATTTTTTACCAGCCTTTCTGAGTTGGCTTGACTCTTTTCAAGATGATATATTTTGTCTTCATTATCTGACGTTCTGGCTTCTACTTGCTCCACTCTGTTAGTGATACTCTCAATTGAGTTTTTAATTTGGTTTATCGTTTCCTTCATTTCTAGAATTATTGTTTGATTATTTTTTATAATCTCTATCTCCTGATAAAGATGCTTAACTTCTTCTTTTACCTGTTTATGTAATTCATTCTCAATGTGTTCTTTCGCTGCTTGAATTTGCTGTCTCGTATCCTCTTTAAGGTTCCATTCCATCTGTCTAAGGTGTTCCTTGAGTTCTTTATATGACCATTTTTTTGATGACTCTAGGTTCCTCCTGAATATTTAGGCTGTCCTGCATTGTTTGTACTCCTTTTCTTCCTTGCTTTTTCAAGTTTATCATGTTACTTCTTGTTCTGTTTGACTGCTGAGTTACAGTTTACTCCTATAAATTTATTTGATGCTTGGGAGGAAAGGTATTAGAAGGGAAGGGAAGAAGTCACTAAAGAGAATGAGAGTAGGCAGGTAGAATTCAAGGAAGGGGGAATAAGAAAATTGAAAAGAAATGAAAAGACAAAAGAAGAAAAAATAATAGGAAATAAAAAAAGAAAAAAAATTAAAAAAAATAATAAAAAAATTAACATTAAAATTAGAAGAAAAAAAATTAACAAAAATTGTAAAAAAATTTAAAAAACAACAAGAAAGAAAAATGAAAATGAAAGAAAAAACCCAAATCAAAAAAAAAAAGAGAAAAAAACAACTAATAAATGTAGTCTTAGCGTTTGATTAACTTCTCTTCCAGTAGGTGGCGCTGTGCCCACCAGTCCAAGTTTCTCCTGTCAATAGGCAGGAACCAATCACTGTGCAGCAGCTCCTCCTCCCAGACTGGGCGAGTCTCCAATCCTGAGTGCCTAGGGCCTCCTCTTGTGTCTAGTCACTTCCCCACTTTTCCTCTAGCCAGGCCCCTCTCACGGGTGCCGCTCACCACAATACTGGCTACATGCCACGTCTGCTGCTCCCGGGAGCCCTGTTTTCATGGACAAGTGGGCACACTCTCCCTGTTTGCTATTCCCTCAGACCCTAAGTTTGTAGAGCTTGGGGCTGAGAATCCTCAGCGAATTTTACTTGCCCTCCGGTAGCCACGCCCCCAGTAGCTCGTGCAAGAGACCTCAGCAGTCAGCCCTGGTGGGAGCGGTAGCCGGGAGTTCCGAGTCACGGGTCCCGCGCCACGTCTGATTCCCTCGGTCTGGCTATCGCGCTCACGGGAGAGCTGGAAGGGGCCCTTAAGGTTTCCCCGATGTGTGGAGAGGGAAGGCTAGGGAATTACACACCTGTAGCCGCAGGTTTCAATGAAGTTATCTCCTCCGCCGCAGTCTGGTGACGTCATTTCTCTGCCATTGTGGTATCACTTGCAAATGGCGACAGTTCGTTTCCCTTTGCCGGGTGACCAATGCAACGGGTGGTCCTTACTGTCTCTCCCAAGCCCCGTTTCAAACCTGTGGCCACTACCTATGAAGGCTTGGTTGGCATTTACCTCCGTAGGAATAGAAGGGCCGACCAGTTGTTTCAGCCGGATGGATTAGTGTCGAGTCACAGCTATTTGTCTGCAGGAAGCAGGCGAATGGAAGCTTGAATTCAGCCGATCCGGGCTCAGTGTGTGTTCTGAGAGGCCCAGACTGATCGCCCCAGATCCATGTCAGTTCAGCATTGCCTAGTGATCCTGAGCAAACAGAATTTAGATTGTTTACGACTCCCTATGCCCGCACAGCTGAAGAGGTCAGAGACTTGATCTCTCTGCGCCCGCTGCCATGTTGGAATCCCTATGATGTCTTTCTCATTGCAACTATTAGGAAGTCCTCTTAAATGTTTCTTGATTTCTGTTTTTGGGTAGATCACTACTGCTGTACAGAAATACAGCTGGTTTTTGTAGGTTGGTTTTATAACTTCCAACTTTACTGAGTTTTTTGATCTCAATGGTTTTGGGGGTCTAACAGTTTTGGGGGTTGTCTATATAAATGATCATATTGTCTGCAAAGACAATTGATAACCTCTCTTTCTGATTTTGGGTGCATTCTCTTTCTTTCTCTTGCCTAGTTGTTCTGACTAGGACTTCCAATATTATGTTGAATAAAAGTGGTGACTGGGCATCCTTGTTTTGTTCTTGATAGAGGGAAAGTTTTCAATTTTTCCTACTGGGTATGATGCTAGTTGTATGTTTGTCCTATAAGGTTTTTATTGTGTTGAGATACATTCCTTCAACACCTAACTTGGTGAGTGTTTTTATCATGAAGAGATATTAAATTTTGACAAATTCTTTCTCTGCATCTATTAATATGATAATATGGTTTTTGTTCTTTATTCTGCTAATGCATTATATTTATTTATTTGTATATGTAGAACTGTCTTTACATCCTGGGATAAAATCCCATTTGATCATGATATGTGATCCTTTTCATGTCATTGAATTCAGTCTGTTGGTATTTTTTGAGAATTTTTGCATGTATTTTACCAGGGTTGGAGGCCTATAATTTTTCTTTTCTTGTCGTGCTTTTGTCTAACTTTAGTGTCTAGGTAGTGCTCTTAAAATGAGTTTGAAAGTATTCTCTTTTCAGTTTTTAGAAGGATCTTGAGAAGTGTTGATATTGCTTCTTTAAATGTTTGGTAGAATTTAGCAATGAAGACATTAGGTCCTTGGATTTGCTGTGATGGGAAGATTTTTATTACTGATTGAAGCTCATTACTTATTATTGTTCTGTTCAGATTTTCCATTCATTATGGGTCTTGGTAGATTATATGAGCCTAGGAATTTATCCATTTGTTCCAGGTTATCCAATTTGTTGGCTTATAATTGTTCATTGTAGTCTCTTGTGATATTTTCTATTTCTGTGGTTTCACTTGTAATGTCCCTTTTACATCTCTGATTTTATTTGTCTTCTCTCTCATTTTCTTAGTGTAACTAAAGATTTTCCAATTCTATTTCTTTTCAAAAAAAGTATATTTTGTCATTCTTTTTACTATTTTTTAAATCTCTCTTTGTGCTCTGATCTGTTATTTTTTTCCTTCTGCTAACTTTGGGATTGGTTTGTTCTTTTTCTAGTTCCTTGAGGTATAAAGTTTATTTGTGATCTTTCTTCTTTTTGAATGGAGGTATTTATCACTATAGACTTCCCTCTTAGTACAGCTTTTGCTGTATTGCTTTCGTTTTGGTATGTTGTTTAATTTTAATTTACCTTCTGGTATTTTTTTTTCCTTTCTGGTATTTTGATTTCTTCTTTGACTCATTGACTATTTGAGGATTTGATTTTTAATTTTCACCTATTTGTTAACATTCCGGTTTTCCTCTTGTTACTGACTTTAAGTTTCTTATTACTGAAGTCCTAGGTTTTTGTCTGTCTAGAGGTCCTAGGTTTTTGTCTGTCTAGCAGAAAGATTCAGACTCTACTAAGCGGTTTAAGAAGCAGTGGTTTGTAGTTTATTAGCAAAGCAAGGAAGTACACCCCAAAGGAAGTGGAGCAGTCTGTGTCAAAAGGTGATGAGCACCTCTACCTGCATCTGTGATTATTCTTATGCCAGTGAGGATATAAATTAGGTCCCTCTTTATCTTGCTAGGTCATTTGATTGACACATACATGTTAGGTAACTCGATGCCCAATGTTCCAGCACTAACCCAGAACCACATAAGCAGGAGCCTACAAGAGGGAGCAAAACCATGATGTAAATGATATTACAATGAACCCAGGTCATCGGGGGACACAATTTTTCAGGCCCTGCTTATGCCTAACATTTTTTAATATAAGAGGGAGGTGGTTTGTTCCTCTATTTTTCCTCATAATGGAAAGTCATTCTACCAGTTAGGACCACAAGGGCATAAGATGCACACTTGCAGAACCACAAGGGAGTGGTTCAGCACCCTTCTCAGCCCCTCCCTCTCATTTCTTCCTAACTGTCTTTTCTAGCAGTTGGAACAGATACTTGGATGTTTTAGTCTTCTTAACTATCTTAAGATATGCTGGGAACCAGATGGGATGACCTCATTTGGTTCCACTGGGAGCATGTTTCTGAGTCTACTGCAGCTCCATTAGCTGAGGTCACTGATGCTGAAGATTGCAGGGACCTCAGTGGCTAAGGTTGCGGGTGTTTGCAGCAAGGCAGAGAAAGCTATTAGAGTTTTAATGATCTGATTTTCTCCCACCAGGAAATTCTTAGCAGAAAGAATACCTCTTGGTGACAGACCTGGATCACAGGCTTGTAGTAACAGCTCACCAGTGTCTGATGCATATTGCTGTGAATTCTATGGAGTGGCCATACAGCCAGATGCCTGTGGATCAACAACAGGGACTCTGAGGTCTGGGGCAGCAATGACAGCTGCACAAGGACAGGTGCTCCCACAACATGGGTAACAACTTGGAACTCAGATAAGCCCCTAGATGATGGGGTTGGTACATGAATTTCCCCTTCTTGTGGGTGGGGGAATGCAGCAGTATTGTCCTCTACCGTGATCTATGGTGGCCATTGTTCTGGGTTACCTCAGTGACAAAAGCTGCTGATGACCTCTGTTGAGCAGCTGCTGGGGTCCATGTGGATACCTGGATGGATTACTAAAAGAACTCTGCAAAGAGTTTGCAGCTTCCTTGGGTCCATTGAGGTCATCAGAGCAAAAGCTGCCAAAGTCCACAGAGCAGGCTGCTGGGGCTGGCTAAGATGCTTTCTGTGAGACTGATATGAACAGTCCCTGTGCTTCTTTATTCCTAGCTGTCTCCAGAAGTCTCAGTTATGCCAATCTCCCCAGGAAGCCTTTTTATGCAGTTATTCTTTTATGCTCTACCATGTTGCTGCAGTTATTAATTGAGGCAATCTTCCTCCTTTCCTGGAGATTAGACTCTGCTTGGGGGAGTTGACCAAGCTAAAACCAACTGGACTTATACACCTTGGAGATATTGCAGGGTCATTTCCAGACCACCATAATAAAGCAAAATTGAAATAAAGTGAGTTGAATGAATATTTTGGATTCCCAGTTCACATAAAAATTAGATTTACACTGTACTATAGTCTATTTTTTAAATTTTTCTATTTTTTAGTTTTTGGTGGACACAACATCTTTATTTTTATGTGGTGCTGAGGATTGAACCCAGTGCCCTGTGCATGCCAGGCGAGTGCGTTACCGCTTGAGCTGCATCCCCAGCCCTGTACTATAGTCTATTAATTGGCAATAACATTATGTCTAAATAACAATGCATACCTTACTTGAAAATAGTTGCTCACTAAAACTGGTAAGGATCATCTGAGCCTTCTGTCAGTTTTAGTATTTTTATTGAAGAAGGGTCTTGTCTTGATGATCATGGCTGCTGACTGTTAAGGATGGTGGTTGATGAAGGTTGAGATAGTGTCATGGCACTATTTTAAAAATAGGACAATATTGAAGTCTGACACATCAATTTACCCTTCCTTACACGAAGGAGTTCTCTATTGCATAGTATGTTGCTGGCTAGCATTTTAGGCACAGTGGAACTTCTTTTAAAATTGGCATTAATACTTTTTAAAAGCATGTGGCTACTCTATCAGCAAAGTTTTTGTAATATTCTAAATCTTTCATTGTCATTTCAACAATCTTCACAGTATATTCACTGGGAGCAGGTTCTATCCCAAGGAACTATTTTCTTTGCTCATCCATAAAAAGAAACTCCTTATCCATTAACGTTTTAGCGTGAGTTTGCAACAATTCAGTCATATCCTCAATTTCCATTTCTAATTCTGATTAACTTGTTATTTCTACTACATTTGCAGTTACTGCATCCACTGAAGTATTAAACTTCTCAAAGTCATCCATGAGGATTTGGAATCAACTCCTTCCAAATTCCTGTTAATGTTGATATTTTGGCCCCCTTCCATGAATCAAAAATGTTCTGATGATAGCTAAATAGTGAATCTTTTCCAAAAAGTAAGTCTTCAATTTACTTTGCTGAAATCCATCAGAGGAATCACAGTCATAACAGAGATAGCCTTCCAAAATATTTTTCTTAAACAGTAAGACTTAAAAGTTGAAATTATACTTTGTTCCATGGGCTGCAGAAGGACATTGTTAGCAGGCATCAAAATAATGTTCATCTCACCTTATATCACCATCAAAACTCTTGTATGACCAGGTACATTGTCTATGAGCAGCAGTAGTATTTTGAAAGGAACTTTTTCTAAGGAAAGGTCTTAACAGTGGACATAAAATAGTAAATCTTGATGTTAACAGATATGTTGCCATCCAGGCTTAGTTACACCAAAGAGCACCAGCAGACAAAGATTCAAGATGGTGGATTAGAGGAACACTGCATTTCCACTAGCTCCATGGCTAGGGATTCACACAGTGGTAAATAACCTCTTCTCAGCAAGGTGGGTGAAAGAAGGAATTCACTGAAATTCAATATCAGACAGTCAGAGTCTGTTGGAGACTCAGAAATTCTGGTGCATTGAACAAAGAACAAGTAAGAGTAGACTGGAGCCAAGCCGATTGCAGCAGCAATGTTGGTGCTGGTCCACTGCAGAGGAGAATTATACAAACAGAGAGAGAAACACAAGACCCAAACTTGGCACACACAAAAAAATCTGTAGTACAGAAAAGTAGCTTGAGCTCAGCTGATCCAGAGGCTGCCCAACAAACTAATGTTTGAAAAGTGCTCTGTGCTTCTCAAGTGGCAAGTGGAAAGCTGAGGTGGGGAGCCATCCTGAGGAGGCCACACTGCAGTTTGCTGCTGCAGGACTCCAGGAGATGACTGTAAACATTGCCATCATCTCCTGGAAAGTGCCTATCATTTGGCCTATGATGTACCCAGCAGAATGGAAGTGAAACAGGGGCAGAAGAGGTTGTTCCCAGGGTGATTCAAATCAGAGATAAAGAGGGGAGTGCTTTACTTTCCCTCTGAGTCTGGCAGCTCATGGCTCACATGATCAGTGGAAGAGAATCAGGAAACTGAAAAGGTAGGCATGAGGACTGTCAGGGATTAAGACTGGGAAGACCATATTTGTGGGCAGTGGAATGTAAGAGACCTGTGTAGGACTGGATCCCCTACCCTGCAAGAAGAATTCTTGGGACACTCTTGAGATCCAGACTCCCAACAGAGATTAGCATTTGTCAGAATTTAGGGGTGTGTTTAATCTCGCCAGAGCAGATACCACCTAGAAAAGTCCCTAAGGCTGAACTAAACCTAACTTCTGCCACCAGAACTCCCCTCATAGAACCCTACAGCAGCTCAACCCTGGCAGTGCATTGATCTAGTCAGAATGAAAACGAGAAAAATATCCAATTGACAGTACCTCCTGTCTGTCCTACCAGGAGAGAGTGAGAGACAATGGAATATTAATTTGCATGGAATATTAATTTGTATGGATTTTGCCCTCTCCTACCAAATTATAATAATTGCACCAAGACATGAAGTGAGCACATGCTGTTGGAAACAAAGGGCACCAACAGACTTGCTTAATGCAGGCTTGCCCTGAAACTTTCATTGATTAAATCTTCACCACTGCTATTCAATATAGTCCTTGAAACTCTAGACAGAGCAATTAGACTACAGAAATTAAAGGAAGACGAATAGGAAAAGAGCTGAAATTATCATTAGTTGCCAGTGACAAGATTCTATACTTAGAGAATCCAAAAAATTCCACCAGAAAACTTCTAGAATTAAGAAATGCATTCAGAAAGGTAGTAGGATATAAAATCAATACCCACAAATTAAATGCATTTCTATACATTAATGATGAATCCACTGAATGAGACATTCGGAAAACTACTCCATTCACAATAGTGTCAAAAGGGAATCAGTTTAACAAAAGAGGTGAAAGACTTCTACAACGAAAACTACAGAACACTAAAGAAAGAAATTAAAAAAGACCTTACAAGATGGAAAGATCTCCTGTGCTCTTGAGAATTAATATTGTCAAAATGCTCATACTACTCAAAGCGCCATACAGATTCAATGTGATTCCAATTAAAACCCCAATGTCATTCCTCATAGAAATAGAAAAAGTGATCATGAAACTCATTTAGAAAAATAGACCCTTAGCAAGAGAGTGAAGCAGGAGGCATCACAATACCATTTGATCCAGCTATCCCACTCCTTGGTCTATACAGAAAGGACTTAAAAACAGCACATTACAGGGACACAGCTTCTTCAAAGTTTATAGCGGCATAATTCACAATAGCTAAACTGTGGAACCAACTTAGATGCCTTCCAAAAGATGAATGGATAAAGAAACTGGTATATATACACAATAGAATATTACTCAGCATTAAAAGTGAATAAAATTATGGTATTTGCAGGTAAATGGTTGGAATTGGAGAATATCATGCTAAATGAAATAAGCTAATCCCTCAAAACCAGGGGTCGAATGTTTTCTCTGGTAAGTGGATGCTAATCCATAATGGGGAAGGGGTATAGAATGAGTGGAGGAAAACTTTAAAAAATTAGATATAGATGGAAGGAGCTTCAACACAATGAAGGCTGTATTAATAAGTTCATAGCTAACAATGGTTAAAAAAGTGGAACCATTTCTTCTAAGACCTGGAACAAGACAAGAAACCACTGTTACCATTTCTATTCTACATAGTACTAGAAGTCCTTGCCAGAGAAATAACACGAAAGAAAGAAGTAAAAGACATCAAAATTAGAAATCAAGAAGTTAACAGTTTGCTGATGATATGGTCTTATATGTGCAAAAATCTCTCACACATACTGCTAGATATGATAAGTGAATTCAATAAAGTTGCAGGAGTTGCAGGAAACAAACTCAGCCCCCAACAATAAGTGTAGTGTATTTCTCTACACTAACAATGAACTTAAAACAAAACAAAACAATAAAACCAAATCAAACCAAACCAACCAAACAAACAAAAAACCCAACCAAACAAGCAAACAAAAAATAAAAACAAAAAACAACAACCCAGAAATCAGAGAATTCTCCTATTTACAATAGTTACCAAAAATACTTAGGAATAAATTTTACCAAAGAGGTAAAAGAACTACGCTCTGAAAACTACAAAACATTAATGACTGGAAGACAATATTTGTAAAACATGTATCTGATTAAAAAAAACCCCTGTATCCAAAAATTCCTAACACTCAGCAGTAAAAATACAACCAGTTAACAATGAGAAAAGATCTCAACAGATACCTCACCAGAGAATATATACAAATTCCAAATAAAGATATAAAAAGATGCTCAACACCATATGTAATTAGAGAATTACAAATCAAAATAAGGAACTACCACTACCCACTGATTAGAATGGCTCCAGTCCCAAACACTGACAATAACTGTATGTTCTGCAAATGTTTTTTCCCAATCTGTGGCTTGTCTTTTTATTTTAAAATGTCTGTTCAGAGGGAAAAATGTAAAAGAGGAGTATACCTCGAATATCTGAACACAGAAAATCAATATTTGTTCAAGTATTAGACAACATAAAGAGAGAATTAATGGCTTGTAATAGAAGTTACACAATCCACAGAATGTAGTGCTGAGATTGAGAGATTTTTAAAGAAATAAAATAAGAATCTAGAAGGATAATGTGAGATCCAAAATGTCCATTTTTAAAAAAATTTTATTTGTTCTAATTAGTTATACATGATATTAGAATGCATTTTGACACATCATGTGTGTGTGTGTGTGTGTGTGTGTGTGTGTATAGAGTATAACTTCTTATTCTTCTGCTTGTAAATGATGTAGAATTATACCAGTTGTGTAATCATAATATGTACATGGGGTAATATTGTCCTATTCATTCTGCTATTCTTCCTACCCTCATACCCTCTCCCCTGACTTTATTCCCCTCTGTCTAATCCAAAGTTCCTATATTCTTCCCTAAGCCTCCCCCCACTTATCGTGAATTAGCATTTGCATATCAGAGAAAACATTTGGCCTTTGGTTCTTTGGGATTGGCTTACTTTGCTTAGCATGATATTCTCCATCCACTTACTGGCAAATACCATAATTTCATTCTTCTTTAAGGCTGAGTAGTATTCCATTGTGCATATATACTACATTTTCTTTATCCATTTATCTGTTGAAGGACACCTAGATTGGTTCTATAGTTTAGCTATTGTGAATTGATCTGCTTTTAAACATTGAAGTGGCTGCTTCACTCTACTGTGCTGATTTTAAGTCATTTGTGTATAAACCAAGTAGTGGTATAGCTGGATCAAAGGTGGTTCTATTCCTAGTTTTCTGAGGAATATCCATACTACTTTCCAGATTGGTTGCACCAATTTGCAGTCCCATCAGCAATGTATGAATATACCTGTTTCCCCATATCCCCCAACACTTATTGTTGCTTGTATTCTTGATAATTGCCATTCTGACTGGAGTGAGACGAATCCTCAGTGTAGTTTTAATTTTCATTTCTCTAATTGCTAGAGATATTGAACATTTTTTCATATATTTGTGGATTTATTGTATTTCTTCTGTGACGTGCCTGTTCAACTCCTTAGCCCATTTATTGATTGGGTTATTATTTTTTTTTGGGGGGGGTGTTAAGCTTTTTGAATTCTTTATATATTCTGGAGATTAATGCTGTATCTGAGGTGCATGTGGTAAATATTTTCTCCCATTCTGTAGGCTCCCTCTTCACGTTATTGAATGTTTCCTTTGCTGTGAATAAGGTTTCTGGTTTGATTCCATCCCATTTATTGATTCTTGATTTTACTGCTTTTGCTTTAGGGGTTTGTTAAGGGAGTCAGTTCCTAAGCTGACGTGGTGGAGAGGAGGGCCTTTTTCTTCTATTAGGTGCAGGTTCTCTGTTCTAGTGCCTAAGCCTCTGATCCACTTTGAGTTGAGTTTCATGCAGAGTTTAAGAGAGAGAGGGGTTTAATTTCATTTTGTTACATGTGGATTTCCAATTTTCCCAGCACCATTTCTTGAATAAGGCTATCTTTTCTCCTGTCAATGTTTTTTGGTGCCTTTGTCTAGTACGAGATAACTGCATTTTTGTGGATTTGTCTCTCTGTCTTCTATTCTGTACCATCAGTCTACTTGTGTGTTTTGGTGTTATCACCATGCTGGTTTTGTACTATGGCTCTATAGTATAATTGAAGGACTGGTATAGTGATGCCTCCTCCTTCATTTTGCTTGCTGAGAATTGCTTTGGCTATTCTGGACCTCTTATTTTTCCAAATGAATTTCATGATTGCTTTTCCTATTTCTATGAATAATGTCTTTGATATTTTAATAGGACTTGCACTAAATTCAAATAGTGCTTTTGGTAGTATGGCTACAAAAATATCCATTTGGAATACATAAAAGAGAGAAAAGAAAATGTGGGAGGAACAATGTTTTACAGACACAATGTTTAAGGATTTTCCAGAGGAAATGAAATATATCAATGGTCAGATTCAAGAAACAAAGCCAACAGCCCAAAGGACACCCTGGCATGACATGGACCAGCTGTGATGTCCCAAGACACAGCAAGAGGAAAGGCAAAGTTCCCTCTAAATGACCAAAATTCAGATTAAAATTATTTTAGAACACTGATGGGGGTAAGATAACTGTAGAATATATTTAAATTTTGAAAAACATAACTATCAACCTGGATTGTCAAACATAAGAAAATATTTTTTTTTCAGTAATGAGGGTGAAACCAAGATATTTTGAGAAAATAAAAAAAACCCAACAAACAGATGTTTCCACTTTTTTATAGCACACATAAAAAATGTGTGGTATGACAAGAAGACAAGTAACTAATACTAATGACTTCATTGCACATTTTGTTATTGTTTAGGTCAACTATATGTGAGATGACATGAGACTTTAAAATGCTCAGACCAGAATAAATATATTCTGGTCCTTCAAATCCCCAAATTTGTATTTGATGGTTGAAAGGGTTTAGATCCAATCTATGGCATTTGAATTACTCTGCACTGAAAATATTCAGGCATATAGCCAGAACTAGGACTCAGGGATGTTTTTATTCATGGACTTTATTCATGGAATAAACTGGTGGGTACCCCCAACCCAGATTTATTTGCAGTGAAGTAATTTGTTTTCCTACTTTCTTAGTTTTGAAGCAGACCTGGTGAAATCTGCATTGAGTGTCTAAGTGGAAGGGCTAGGGAAATGATCCCAGTGTGATATCAGTCTCAAGTCTGGTCCTCTTTTACCTAGCATCTGCACCTGGAATAAAGATGTTTGGCAGCCATTTCAAAGCATCTGTGAATATTGTTTGCACAAAAACACTGGCAGCACTGGTCCTGGGGAAATCCCTCCTTTGTAGAAAAAATTCTAAAGATAGAAAAAAACAAAAATCCTAAATTTGTATATGCAACCACAAAAGACCTGAATAGACAAAATAATCTTGAGCAAAAAGAAGAGCAGGTGATTGATTCCTGCAACAAGTATTTTTTAAACATCTAGTGCATACCAGCCAGTGTGTTAAGTGTTACAGATGCAGCAGTGAACAAAAATCATCACCGGATTTACATTTTCAAAGGGAAAAGAGACAACAAATAAAAGAGAAATGAATTTGGTGTGTGTGTGTGTGTGTGTGTGTGTGTATGTGTGTAATAGAATGCTATTCAGCCTTACAAATTTGTGACAGTGTGGATGACATATGCTACTTGAAGTACAACAAGCATAGAATCTAAAAAGTTGAACTCTTACAAATGGAGCAGAAGTGTAATTACCAGTAATTGTGAGTTGAGGGAAAAGGAAGATGTTGGTCCAAAGGTGTAAACTTTCTGTTATGAGTAATTTCTGAAGTCTTACTCTGCAGCATGGTGGCAGTAGTTAATAATAATTGCTATGATTTAAATTTAGTTTGTCCCCTCTGAAAGTCATGGTGAAATTTTGTCTTCATTGTGAGGTATAAACAGGGTAAAAACTTAATCAACTGTGGAATTTACAGCCTTTAAGAGAAATTAGAATTAGGTAAGGTCATCAGAATGGGTATCCCATGATAAATATTAGTGGTGTCTTCGTAAGAAGAGGAGAGAGCCCAGAAGAGTCATACACGACTCTGTTTCTCTTGCTACGTGATGCACCAGATATGTGGCCCAGCAAACTTGGATCAGAGGGGTGAGCTTTTTCTTTAGGATTTATCCAGTCTGTGATATTGTTTTGTTAACAAAAAAAGGACAGCGATGTATGGTATAGGTAAAATTAATTAAGAAGGTGAATTTTAGTGTTCTCATCACATATACATGCTAACTAAGGGATATGCTAATTAGCTTGAGTGTGGTAACTATTTCACAGCGTATACATGTATAAGAAAACATGCTGTGTACCTTATGAATATAAGTTTTATTTGTCAATCATGCTTTAATATACCTGTACAAATTAAATGGAAATTTAATGTACTTTAAATTAAAACACTGAAATACTCTTTGGGGGCAATGTTTAAAATCTCTAAAATTGCTCATATTCTTTGGCTATCAAAATCAGGACTCTTTCAAGAAATCACTCCTAAAGAAATAATTAGAGATGTACAAAAATTTTTTAATTTTAGAGCAATTATAGTTAATTAGCAGTAGAAAAATTCAAAGTATTAATAAAAAAGAATTCATTAATTTTTGGTATATTCATGTATAGAATATGATAAAAAAATCCTGTTTTTTAGGGCCCTAATTCATAGGAAATTATTCATAGTATATTATTAACTGGAAAAAAGGAATCAGTGAAATGTATAGAGCATGATCCTCATTTTGGAAAAGCTAAAACCACAACCAGACTTACAACAGAAAATGATTGAAAATAGGCATGGCATTAATACTGTGGTTCTCTCCACATAAAGGGTTTAAGGATTACTGATAGAGCTTATTTTGTTTTCTTCCTTTGTGCTTTTTTTTTTTAATGAAATTTCAATTTTTTATAGTGGTCATTTTATTTTTTTTAAACAGCATTAAATGTAAAAAGACCTTCACATTTTTGCTTATAATTTCTTATCCAGTCCTCTTTGTATATAGTTTAAATAGCTAATCAGTATTCTAAACTGCTTGTAATTCTATTATGTATCTTGAAATTTATGTAGAGACATTTAAAAAATGCACTTATCTTGTAGAACCATTTAATTTTTTGGCTATAGGAATGTGGTCCTATGGTTTCTGTTTCTGCAATAATTGTATATCTCTTAACTCTTTGAATAATCTGCACTGAAATTCTCTGAAAGGAAACCGTGCTTGGGAATCAATGCTGGGAGCCCACAGTAAACATTTCTGGATGTGAAACTTGCAATGCAATAGAAGTCCTTGATTTGCCTTGTCTTGTAAAGTCCACCATGAGTTGGATGCTAGCAAGCACGGTGAATGGTTCGACAATGAGACTTCCATAGATTTACAACAATGTGGGAGGCATAAAAGGTGATTTCAACAGGAATGGTTATTTAAAAGCAGTAGCAGGTTGGTATTATGCAGGTAGGGAACCAGGAACATTTTTGTTTTCCATGCAAGAAGGTTTAGGGGAAAAATACAAAATAAATTGAAGCAAAGCAAATCCATTGCATCACTCAGGAAAATGTATTACTAAATCTATCTTCCCAACACACAGGAGTAATTCTAGAGGCCCAAGAATTTTCTCTTTAATGCAACCCAGAGAAAACACTCAGTATTTTTCATTACTGATTCATTTTTTATGTTTAGTTCTTAAAGAAACTAGAACTTTATTGACACTAATGGGCCCACTCTGTACACCTAATTTGACAGAAAAAAATACTTTAAAGAGGAGGAAAGCAGTCAGAAAAATGGACTAGGAATTTAAGAATGTGGGTAGTTTTAAACAAGAGAAAATTGCAGCAAAACCCTTTATTAAGATTAATCATCTTAATTTTGCAAGGATTTAACATAATATCAGCAAAAAGGCCAAACTCAAAAGAAGATGTTATTAAAAATAGGTTTCTTGTAGGTAACTAAACTAAAGAAACAACATCACCAATATGGAAAGACAATTTTCACAAAAATACTAAAAAATTGGAAGACTGTGTGTCTAGTGATAGAGCAATGGTTACATATACATTACAATCATTCATTAGTCACAGTAATAGAATATACATATGAAAGTGAGGGTTCTAAATACATTTATGTTCTAATGACAAAGTTAGAATGTTAAACTTTATGCATATAAAAATGTTCCTATATATATATATATATATATATATATATATATATATATATATATAGTTACACAAATATGTGTATATACATACATGGCATATGCAGAAAAATTAGTGAAAGAGTCTGATGTAGTATGCTCCATTCCACTTTTTTTCTTATGCAGGTTGATAATATTCATTAGGGTTTTTTTTCCCTCAAGATTTCCAACTGTGGTTGTTATTAAAGACATTTTTAAAAAATTCACCCATATTCACTCCCAAGGTTAAAAAAATGTTCTGTCTTCTAATCTAAGAGTCGTTCTCAGATACAGCTGACTTCATATTAGCTCCCTTATTGTGTAAAACATAACAGTAATTATGGACTGGGGATGTGGCTCAAGCGGTAGCGCGCTCGCCTGGCATGCGTGCGGCCCGGGTTCGATCCTCAGCACCACATACCAACAGAGATGTTGTGTCCGCCGAGAACTAAAAAAAATAAATATTAAAAAATTCTCTCTCTCTCTCTCTCTCCTCTCTCACTCTCTCTTAAAAAAAACAGTAATTATGAAGTTTACTGTTTTTGTACATTAGCATAGGACAAATTGCTTCCCAAGGATCCTAAATTTCTTTTAAATCATGGATAATTCTTTGACTTAGAATTGTATGAAATAATGCAATTGGAAGTTATTTTTAAAATAAGAAATATTGTAAAAATAAAAGCTAATATCATCATTAGCATCTCAACTATTTATGGTAAAAGGTTGTGAGAACAACTAAGTGGATGAATGAATTCATCAGGATAATGGTACACAAGTCAAATAATGGTATTTCATGACTTCTTAAAGAGTCATGAAACTCAACATCACATATTTGCCTGTAGGGTGATACAAGTTGTCCCCAACTCCCAAATTTGTCTGGTTTGAGTTAAAAGGAATATGAGTTGAGGCCTGTACTGAAAAGAGGAACCAGGAGGTTTTACACAGGCAGTGAGGGAGGAGGACAAGGTGAACTCTACCCACCAAGGTGGAGGACATAGCACCAATAGGTTAAGAAGTGGGGTTCACAGAGTCTCAATTCTTTAATGATTTTTATTTAGCAATACTCAGAGGAGCAATATTTTTTCTCATAGACTATTTCCTTGGGGAAATGTCAGGATAATCTAGTAGTAAAGACCTTTTTCTGCTCACAAGCAAAAGCTGCAATCTTGGCATAAGATCAGTCTCAGGGACCTCGGTTTAATGAGAGGAGAGTTAAGGCAACTACCTGGAATAACTGAATTTTTTTATTGTTGTTGTTGAGATATGGAATCTTTCTGTCTTGATGGGTTTATTGGACTATGAAAATTGTGTCCTTTGGGTAAAGCCTAGACAGTAGCTGGCTTATTTGGAAAGCTAAAATAGTTTAGCAACTGAGAGCGTACTTGATTTTAAGCAACAAAGGTAGAATTTACCAGAAGTGAAACATTCATTACAGAAAGGACCCTTCTTCAGCAAATATGAGGCTGTATTTTCCTTTAGCATCTACATTTACTTGTCTGTAGAAATTATAGTGTACGTCAGGTTTCCTTGCCTGAGTATTTCTGGGAACCTTTGATAAATGCTCTCATGCTACCAAAATGGGAAATGGTGATCATTGCTATCTTCTCTGCCCAGACCTCTAACCCTTCAGCTTCATGCATCTCCACCACTTTCTCCAAAGTGGGCACTGTCATTTCCCTTAAACACCCCATAATTGCCTGTTATATGATGCATGACTTTATGAAGGCTTGAGGTTTCAGTAAAGAAGCACACAGCAAAGAGGATACAAGAAGGTTTCTAGGTAGCTATCAAAGCTCCTCTGTGAGATCAAATACTGCTTGCAGTGTTTTTTTTTTTTTCCCCCAGCTCTCGATTCCCCTCTCAGTGAAGCCATAGCTGCAGGCCTATTTCTTTTCCTTTCTTTTCTTTCTTTTTTTTCCCTTCATTTCTTCTTGCAGTAGAGGCTGAAGAAAGCATTAGGATTCCACACAGGCCTCTCTGTTGCTGGCTTCTCCACCCCTTCTCCTGTATATAAACTTTGACACAAGAACACCGGGTCACATGCACTCATGTAAATGAATAGGACATTATGCATCTACCCTAAGGAAGAAACATTTTTTTCCCAGGAGTTATATAAAGTGCAGAGGCATAGATCTACCAAAAGGTCTGCCCAATTTACATTTCTGAACTGAACACTGGGCTCAGATGGAACAGATTGCAAATGGGCTTGCATTTAGGTCTTCCCCAGAGCTGTGTGTGGGTACTGCATAACCATAAGACCCACACAAGAGGCTTTTCACAGACCTAAAGCATAGTCCTTTAAAGAAAACCCAAGCTTCCACTCTTGGAAAGAGACTCTGCATGCAACTTTTCCAGTTTGAAAATAACACTAAAGAAAAGTTATGAGGAAAGACTAACCCTCAAAGATATTAACATAAGAAAGTTATAGTTATTAACTAAAGTAGAGATAGAAAACCCAAAGAAACAGATTAGAGTCTAGAAATAAACCTGCATATGTTTTGGATTTGACATGCAGGATAATATTTGAAATCAGTGAAATGAAATTAGATTATTAATACATTATGTTTGGACAACTGAACATTTTCAAAGAACATATAGCTAAAACTTTACCACTGTCTCATAACAAAATAAACTCTAAATAATTGAAACATTTATATATAAAGAATTAACTCATGAAAATGCTAGAAGAAAACACCAGTGATTTAGAAAAGTAGTTTTGGATTAGCATCAGCCCTTAGAGCCTGTTATGAAATTCAGAAGTTATAAAGTACAGGCTAATGAATTGAGCTACATTAAAAAATATAAAACCTTTAATACTATAATATAGTAATACTGTAAACAAAGTAAAAAACCAAACCCTCAGAGGGCAAGGTAGGAAAAAATATAAACACATGATAAACATATAGTAATTTCATATGTATACTTTTACAAATCAAGAACAAATGAATAGTATAAAATAAAATGAGTAAAGAATATTAATAGGTTATTCACATAGAGAACAATATTTCTGCATATGTGCCTTTAGGTTTATATAAATAGGACATTAAAAATTCATACTTAAAACTTACTGGGAGCATTTTTTCCATTTTATTCATAAGAATATTTATATAATTTTTGCCCACTGGTGAATACTGGACCTTGGTAAGTTTGTAAATAAGCAAACACTTCACTAACAGGCATTTTGTTGAGGGAGATGTGACATATATCACAATTTACAATGTGAATACTCTTAAAGCCAAGAATTTCACTTTTTCTAGGCAAAATATACTTGCCTAGTTACACAGTGATATAAGTTCTAATAATTTGACTGCAGCATGATTTGTAATAACAAGTAATGCAAGCCACCTAATGGTCATTTAAGAGAGGACTCATTAAATTAAACATCTGCCCAAACACAATTTAGTCCTTAAAAAAAAAAAACAAATTACATTTGGATGCACAGATATGAAAAAATGTCTAAATACATTAAGTTAAAAAAATGTGACAGAACAGTATGTTGTGTTTGATACCCATTTGAATATTTTTACAAAGTATTATATATGGATGCAGTTGCATATGTCTAAATCATGTCTCCAGGGATATAAAGTATACTGGTAAGTGTGATTACCTGCGTCAAGGTCACTTGGTGGGAAGTCAGGTGATAGGGAGAGAAATCTTACCATTCATCATATGCCCCCTACATAATTAAAAAGTTTGCTCTGAATTTAATTTTATACAACATAATATCCTAACTGTGGGGTTCAGTTTTGGCTAGAGAAGCACATCACATGTAGGAGGTCTTTTGTGTTTTCCTTAAGGAAGCCACATGGGGGAAGGAGCACTTAGGGTCCATGTAGATTCTCTAACCTTCTTCTCTCATGCCACCCTGAGAAATGCAGTGTCACTGAGAACCTTTCTTGTTATTTTCTGCCTCTTCCTAAAGAGAGAAGGCAAAAGGATTATTGTGATTTGGGTCTGGAATGTCCCCAAGAGCCATGTGTTGAAGACTTGGCAACCCCTGCAGCAATGTTCAGAGATGTGGCTTTTGGGAAGTGATTGGATCAGGATGGCTGTAACCTGAATGGCCTATTGGTAGGTAATGAAAACTGTAGGACCTAGTTGAATGGAATGGGTTCTTGGGAGTGTGCCCTTGGGTACTGCTCCAGCTTGTCTCTGGCCCCTTCCTCTCTGTTTCCTGACCACCACAAGGTAAACAGCTCTGCTCCTCCATGCCCTCTGTCATGCTGCTCTGCACTGCTGCAGGTCATAGCAATGGAGCCAGCTGACCATGGACTGAAAATTCTAAAAATGGAAACCAAAATAAACTTTTCCCCTTTTAAGTTGTTATTCTCAAATATTTTGTCACAGCAACAGAACACTGACTAACACAAAGATTTTGCCAGAACATGTTTTCTAACTTCCTCTTCCTTGCTGTTTGGTTAGACTTCATCTTCTCTCTTTCTTTTCCTCTCCTACCTTCCTTCACTATGGCTGTTCCCTGCTGTTGTGTAGTACAAGGGGTGACCCCTAATAGTTATTCCATCTAGAGCCAGCTCTACTGTGGGTTTGGTACTAGCCTATCTCCATACCCCAGAACTCACCTTTCTTTTGATAAAAAAGATGGTACATGAAAGAAAGTGGCGATTGTAACTAAGAAGGCTCAGGCAAAGCTTTTTCTATTAGGCATTCAACATTAAAGATCTGAAATGGTCCGAACATCCCATGTCTAATTACCATAAATGCTCTTGTACTTTAGAAAATAAAATTGCTTAATGGTAGCAGCTGAAGAATCGCTAAGGGAATGTTAGGAAAAACTAACTCTCTGACATAGACTGCTATCACAATGGCAAGAAAGTACCCACTGGAGGAACTTTGGAATATGACAGCTCTTGAATATTTTTGCCTTTTGTCTTTTTCTTTTCTTCTCTGGAAAGCCAGGCGTGATCCTTTACTTTGAGTTTTCATAACTGCCTGAGGTGGTGGCTGCTGAATATTCTCTCAGCTTTATTTCCTTTTCTTCTACCCTGAGAGAAGCACTTAGGTTCCAGTCAATGGGGTGGAAAGGATAGGATTCTCGTGACAGGATGACTGGTTAAGGACTTGGAAAGTTTCATTATTGATAAGTCAGTGCCCTGAAGGAAAATTGGAAGGAAGCTGTTTGACTTTGCTTCTGGTTAAAGGGGCTCTCTGAACTCCACCAGGCATAGAAGGTAGCTGCCTTTTGCCTGCAATTTCTAAGTCTGGAGACAAGTCATTGAGAATTCATTCTCTGCATTTACAATAACTTGTGTTTGAGGTGCACAATTCCCAGAGGGAGGGAAAATGCTAGTGTATATTGTATAAAAGCCAAACTCTTTCTTCCTGTGCTGTGTGTGTGTGTGTGTGTGTGTGTGTGTGTGTGAGAGAGAGAGAGAGAGAGAGAGAGAGAGAGAGAGGGAAGGATTTTAAGAAAGAGTGGTTTGGGCTCATGCAAACTAATTCAGACAAACAATTTTTTTTTTGCCAAAACTTATATTTTATGGAAACTCTACATTAATTAGGCCATAAACTAATTTCTAGTAAAAATTTTGTTTATAGTTGTTTTTGAAATCAGCATATTTTCTAAAGCAACTCTTTGGTGTGGTATTATTGGTGACAATAGAGTATTAGAACTAAAGGATTTACAACATCTCTCTCCCCTCCAGCCTCCTGTCCTCCCCTGGAAAGTTCTCTAGGAAGGCACGTTCATGTGGAATACACAGAAAGTAAATTGAAAAAAGCCACGTTTGGCAGTTGGGTTTGAACTTGAGGTCGCTGTCCACTGAACTCTGGTGAAGCTGACTGGACTGTATGAGCATGATTTCTATTTTCTGCCAGATAGATAGTTATATCCAATCCATCATATTTCCCAGCCACAGGGGATTATAAGTACAGAGAAAGAGAGGGAGGAAGAGAGAGGGAGAGGAAGGGAGGAGAGAGAGAGAGAGAGAGAGAGAGAGAGAGAGAGAGAGAGAGAGAGAGAGAGAAGAGAGAGAGAGAGAGAGAGAGAGAGAGAGAGAGAAGAGACGAGACCATAAGAATGCTCTGGTTTCTAATCTAATGCTTAACATGACTAGGATGCAAATGCAGCTGTTGGATCAGGAGGCTCTGCTGGAGCCAGAAAGGAGAGAAGGCAGAGCCACACCCAGTTGCATTGTATAGCAACCCCATCCAGTAGTGAAAGTGGCCCCAGTGCCACCCTGCAGTCTGACAATCAGACCAATCCCAATAGTCACCCTACTTCCTGTGTGTTTGCAATTGAATGGGGAAGAAGTGAAGATGTCCCTGTGCATATGTGTGTGGGGGGAAGTGAGGAGCAAGAGACTCTGGAGCCTTCCCTCTTTCCTCAAACCTTTTGGGAGACCTTAGAAATCATCTTGTTCTACCTGTACATTTTGGAGAGCAGAAAATTTTAGGAACTCACCATTAAAAGATCCCACAAATTGACAGACTATTCCATTTTTTAACAATCATGACATGGCTTGTAGGATACAATGTAAAGTTAGGTGTTTATAAAAAAACCTTTTTTTTGAACCTATCATATAGTCCTGAACAGCAGAGAAAAAATCGTTATTATATTGCAGATACAATGAATATTTTTCTTTGGAGTTTGGGCTTTGCCACCATGTCCACTGAAGTACTTAAGAAATCAAACTGACTATATTGAATGTGGTGGTTTTAAATGCTTACAACTGCCTTCTACAAACCAATGTCCTCATTTAGCAAAACTGTGGAGGTGGATGAGGCAGAATATTTCCAACATACTGTTCTGCAGAATAATTTAATAAAAATAAAGTTGGTGAAGCCCAATTATTTCTACTCTTGTCTGAAAATCAAGTGAATGGTCTGAAGCATGCCTTCAGGAACTAGTCCCACTAGGTGGAATTGACATTGCTGTGATTCTCTTTTTATTTCTGATTATTGAATCTATTTATGACATTACCCAGGAAAGATTTTGGCAGAAGAGACATGAGTTGGGAGAAATTAGTGAGTAAGTGAAGAAAGTTTACCCTATGTAACCAGTTGGTCTGAAATTGCACTGTGATCCAAACAAAACAAAATCATTATAAGTGGAAATTCCACAATTGCAGAGTTTAGTTAGATCAGTTGATCTCTAGGGAGATTGAGATCTGATTTATTCCTCACATGACAGAGAATTTGGGGTGCATTTTAAATTCATTAGTATCAACATTGGGTATCCTAAAAGATGCCATTTTAATCCATATTAATCATAAAATTAGACCCTTTACCCCTACTTATTTCAATTGTGAGAGAAGATTTTTAGCATCTGTGTAAGTCAACAGTAGGGGACATGAAATTGTAGCTTGAGAAATCTTGGATCTTGGATCCAGATTTTCAAGTTTAAGTTGAGAACTCACTTAAATGAGTTCGATGACTCAATTGTTTTTGTAGCCTATGACAATATTTCCTAATATTTCTTAGATAAAGGACCTTGGATAAGTTTTCCTTTTTGTTCTACAGGTTTTGTTTGTTTGTTTGTTTGTTTTGTTTTTAGGTTAGGATCTGTTTACCTATGTCAAGAATAGGGTGGTTAGTGATGATCAGATAAAAAAAAAATACTAAACATGGAGCTTGGTACATGTTAAGCTCAGTAGATGCTGCTGGTTAAATATCCTAGCTTCTGGCATGTCATATGAGTTTAAAACATTAGCTCCAGTTACTTCTTTTCCACTTTGAATTCATCAGTCTACTCCTCTTAGAACCATACTGTTAGTGATAGCAACACTCATTTTAGGCTAATTAAATGTTTTTATAACCAATGTATCTTTTATGTTTTATAGATGAAATCATCAAATAAGCACAAATATTTCCTGTAAGTCAGATCCCCTCAGCACAGTCAACAGAATCCTTGACTGGGGCCAAAGATCCAGAGATATTCCTCCATGTGCTAATACTTAGAATAATGTAATTCTGCAACCTGTATACTCAGAAAAATGAGAAATTATATCCCATCTGATTTAAATGTATGATATGTCAAGATCATTGTACTGTCATGTGTAACTAATTAAAACAACAACAACAAAAAGATTTAGTATCAACTAAAAAGTAGAGATAACTACCTGATTCAGATCTTAAATACAAAGGTTAAAAGCAGTGTTTGTCAGTGGGACAAAGGCTCAGCAGGTGCCAGGACCATGTCTTCTCTAATGTTTGTGCATTTAATCCCCCTTTAGGACCAAGATAGTATAGAAAAGACAGAAACCATGCTGGATGGAAGAATCCTAAGAATTTTTAAAAACCATTTTATAAGAAAACTATATTAGGGAAAAGTTTATCTTCTCTTAAGCATCATTCAAATATTTTCCACCTATAAATTATATATATTTATTTCTGTACCAATTATCATAGCATTTTCTCTAATCTGGCTCTGTACTTAAGATGTTTAACATGTCTGCCTCATATTAGACTCAAATAAAATTTTTGTGTTTTATTAATAAAAGAATAATATATTATATTGAAATCTTCAGAGTCTGGAACAGTCAAGGATTATTTTCATTAAAGGTTTTTTGGCAATGCAGCTTGAGATGAACTAAAATGAGGACTCCTGGACTTAGAAGCAAGCTAAGCATTTCTGGAAACCATATCAAATTCTTTCATCTAGTAAAATATTGTCATTATGAGGATGAGCTGTCTCAAAACCCTGGTGATGAGACCCTCTCTTGGCAAGTTCCCCTTGGCAAGTTGCTAGGAGGTACCACAACTCTTTTCAGAGGGGTTTAGTGAACACTGAGGGACACAAACAGACTATTCGAAAGCAAACTTGCCAATTGTCCGGTCAAAATGCTTTTTTTGTTGAAAGTAAGGATTTAAAAAATTGCATGCAGAATGAGCCTTAGAATCAGTGTCCATCATGTTCCCACTCCACTCACTTTCTCCATTTAGTAGACATTTCTTATATGCCAGGTGCCACACTAGCCCTTTTGATAGATCATCTAAGTTTATTCTTATAGTGACTTTGGCATGCATTATTACTTGATTTAAATAAATATATTTTTAGTTGTAGATTGACATAATCCCTTTATTTTGTTTATTTGTATGTGGTGCTGAGAATTGAACCCAGTGACTCACATGTTCTAGGCAAGTGCTCTACTACTGAGCTACCACCCTAGACCTATTACTCGATTTTAAACTTAAGAAAGCTAAAGTTATGAGAGATTAAAAATGCAGTTCATAAGTGTCAGAGTTCAGATTTAAACCTAGGTCTATTCCCAAAGACCAAGGTCTTACCCACCATGACAATGCATTGCATGTGAGTTTGGGTTATATGCTTTGGGTGAATGGAGGTCTTTTTATTCAACATGTTGTGCAGTGCTGTTTTGTAGTCAACAAGTTCTAGGACAACTGAGATAGCCTTAGAAGTATAAATTTGAGAAAAGGTTTTCCTTGCCTATTGTTTCAGTTTGTAAATCCTGAAGAAGAAATTCTAGAATATTTGGATAATAAAGTTTCATCTAGTGCCCTCAAACCAGCAATGGATCCATACTTGAAGAAAATACTATTGTTCTAATTCATTCACTCACCATGATGTATTCAATGCCTGTCTGTCATGCATACTTCTATGTACCTTTGACAGAATAATGAGCAATATGAAGAAGACTCAGTCTCTCCTGGTATTTCTAATTTATATTCGAGTTCTGAAAGCTCCAAAATCATACTAAACATTCAAAAAGGAATGGAATCTGCTAGTTAAAACACTGCAGTAAAGATGGTCCAATGACTCAATATTTTTTGTAACCTACGATAATATTTTATGTTCATTCCTTGAGTCTAAATAAATGTTAGGAATACAGAAATACTAATATGTTTCCATCAACAAATTTATACTGGTTGGAAGTAGTGGTATAAAACAGGTTCAGAAGTCACTCACGCTCCAGACGTGCCACACTGCTTGTATTGTTTGTGACCTATGTTGGTGCATATGGTAATCATTGAATTCTTAATGTATCTTCAATGTAAGTACAGATGGGAGGCATTATCCACTGTTTGCTTCTGTTGTAGAATTCAGATAAATGTGTCCAAAGGTTCTCTGATAAGTAAATATGAGATTATATAGGGTTTTTATTTGTTATCACAATCAAAACAAAGCAAAACAAAACTTTAAGGAAGTTCTGAAAGCTTCCTTCTCCAAGATCAGAAAGAAGACACTATAAAAACTACTCTGAGAGGCAATTGGAATATACTGATTAAGCTCAGAGATGTGCAGAAGCTAGAATACCTGTGTTCATGTGTTTGACTCTTCCTTTAACCAGCAGTGTGACCTTGGCTAGTCACTTAACCACCATGTGCTTCAATTTTCTCATTTGTGAAAAGTAGATGATAAGAATAGTACCTGTCTCATGGTTTCCCCATGAAACCCAAATAATTTATGGGTAAAGCATTTAGAAAGGTGCCTGGTGCACAGTGAGTGTTCAATCAAAGTTGGATATTATGATCATGGATATGTGTGATCCTCCTGACTTCTATCTTTAATGTGTTCTCCAAGATAAATAATTGTGGGTCCTTATAATAAACTATGTATTTAAGATTAGTCTGAGTTCTATGTCTTACTATATTCCCTACCCCACCCCATGCCCATGATATTGTGAGATGCTCCCAGATAGAGAATCAAGGAAGGAAAAGAAATAGTGTGTGTTGTCTTCCACTTCTATTGCTAAATGTACCATTGCCTCACAAGCTTGGAAACTTAGAATTCTTAAAGCAGTCTCATTATTTAGGGAGGAAATAAGACAGGCTGAAGAGCTATACATTTTCTTTGTGTATACAGTAGAAGCTCAGGCCATTTGTTACCTTGGATTTGCTTAGGATTCAAAATGGTTTTTTTTGGGGGGGGCGGGGAACAAAAAATTCAATAACACAATTAGGATCTATTGAAAGTGTGCCTCTTTTGTATCTATAAGGGGGAACTGGGTCTCTAAAATTGGTTTAGGTAAAAGTCTCTCCTAGAATTCACAAGCCTCAGGCACCTAGTGTGGAAGCAGTATATAACTGTGTGTAAAACTACTATTCTTTCTAAATTGTGCTTTTAAATGTTCCGGGGACATGATCCCAGTCTGTAACCATCTTTGCTAAGCACAGACTATCTAGCAATGGTCAAGTGTGATAGCAAGGAACTCCTTGAGCAAGAGGAGGATGGTTATTTGAATGAACTATCAACATGATTCTTTAATATGCTTTTGATCTGGGAGACAATAATTGTGAGAATAAACCATTTTGGGGAAACTCTTGGGGGATTTCAAACATCTTGGTTTGCTGTTCTGATACAGAAAAAGGAGAATAGAATTATCACAGATAATATAATTCACATGAATAGATATCAGTTCTCTACCCATAATGAGAATCTTTGGTGACAACTTGTCCCACTTTAGTTCTGTCAGCAGAAGGTTATACCATATATTGGAAAACATGAACTGCAAGTGGCTAGGAGAGAGAGCTTCATCCTAAGGAAAGGATCTTTTTGAGAAAATAAATATTTTCCTGAGATAAAAGTTTTATTAAGTGACAAAGGTACTGTGCTCTACCTAACACCATACCTTTTAATTATTATCTCAGTATAACTCATTTACTGTGTGACCTCGGGCCTTATCACTTCTGTGCTTTAGTTTCCTAATATATAAAATGAGATTAGTAATAGCATCTATTGCATGGGGGCTTTTGTAAATATTAATTGGATTAATATATGAAAAAAATTCTTAGGATAGAACCTACTTACTCAACAGTAAGAAGTCCAGAAGACTTTGCGTTTATGGCAACCATCCATTTATGTTTAAAAAAATAGTGTGTTTAGTCAATGAGGTACATTATTCTAAGAGTTTGAAGCAAAGAATCATTAAGAACTATGGATATGCACTTTATCTCATTTTCCTCCATTCTCCATGTTGAATTGAAATTTATTTTTTCTTGTCTGCACACCCACAACAGTTGTGGACCTTTGAGAAAGAAAACGGTCTGTGTAGGGCTAATCTTTTATATTTAAAGCTACTAAACTGTGTAAAATCTCCCTCACACACAGGAGAGACTCTAACTGATGATTCATTTTGTTAGTCAGTATCTCTTATCCCCATAAGACTTTAGAGTGGCATTAGAGAATGTCTCCAGGTGGCTACATACACTGTTTTGGTTTTTAGATGTAGACCTTGGCTTTAGAAATTCAGTAACACAATTAGGATCTATTGAAAGTGTGCCTCCTTTGTATCTATAATAAGTCTCTCTGCTTATTGTTCCTGGAGAGAGAGACACAGGTTGCATTGTTCTTGTCACATCTATCTTGAAAGAATGTTTGACAGACTAAAACAGTACAATAGCTAAGAAAATGGTCAAGTCGTATTTTGATGACGCAAACTTCTAATATTTATTTTATTTAACGGAACACAAGGAAGAAGCCTCTATTTTCATATCAAAGATTTATATAAGGTGATCAAACATCCTTGCTTTCTCCTTCTTGTCCCAGTTGTTTTGAGGTTTGGTCAACTTTTCTTCTCTGCAACCTAAATACCTGAACATAAATATAAGAACAACTTATAGGAGAAAAAGTTGATTTTAGATTCATGGTTTCAAAGGTTAAGTCCATGATTAGCTGGTCCAAGATGGAAGCAGAGCATCCTGGTGAAAGTGACCGGAAAGCTTCTCAGCTCATGGTAGCCAGGAAACAGTGAGAGCTGAAAGCCATGGACAAAATATAATCCTCAAGGGCACAGCTCCAATAACCTACTTCCTCCAGCCATGTCCTATCTGTCTATAGTTACCACCCAGTAATCCATTCAAATTATTCATCCTTTTGGTTGATCAAACCACTGATCAGGTCACAGCTCTCGTAATCTGATCATTTCACCAGCGAACATGAATGCATTGGATACCATGTTTCCAATACACAGCTTTTGAGGGGAAACTTCATATGCAAACCATACAGGCTCCTATCAAGAGCACCATAATATGGGAAGAGGAAGTCCTACTTTTTCCATAGGAGCTGGATGAAAGGGAAATAAGATGGTTGATTCAGCCAACCTGCAGACACCCATGGTGTAGGGAGAACTCAGCAATCCTCCCTCCTGCACCTGGTATTCTGGCTTCTCTGGATTTGCTTCTATGCTGCATACACTATATAACAGACTTGATGTAGGGGTCTAGGTCCTTCTCTTGTCCCAAATTTTCTAAAGGCCTTCACATGGACAGTCCTCATGGGCAGGTAAGGAATACCAGAAAGTACGTGAGGAACTCACTACCCTAGGAAGGGACCAAAAGTATGAAGTGACCACTGCTGAGGGACCCATACTGATGCAGTAGAAAAGCTGACAAAGTGTCTTTTGACTTAAGGAGGGAAAAACTGTTATCTACTAGCAAGCGATGCATTAAAGTATCAGAGCTACAGTGTAGATTTGTGCCATCAATACAGAATTAACGTTGTCAAGGTTAAGCAAGATAGAGGGAAATTGAGAGAATCAACCAAGAGTGAAAAGTTATAATCTAAAGTTACCCTGCATAATAGCATTCATACTGTGTGGAAGACTTGCCACTAAGCCATGGGGGATACACCCACTCAGTCTGTCTCAGTTGAGCTTCCTCCTGTGAATCACAGTGCACAGAAAATGATTAGCATTACTCTTTTCTCAATTTTCTTAAGAATTATATAGAATATTCTGCAGGTATAAGAAAGAGGTTAATTTGTGACACAATGGATGCCTTATGGTGTTAGTGGTTAATTCTCTCAGGTTAAGAAAATGCTTTCCCATTGTTCTTGTTACTATATGTCTCAGGGATGGGTAATAACATAGACCTCCTATGATTGACAATGACTCTTCAGAGAATAGGATCTGTTTTCCTCATCCTCCTGACTTACTGCCCAAGGCAAGAATTGAAGTTTATAAATTGTGAATTACCATTCATTAATTCTAATAAAATCTATTAATCTCTTCTTCTATATGAGGCACTCTGCCAAGAGAAGGGCATAGAATAGTGAACAAGAAACATAAAAACAAGTTATGTTGATTGAGTGCTGTGAGGAAGAAAAACTTCAAGGGAGCTAGAGAAAAAGAAAAAGGATGAATAGGGGAGTAAGGATGGCAAGTGTTTTGGAAGTAATTAGACTTCAAATAAGGATGTTACTAAGCACATGCAAACATTGCTCCAACTTGTCTGATGCACCCATCTGGCAGATGATGGTAGCCATTCAGGCAGTGTTTATGCATTTATGTGCAGAAGTAAATGTTACCTCTCTGCTTCACAGTTGTTTTATAAACACAGCATTATCCTTCTGGGGTTACTTCCTTGATGCTGGGAATCACTGTATGGTTGGTACACAGAAGAGAGTTTGGGACTTAGCTGACATGCAATAATGTTGAACAAGATTAATGAATAAATAAAAGGAACTTTTAGAACAAGAGGATGTTGAATTTGTTGCAGTTGTAAAATAAATCAGCTCCATATTTTCTCTATTTATTGTTGAATTTGGGGCAATAATAAAACTCTCTCATTTTTTTTCTTGATCTTATTTACTGAAACCAAAGCAATTACAAAGAATGTAAACTCCTGAAAAAGTTTTATTTCTCCTTCCTATAAAAGCAAAAACATACCAAAGCAAAAAACAAAAATAGGAAGGCAAGAAGGGAAGGCTATATTTTGGTGGGAGTGAATTGTGTGTGCTGGTCTTAGCTGCGTTGTTTCAATTCCAGTCACATACTTTTGCGGTGATACAATATTGGACATTTGACCTTAGTTGCTGTCAAATTCTGATCTATTCCTATGTTTGTACAGAAGGATCTAGCAATATTTCAGGGCTTTTCTCTTGCCTTTCAACAATTCTGAAACTTATTTGTGACAAAATTTCATTACCTTCTAAAAGGTCTGTGCTATACATATAAAGCAGTCATTTTAAAGTTTCTTGAATTTTGTATTGGAATAAGAAAAATGATATACTTATTAATCTGGTAGAATGATATGTAAATAATTTATTTCTGTGAACTACCCATGCGTAAGTTTCTAAGGAATTGGATCAAATGGATATTAATAAGTAGAATGAAACTTTTTTCTTTTATTTTTTATTGTAACTTGTTATATTTGACAGAAGAATGCATTACAATTCATATTACACATATAGAGTACAATTTTTAATATCTCTGGTTGTATACAAAGTATATTCATACCACTTGTTTCTTTATACATTACTTAGGGTAATGATGTCCATCTTATTCCACTGTCTTTCCTACCCCTATGCCCCCTCTCTGCCCCTCCCACCTGTTTGCCCTATCTAGAGTTCCTCTAATCCTCCCATGCTCCCCCTCTCAACCCCATTATGAATTAGTCTCCTTATATCAGAGAAAGCATTTGGCATTTGGTGTTTTGGGATTGGCTAACTTAAATAATCATTATGTTCTCCTACTCTATCCATTTACCTGCAAATGCCATGATTTTATTCTCTTTTATTGCTATAATATTCCATTGTGTATATATACCACATTTTCTTTATCCATTCATCTATTGAAGGGCATCTAGGTTGTTTCACAGTTCAGCTATTGTGAATTGTGCTGCAATAAACATTGATGTGGCTGTGTCCCTGCAGTATGCTGTTTTTGAGTCCTTTGGGTATAGACTGAGGAGTGGGATAGCTCCCTCAAAAGGTAGTTCCATTCCCAGTTTGCCAAGGAATCTCCATACTGCTTTCCATATTGGCTGCCCCGTTTTGCAATCCCCCTAGCAATATATGAGTGTGCCTTTCCTCCCACATCCTCACCAACATTTATTGTTGTTTATATTCTTGATAGCTGCCATTCTAACTGGAGTGAGATGAAATCTTAGAGTAGTTTTGAATTGCATTTCTCTAATTGCTAGAGATGTTGAACATTTTTTCATGTATTTGTTAATTGATTATATATCCTTTTCTGAGAAGTGTCTGTTCAGTTCCTTGGCCCATTTATTGGTTGGGTTATTTGTTTTGGTTTTTTTTTTTTTGTTTGTTTGTTTTTTTTTTTTGGTGTTTAGCTTTTTGAGTTCTTTATATACCCTAGAGATTAGTGCTCTGTCTGTGCAAGTGGTAAAATTTTGCTCCCAAGATGTAGGCTCTCTATTCACCTGATTGTTTCTTTTGCTGAGAAGAAACTTTTAAGTTTGAATCCATCCCATTTATTGATTCTTGATTTTAATTCTTGCACTATAGAATTCTTATTAAGGAAGTTGAGGCCTAATCTGATATGATGGATATTTGGGCCTGCTTTTTCTTTGATTAGGTGCATGGTTTCTGGTTTAATTCCTATATCCTTGATCCTTGATTTTGTGCATGGTGAGAGATGGAGTTTAGTTTTATTTTGCTGCATATGGATTTCCAGTTTTCCCAGTACCATTTGTTGAAGAGGCTATCTTTTCTCCAATGTATGTTTTTGGTGCCTTTGTCTAATATAAGATAACTGTAATTATGCGAGTTAGTCTTTGTGTGTGCTAAAGAATTAAACTTTTTAATAGACTAGATATGTTAATCTTTAGAAGAAAGATAGCCATATAGTAGTGGATTCTGTCCTATTATGAGTTTGATTCTACTGTGTCATGGTAATTGCCAACAAATGGCTTCAGGCCCACCCAGCTTCTCTCCAGTGTGGACAAGTAAACCTCTCTTGACCTCAGGAGGGTAACTGAGTGTGACAACTATTATTGCACTATTGAGTGGTAATTTTTAATTAAGTATTTTTAGTACACAAATTAGTTTCTTTTGAGTTTATCTATGACTTAAAAAGTATTAATAAAAAGCATAATTTTGTGATTTCTAAAGCTGTATTTAATAGAAAAACAAACTATTGCAAAATTTTCTCTCTCTCTCTTTCTTTCTTCTTCTTCTTTTTTTTTTTTTTTTTTTTTGGTGATAGAGTCTCACTGTGTTGCCCACAGGCTGGTCTCCAACTCCTGGGCTCAAGCAATCCTCTTGCCTCAGTCTCCTGAGTGTTGGGACTATAGGCACACACTACTATGAATAGCAAACACTTAGCTTTTTTATAAAAAAAAATCTTTTTTTTTTAGTTGTTGAGGGACCTTTATTTTATTCATTTATTTATATGCAATGCAACGAATCAAACCCAGGGCCTCATCCATGCTAGGCAAGCACTCTACTACTGAGCCATAACTCCAGACTGCTGGTTATTTTTGATGAAATACTACTAGAAGAAAAAATAGTTGCAAGTCCTCATCATGTTGGATTTGATTTTGAGTTCCTTAACCAGACTCCTAAAGTGAAAGAAATAAAATAAAAAATCAATAAATGGGATGAATTCAAACTAAAAAGCTTCTTTTCAGCAAAGGAAACAATCAATAATGTGAAGAAAGGACTTGCAGGGTGGGAGAACATCTTTATTACATGCACATCAGATAGAACACTAATTTCTAGAATATATAAAGAACTCAAAAACCTTAACACCAAAAAAAAAAAACCAAACAAATAACCCAATAAAAAAATGGACTAAGGAACAATTAGTTCCTTAGTCCATTAATTAACAAAATTAATAAACAATTTTAGAATAGGATATACAATCAACAAATATATGAAAAAATGTTCAATATCTCTAACAATTAGAGAAATGCAAAACACAACTACTTGACAATTTCATCTGACTCGAGTCAGAATGCCAATTATTAAGTATACAAGCAATTATAAGTGTTGGTGATCATGTCGGGGAAAAGGCACTCTCATACATTGCTGATGGCACTGCAAATTGGTGTAACCACTCTGGAAAGCAGTGTGAAGTTTCCTTTGAAAACTTGCAATGGAACCACCATTTGACCCAGTTATCCCACTCCTTGGTCTATACCCAAAGGATTTAAAATCAGCATACTATAGTGACACAGCCACTTCAATGTTTATTGCAGCCCAATTCACAATAAATAAACCATGGAACCAACTTAGATGCGCATGGATAAAGAAACTGTGGTATATATGCACAGTGAAATATTACTCAGCATTAAAAGAGAATAAAATCATGGCATTTTCAGGTAAATTTATGGAGTTGGAGAATGTCTTGCTAAGCGAAGTAAGCTAATCCCCCAAACCAAGGGCTGAATGTTCTCTCTGATAAGTGTATATTGATCCATAATGGGGGGATTGGATAAAGTAGAGGGGGGCAGGGGAAGGGGCATTGGGGTAGGTAAGATGGTGGGATGACACAGACACCTTTATACTAGATACATGTTTGATTGCACAAATGTTGTGACTGCATCATGTACAAATGGAGAAGTGAAAAGTTATGTTCCATTTGTGTATAATGAAATAAAATGCATTCTGCTGTCATGTTTAACTAATTAGAAAAAAAAGAATAAAAAGCTGGTTGTTTTGATGAAATAATTAATAATTTAAAAATAGGAAAATATCTGAAAACAAAATCTGTATGCTCCTAGCTTATGTTCCTATGGACTTGTGAGAACTGGAATTTTTAAAATAATGCCACAATATAAACAGAATATAGGGGCTGTGGTTGTGGCTCGCGGTAGAGCACTTGCCTAGCATGTTCAAGGCCCTGGGTTCGATCCTCAGCACCACATAAAAATAAAATAAAGATATTGTGTCCAACTACAACTAAATATATATATATATTTTAAAAAAAACAACAAAAAACAAAATATAAAAATAATCTTTGCATTGCTCCAGAATTAGAAGTATACCTAATATTTAGATAATATGTGACAAAGAAAAAAATTTCTTGTATTGAAATATTTTATACCTAAAACTTAAAACAAAAACATGAGATTAAATATATATTTTGATCATATTTTAAACTGAGATAATTTAAATTCTCTAGTGATTGCTACCTTTTAAGGTAAAATATTATGTACATTTCTAGCATCATTTGTCATAGTTGAGTGACTTCTTTTTTTCTGACTATATTAATTTGACCATGAATTGTTTTTCACTAGTGCCCATCTATAGAAGATACCACCATAAAGCCCAGGACCAGACGGATTCTCAGCTGAGTTCTACAAGACCTACAAAGAAGAATTAATACCAATACTCCTCAAATTATTGCATGAAATAGAAAAGGAGGAAACCCTTCCAAATTCATTCTATGAGGCTAGTATCACCCTGATACCAAAACCAGACAGAGACACATGAAGGAAAGTAAACTTCAGACAAATATCCGTGATAAACATAGTTGCAAAACTTCTCAATAACATTATGGAAAATTGCATCCAAAAACATATTAAAAAGTAGTGCACCATGATCAAGTGAAGTTCATTCCAGGGATGTAAGTTTGGCTTAACATACAGAAATCAATAAACGTAATCCATCACATCAGTAGACTTAAAGATAAGAATCATATGATCATCTCTATAGATGCAGAGAAAGCATTTGAAAACATACATTTGATAATACTCTTTCATGTTCAAAACACTAGAAAAACAAGGGATATCAGGAACATATCTCAACGTTGTAAAAGCTATCTATGCTTTTACATCATTCTAAGTGAAGAAAAATTGAAAGCATTCTCTCTAAAAACTGGAACAAGTCAGAGATGTCCTCTTTCACCATTTCTATTTTAATATAGTTTTTGAAAGAGTGGCTAGAGCAATTAGATGAAAGAAATTAAAGGGATGCGAATAGAACAAGAAGAACTCAAAACTATCATTATTTGCCAATGACATGACTCAATACTTGGAGTTCCCATCTAAATGTTTTCAGTGAGCTACCCTTTTATGGACACTATGGTCAAATGAATGGAGAGTATGAGTGGGGAATGCTGCTTTAGAATGAAAGCTCTTTAGGAGTCTCACTGACTCCTGGTTTCAATAGTAGTATGCTGTGGCAGGGAGTGGAAGAATCTCAAAGAAAAGGAACAATTAGACGTTGTATCCATGCCACTATTTGTCAAAGCAACAACTTAGTGAAGCAAGGCCTCTGGTAGTGCTCATTGATGGAGAAGTGCAGTTGAGCACCAGGCACCTGTGGTTGGTCTGCTAATTCTCTCTTAGGGCTAATAAACCCGTTGGTTTATGATGAAATAATTAATATTTGAAGAGTGATCCAAATACAGAGTTTCAGAGAAAGCGTGTGTTACTAAACAGTTATCCTCATGAATATAGATGCCAAACTAAAAATAAATTTTAGCAAATAAATTTTGACAATGCATCAAAATATTTGCATCACATCAACAGATACTGACTAGACATTCGGCATCCCAATGTCAGATAGTATTTTTGTTAAAATCAGATATTATAGAATGATTTATAATACCAACATTTTTTATTCTTATCATAAAGTTTCCAGAAAATTCAATAAAATCCTAAAGAAAATTAAACTAAGGGATATAAACATTGAAGAAATTCTGTTATTGCTAAGTAGGCCAGGGCACCAGAGGCAGTGCTCTGGGAGGAGATGGCTTTGGAGCTCATCCTTCAACTGGAATTGGAGCCAGCAAGAATGACCTCTTAATCATTTCACTCTTACCTTTCTTTGAATCAGAACAGTTCTTTGAAAATAAGTAAATCTTTAAAAAGTTTTTTTATTAACAAAAAGTAGAATTCTTTGAACTTATTTTTTTGTTTTAAATATGCATATATACATAATTTTGCATTGTATTTATAGTACAAGTATATATTTGCATTTTATTTTGCCTGTTTTTTTCTTCTTGTTCTCTCCCTTGACTCCCTGCTACATGATAATACAAAATGCGTTGTGTGGGTATGTATATATAAATGCTTAAGTATCTATCTTTCTGTCTATTTTGCATATTTGATATGGTTTTCTTGGTTATTATTTTAGAAAATGAGACATTATACCTGTTTTAGTGAATTTGATTTCATCACTCAATATTCCCCATGCAAATTTTTCCAAAGTAACTGAGTTTTCTAGGTGTAGGATCATATCTCAGTAATAACATAGATTTTTTTTTTCAATTTTTATATCCATTATTTTACTTTTCCTTTGGATTTTATTGAATTTTATAGAAACTTGATAACAATAAAGAATGTTGGTATTATATGTCATTCTCTCTATATTATCTGATTTTAATGAAAATACTATATTACATTGGGATATCAAATGTCTATTTGTTGATGTGATATAAATATTTTGATGTATTATCAAATTTTATTTGCTAAAATTATATTTAGATTTGGCATCCATATTCATAAAGGGAACTGGTTTATTATTAATGCAAAAGATGCTTTGTATTATGAACTAGTCTGTGTACTAAGGATATAGTACTTAATCATTAACACTCCTGTCTGTGTGAAGCTTACATGTGGGTAAGCTTGTCCTTTTTTTAAAATTAATTAATTTATTTGTTCTAATCAGTTATACATGACAGCAGAATGCTCTTTGATTCATTGTATACAAATGTAGCACAATTTTTCACTTATCTGACTGTATGAGAAGTAGGGTCACACCATTGTGCAATCACACACACTGTACCTAGGGTGATGATGTTCATCTCATTCCATTATTTTACTTACCCCCATGTCCCCTCCCTTCCCCTTCCCCTCCTTTGCCCAATCCAAAGTTCTTCCACTTATCCTATGCCCACCCCCCACCCTCCTCCCATTATGGATCAGCATCCACTTATCAGAGAAAACATTTGGCCTTTGGTTTTTTGGGATTGGCTTAATTCACTAAACATGATATTCTCTAACTCCACCTATTTACCTGCATATGCCATAATTTTATTCTCTTTTAATGCTGAGTAATGTTCCATTGTGTATACATACCAGTTTCTTTATCCATTCATCTATTGAAAGACATCTAGGTTGGTTCCACAGTTTGGCTATTGTGAATTGGGCTGCTATAAACATTGGTGTGGCTACATCACTCACTGACAGCTTGTCTTTTTTTTTAACTCTTCAATGTTTTCTAGTTGATTCTCCATTGTTGACAGTGGGGAATTACATTCTCCAACTATGATTGTTTTACTCTTATTTATCATTTCAGGTCTCTCAGTATCTACTTTATATACTTGGTTCTTTCAATGTTTGGTGAATAAGTAATTATAATTGTTATATCTTCTAGATAAATTGACCTCTTTATCATTATATAATGACCTTTTTGTCTCTTGTAATTATTTTCATTTTTTTTAACTTAAAATCTATTTTGTCTTTTGTAAATATAGCCATCCTGTTCTCTAAGCTTACCCAGAATATTTTTTTCTAACCCTTCATTTTCAACTCATGTGTATCTTTAAAAATAAAGTGTCTCCTAGACAAGAAAATATTGGATCATGTTCTTTTTTGTGAAAATCCAGTCAGCAACTTTATGTCTTTTGATTGGAGATTAGTCCATTTATAATTAAAACAACTTTTGATATGTAAGGAGTTACTAGTATCCCATTTGTGTCATTGCATTCTGACTATTTTGTAATTTTTGTTACTCTTGTACTCGTGGATTTTCTTCCCTTTTGATACGAGGATTTTAGAGTGGTGCTCTGATTCCTTTCTCTTAGTATTTTCTGTATCTTCTATAAGGTTTTCCTTTGTGGTTACCACAGGGCTTAAATAACATATTTAATAGTTATAACATCCTATTTTAAGCTGGTAACAACTTCTCTTCAATCACATACTAAAATTCTATATTTTTACTCCCCCCCTTGTTTTAGGTTATTGATGTTATAATTTATATCTTCCTTATAGTGTGGTTTAAATAAAAAATTGTTATCATTATACTTTTTTAAAATCAGAGCTTTATAGTTATACATAGTAGTTGGATTAATCCTGACAAACTCATATATGCAATTTAATTTCAGTTATGAAAATACATTTAAAAAATTTATACAAAAGTTTGAAGTGATTTATGTACTACCATAAGAATGTAAGGTGATGGACTTTTTCATTCACTTGGTATAATTATCCTACATTTAAACAAATATTAAAAAAACCACATTGTATACTATAAATACATATAAGTATGGAATTTAAAAAGTAACAGGAAGATTTGATGAGTTTTACACATTCATATGTTTTTATGTTTCTAATTAGGAGACTTTTGTTTCAACTTGAAAAACTCCCTTCAGCATGTCTTGAAGCCAGGTCAATGAATGAATGATGAACTCCCCTCTGATAACATGGGTCCCCAGCTGTGCTCCCTTGGCCACACAGTGTTATCAGTTGAGCTCCACAATAAGACAAGGCTGCTGTCCAATATCTGTAATCACTCCTGTTCAGGTAGAGTTCCAGGCTGTACTCTCAGGCCTGGTGGTACTGCTGGATTGACTCCTTATTTGGATGGGACCTCAGGCTGTGCTCCATTGTTGGATGATGCTACAGAATGGACTCTAATCAAGTCAGGCCTCAGTCCTGTGCCCTGCCGTTGCCCAGAGTCACTGACCATTTTCCTTGTCCAGGAAGGGCCACTGACAGTGCTCCATGGTTGGTCAGAGTGCTACTGGACACCCAGGTTGGGCAGAGCTACAGGCTGTTGCCCACAGTAGTCCAATGCGGTCTAGGTTCTGTGATTAGGTGGGGCAGTTTCAGTGGCCAGGTTTTCTATCAGATAGGACAGAAAGCTGTATCTGCAATTGAATGTTGTTAGAGGCTGGGCTCTGTCATTGGGTGGTGTCATTAATTGTGTTCCATGGTCTGGTGGTATCACTGGTCTATTTGTTCAGATGGAACCACAGAATGTACTTCACAGCTACGTGGGGTGGCTGTCTGGGCTTCATGATCAGTTAGGACCATAGGCTGTACTCTGTGGCTGGGTGGAACCATAGGCTAAATTATGAAATTATATAGATTCCCTGGTTAGACTCCCTGCCTGTGTGCGGCCCCAATGTGTGCTCTACAGTGAGGTAAGAATGTGGGCTCAACTTTATGGTTGGACAAGGTTGTAGGCTGGGTAGGGCCCATTCATGCCTGTAGTTGAACAGGATCACTGCCTTGGCTTCCTTCCCAGGTGCAGCCTCAGAGTGAGCTCTTAAGCTGGATAGGGTCACTTGCAGTTTTGGTAGGGTTGTTGGCTTCGCTCTGTGCCTAACAGGAGCCTTGGGCTGGGCTCTGTAGTCTGGCTGGACTGCTGGCTAGGGACCCAAGCCAGATAGAACTGGAAATGAGCTCTGGTTCAGCTCTGTGGGTGGATAAAGCTTCTGGCTGGGTGTCAGAACTGGCAACAGTACAAGTGTCACCTGAAGACATATGTGCTAGTTTTTGTGAGCCCCACCCCTTTTATCATTTCTAACTCACCCCAGGTAGTCTATTCCTGTGATGTTCCTGGTGTTCCTCTTGAAATGAAACAGAAGAGAGCCTTCCAGGAAGCTGGTTGCCCACCTGGGGCTCTCTTTTTTCCCTCTGGAGAAACAATAGGTCCAGCAGGACCCTCCTGCTATGGCACTGTGCTTAATCTCACAGATTGTGAATGAATCGGTGCTCTCTTTCAATTGCTTTCTTGATGATTCTGGTTTCTTATTTACTGTGTTCTTTTGATCTAAGACTTACTAGAGATATGTTTCTAAGTTTCTCAGCAGTAATTCTTGTTACTTAATATTACCAATTTAAGTTTCAGTGGTATATGATTATAAATATATGGTTTGTAAAAAATGTTCACTTTTGAATTGCTAAGGGTTTGATTCAAGTACGTGATTAATTTTTCAATCTGTTCCATGGATAGACACACACACACACACACACACACACACACACACACAAACACACATACAACTATATTCTCTATTTGAAGAGTACAAAATTTTATGCATAGACCTAATGGTGTACTGACAAATGTTTTACAGTCAGCTCTGTAAGATGATTTGTAACATTCACAGCATTTGCTGATTTCTAAGTGTATATTCTCCCACCAGGGCAACCAATGTGACAGCACTACCTACGAAGGTGGAAAGAGATGAACACAATGAGCTCTCAAAAGCTGGTGCAATGCAGCTCCTGTACACACTGCAAATAGCTATTAAATCAAGTTTATTGACTGTGCTGTTAAATTTTTCTATATCCTTACTTACTTTTGACTATTAGGTACTAAAAGAGTTATATTGAAGTGTCCTATTCAATAGTGTATTTCAAGTTTCTTTGTAAACATAAGAGCTTTGCTACTCATATTTAGCCACCGTATTTTTAGTATATATGATTTACAGCAATTTAACTAAATTCCTAAATTGCATTTTTACCACTCTGCAATGTTTTTTTCAATCTACATAATATTTAAAACATAAATTATATATTATTTGATATAAGTCCTGCCATTTCTATTTTCTTTTTTTTTTTGCATTTTTTTCTTTGATGATCTTTTTATTTTCCATCTTTATCATTTCACTTTATGTGTGTGTTTTACAAATATACAACTAACCTAATCTGACAGTCTCTGCATTTTCATGGGATAATTCTGCTTGTTCATACTGAATATAATAACTATTTTTTCAATCTTTGCATTTAATTATTAATTTTCTTGTTTTCTCTGCATCTGTTTTCTTAACCTGCTTGGTTATAGTTGATACTCATTCTATTTCTTTCTTCTTGTTTATTGGAAAGTTCTAGCATAATTTTCATTTTTATTAATGATTGTCTCCCTGTTTTCAAAATCAAATAAACAAATCTAACTATTTCCCAACTCAGTATGCTCTTGTTATTGAATGCTCTATTTCTTTTATTTTTCCCACTCTACAGGATGAGACTATTAAAATATTTCATGTCACCCACTTGTTTTCCTTCCCTTTCTACCATTAAACTTTCAGAATTCTCTCTTTTTTCCCATCAAAGCTCCTGAATTTCGCCATCATAACTTTGTCTTTATTAGCATTTTCCTTACCAAGTGTCCCTGCTATTTCAACAATCCTTTTTAACCCTATGTTAAGCAATATCAGATGGCTTATCTTCATTTTATGTCTGTGTATGTTGTTAGCTTTATCTGCATCACTGACCTAAGTGAACTGTAATAATGATTGCATGATAAGGAATAAACAGCTCTTTCTCACATGGTACTTGTTTCCTAAAGAATCTTCCATAAACATTTAGTGAACATTTGATTAAATATCCATGGTAACCGTGAAGCCTAATTTTTGGTGTCAACTTCATTGGATTAAAGGGTACCCAGATAACTGGTAAAGCATTATTTCTGGGTATGTCTGGGAGTGTTCTGGAGGAGATTGGCATTTACAGCAGTGGCAAGTAAAGGGAGATCTACTCTCACCCAATGTGGATGAATACTGTCGGACAAACTGAGGGCCTGGATCCAAAAAAAAAAAAAAAGGAAAGGGAAATGTGAATTTGTGCTCTCTTTTTCTCATTTGCACTCTATCTTTTCTGGAACTGAGATGTCATTTTCTTGCCTGGGACATCTGACTTCCATGTTTCTTTGGCCTTTGGACTCTACAACATGCACAAGCAGCCTCCTGGTTCCATGGGCCTTGGGTCTTGGACTGAGAATTATACCATTGGCTTCCCTGTTTCTGGGTTCTTTGGACTTGAACTGAGCCAACTACCAGCTCTCTGTTCTCCAGCTTGTAAGGGGTCTCCTGTAGGACTTTTCAGCCTCTGTAATTATGTAAGCCCATTCTACTAATAAATTTTACATATCTATATCTATATACCTTATTGGTTCTGTCTTTCTGGAGAATGTTAATACATTAACTAACATAAAATTAAAATTCATGGTGAAAATTGAAAGACTTTTACCCCCAGCATTAATTATTTTTTATATTGTTTGTGGTTTTCATAGATAAAGCTTTTTAACTTTGCTAATAAATTATGATGTCTTTCATTTCTATAGTAAGTACTGACAATTTATCTGCATCTTTGTGATTGAAATAGGTATTATTATTACAATGCTGCTGCTGAATTAAGTTATGTTCTGAAATTTACCAGGCTAATAAATGTTATAGACTGAACTCATACTCTCTAGAATGATGTAATTTGTTTTATTGAGAGGCAATCTCACAAATGTCAGTACCTGCATTATTTGCACATAATCACAAAATGTTTCTGTATTCATTATATTCATTTGGTTTTATATTCTGTGAATATATATTCATTCAGATTTTTCTTCCTTAAGCCTTTGCTTTAAGGTATGGTAGAAAAACCTTGCAAAGACACATGGGAATTAAGATTACAGTTGAGTAAAGATCATCTAATCAGAAAGCTTTAATTCCTATTAGGTAATGTTGAAGGTAAAATTATGGAAGTATGACATCTGCAAGCTGGAAAGAATGAATAATTACTATTCTTCTCCTTCTCTCTCCCCTCCTTCAACAGACTCCATACTACTCTCATAGTTCTTCTCAAGCACAGCTATGTCCTCATAGGCCTCAGAAAACTTTCCTTCAATATTCTCTCACCCATGTATTAGTACACAATGGCACCAATGGGCCAAACTTGTGGTCCAGGCAAACCCAGGTCTCATCCATATCTATGTATTACTCTGTATGCACACAGTTTTCTGTGCCTTGGCCAGGTCTCCACCAGGACCACAGTGAAAGATTGGTAATTGATGCTAACCTTGAAGCCAGGGCAACATTGATCCATAAGCTGGATGCAGTGCTTGGTCTTGGTGGTAACAATGGCAGCATTGACATCTTTGAGAACCATGTCATCATGCCATGATAGACAGTAAATCATGTATTTACCATAGTGCATGTAGCATCTCACCATGTGGTTAACTATGTAAAGAAACAATTGATGATCTCTATTATAGAAAGCTGTTCATGGTAGGATTTCTCAGCAGAAGTGATAGGGGCATATTTGACCAGATGGAAGTGGCTGTGGGGACAGGGCACCAGACTGCTCTGGAATTTTGTCAGTCCAACTTTCTGGGCTCCATCAAATCTGAGGATATCAGTGATGGAAGACAATCTAGTTAATAAGGCAGCTAGAGTTAGTGTAGATTGTGTGCTGAATATTCTGGTTTCTGTGACAAATGTCATAGATGACCTCGTTGTCTATATTAGAGCTCCAAGGTGGTATGGATGGTGAGGATGGAGTTATAGAACTCAACTACAGATGTAGAAAACTGGGCATATGGGTAAATGGAGAATTCCAGCTTGAACTTTTTGCCATAATCAACCTAGAGATGTTCCATCAGCAGGAAGTTAAACCCAGTACCAATTACTCCATCAAAGCTGTGGAAAACAAAGAAACTCTGAATACCTGTGTACTGATCAGCTAGTAGCCTAAAATGAAATCAGTGATCTTGCCAGTGGCAAAGTACCCACAGGCACAGTTATTGTAGCACCTTCCTTGGTTATGATGGGCTGCTCAAAGTGAAGAGTCAGCAGTAGATACCAGTGTGAACTTTGTCAATAAGCAAACAAGTCAGACCAATGTTATTGAAGCTTAGAAGATTGTGTGGAGGAAGACTGCAGAGGAAAAAGGGGACCAGATGATACAGGAGCCTGAGGAGCACTTAACAATTTGGTCTTTACCTTAGAGTGGTAGGAAGTCACCTAAATGTTTTAAGAAGTGTGTGTGTGTGTGTGTGTGTGTGTGTGTGTATGTGTGTATGTGTGCAGAATTTTTTTATTTTAGCAAACTTATCTTTTCATATTTCTATCTGGAAAGCAAGGATTAGGAGAGAGCCAGAATGGATACAGGTAAGCCAGTTAGAAGGCTGTTGTGGAAGTCTAGATGAGAGGCAATAGTGGCTTGGACAAAGGATGGTGGGAGAGAAGACAAAGAGAAGGGGTAGATTTGTGAGTAATTTAGGAGATCAAAGCAATAGTACTTGATGATTGATTACTAGAGAGAATGAGAGAGAGGAAATTTTATGAAAGAACTTCAGATTTCTAGCTTGAATAGCTGAGTGTTAAATGTACTTGTTAAGGAACACTCAAAGATGGCCAGATTTATGTAGGCTAAGATGATATGTTTAGTAGGATATACTCAATACCCAATTCAGAATGCCTTTTATGTATCATAATGAAGGTGTAAAGAGGTTTTGGGGTACATATACCAGATGCTCAAAGAATAGTCAGAACTGCAGATAAAACATATTGAGCCATATGTCTATAGATGGTTATTGATATCTTGGGTATGGTTGGAATAGTGAGTCAGATAATAGTGAGTTAGATAATATCTCTTGTGTATTCTCAGGCATTTATTTTTCCTTTCACATTTAAAAATTATTGCATTTATTATTTTTATTTTTTCCACATTTTGTTATTAATAATTTTAACTGGACATAGTTAAATTTGTACGTATTTGTAGTGTACAGTGTGATATCAATGTATAATGATCAAATCAGGGCAACTGGCATACTTGTTAGCTCAGACATACCATTCTCTTGTGTTGGAAACCTTCAAAATCTTCTCCATTAGCCATTGGGAAATATTAATTGTTTTTAGCCACAGGTATCCTATTGTGCTATAGAACACCAGAAGCTATTCCTCCTATGTCCAACTATACCCCTGTGTGCCTCTCACCAGATTTTACTATCCCAAAACCTTCCCCGGCTCTGTTAATCACTATTTTATTCTCTACTTTGAGATCAACTTTAGCTTCCATGTATAAATAAGAACAAGTGGTATTTGGCTTTCTGTGTCTGACTTATTTCACTTAACATAATATTCTCCAAGTTACATCTGTGTTGCTGCAAATGATGAATTTTTATGGCTGAGTAGTATTCTATTTTGTATGTATATCATGTTTTCTTTATCCATTCATCCATTGATAGTCACCAAGGTGGAGTCAATATCTTGGTTACTGTGAAGAGTGCTACAATAAACATGAGAGTTCAGACATCTCTACAACATACTGATTTCATGACCTTGGGATTCACACCCAGTAGTAAGGTTGCTGGATTATGTGGAAGTTTTATTTCTAAGTTTTTGAGGAACCTCCCTACTGCTTTCTCTAATTTACATTCACACCAATAGTGTATAAGAGTTCTTCTTCCTCCTAAAAGCATGTGTTATTTTTGCTTTTAAATAATATCCATTCCATCTGGGATGAGATGATATCTCACTGTGGTTTTGATTTGTATTTCCCTGATGATTAATGATGTTAAGGATTGTCTCATATGCATTTTGGCCATTTGAACATCATCTTTTGCGAAGTGTCTATTCAAGTCATTCAAACAATGCATGTATTTCTGGAAGCATTTGGACATCATATTTAGAAGATTTAGGATCAGGGACTAAAATCACATCCTGGACACCAAGATTGGTGAAATCTCTGCAGATACCAATGTGGGGTAAAGGCAAGGGTGGGTGACTAAAAGTTTATTTGTACCAACTGTACTTGCATTGTAGAACTGTAAGGTAAGGCATGTGGGTAGACCAGATGGCCCAAGCTGTACCAAGGACAAAATGTGTAATGAACCTCTCCTTGCTTAGATACTATCCTGGGAAGAAGGAAGGAATGTGAAAAACTTTGAAAGATGGTAAAAACTGCCCCAAAAGGGAGTTTAACATTTGATTGACTAATAATTCCAAATAAATTATTACACTGAAAGAAGCGTTTTTAAACCTAAGACTAACTTACCTTAAATTGTCAGTTTTATGTACATTTTTTTGCATCACTGGTGGGAATGGGAGCCTCACAATAATGAGATCAGGTATGAGAAAAAGGGGCTTTGTTTGTTTTGTTGTCATTACACTTCTCACCTTTTCTTTTTATTTAATCTATTTATTTTTAGTTGTAGTTGGACACAATACCTTTATTTTATTTTTATGTGGTGCTGAGGATCAAACCCAGGCCCTTGCACGTGCTACCCGAGCACTCTACTGCTGAGCCACAACTCCAGCCTCCTCACCTTTTCTTTTGTATCATGCAAGTCAATGCTCTGCTGTACCATAATTTAAAAATCTGAATTTTTCTGACTCTAAAGTGTCACTGTGCCTTACAGAGTTCACAGAGCTAGAGCAAAGCTGGAGGAGAACCAACATTTTACATGGCATGTTTCCTCTCAAGAAGTAACAAAACTTGTGTTCTTTTAAAATTTGCTCACCTGGCTATTTCTCACACACACACACACACACACACACACACACAATGAATACACAGATCATGTATTCATTCAGACATATGATTTAGAGTATTTAATTTAATATATAAATAGTTCTAATTTTGTGTACTTTTATTATCTAGAATAGTGAACATATAAAATATATAAATTAAGATATATATATATATATATATATATATATATATATATATATATAAACATATGATGTTAACATAATATTACAGAATTGCTATAGTTTGGGTGCTGTTGGTTCCCAAAAGGTTCATGTGCTGGAAACTTGGTCCCAATGTAATGGTAGCACCTATAAGAGGTAGTATGAGATAATTAGGTCATGGGGGCATCATTCTTGGAAGAAATTAATGCCCATCTTGTGGGATTAGTCTAAGTATCTTAGGACTGGATTTGCTTCTGCTTGTGGGGTTGGTTATGAGTGCGGTCAAGCCATATGTTTGGTTTCTTCAGCGTGTGTACTAAAGAAGCACTTGGTCCTACTCTGTGATACCATCTGCAATGTTGTGACATAGCCAGAATGCCCTTATGAGAAGTTGAACAGATGGAATTGTCTGATTGTTGGGCTTCTGGTCTCCAAAACTGTGAGCTAAATAAGACTTTTCCTATTCTTTTCTTATTTTGGTACCAGGGATTGAACCCAGGGACACTTAACCACTGAGCCACATGCCCAGCCCGTTTTTCATTTTGAGGCAGGGTCTTGCTAAGTTGCTAAGGCTAGCTTTGAACTTGCTATCTTCCTACCTCAGCTTCCTGAGTCAGGTGGGATTGCAGGTGTGTGCCACTGTGCCTGGAATGACTTTTTTCCTTTATGAAAGTACTCAGTATTTGGTATTTTACTATAATGGCATAAAATAGACTAAATAATAATAATAATAATAATAATAATATTATTATTATTATTATTATTATTATTATTATTATTATTATTATTTCATTACTATTTTAAATTTGGGGTTTGGTTTCCATGAGTCCAGAAGTGATAGTGTGGTCAGTCATGGCAGCTTCTAGCTGATAGCAGCAAAATCCAGAAAAGTGAGATAATCTTTTCAACTGTATTCTCATAGGCATGATTACAAACACTTAAGATAGCAAATAATTGACTATACTACATACCCATCCCCACTCCTCACACCAGTGCAAAGGAATTGACCAGAATATGAACAGCATTAAGAATAGTGGCCTCACAAATGAAATCCATGAATTGTGACCATCTTTCTTTAAGTGTGCATTCAGCTCTCCCTGTCAATGTCCTGAAAGTATTTACAGCATGAACTTTTTAATCTGGTTTCTGAGACTGACTCAAGGAATAAACAAGTCAGCCCAGCCTGGACCCACTGTCTGAACTTACTCTGGTCTTCTATCACTGATGAATTCAAATAACCTGTAGGATCCTGGAGAAATGAAAGCTCAGAGTGTTGATGACTCTTTACAGCCAGGGACTCAAGACATATTGGTTGCTGGGATCCCTACTCTATCCACAGCCCATGCTGCTTCTAATGGGGCAGTATTGAAGAACAGGACACTGGAGTCAGACAGTCCTGGGTTCAGACCTTCTAGTTCTAAGCAGCATGGAAAAGTGAATTAATATACTTTAATTTAGCTTGTTTATCTGGTAATTGGGAATTTTAACTCTTGCATTTCTGAATTTTTAATATGGGGAATTGCCCAGGTGATATAGGCAACACACCCTTAGAGCTGCATCTGAAATGAAGTTAGGACCCAATAAATGGCAGTCTATTTTTGATAGTGATTGTAAGTTATGCTGTTATTTATGATGTCTTCAGGAGAAAATTCTTCTGGAACTGTCACTAAACCATGTGTGTCTTGGGAAAGCACTTCTACTGAGAGTTTTTCCGACTGGATTTACTACCCTTGTTACAATATGGGTTTTCCTTAACTAGTTCAAGCACTGACTCTTAAAATTAAAATAAAATTCAAATCAGACAAACTCCTGGGCGTTGGTGAAGGGTAGTAATGTAGATGACAGATTAGTAAAATCATGGGTACTATGATCCTCTTCCAGTGTTAATATCCAGGCTCTTCTGAACAGTCTCCATATTCCTAGCAAGCTTTTTTTCTGCACTTCTTGGGATGGGGGGGGGGCATTGTGGTAGATGTCATTGATTTGGGGATTTGTCCAGGTTCTGTGTTCTAAGAAGTGTGTACCTCACTTTGATAAAAGAACCAAAACACCAGTGAGGTTGCACTGGTCAAAAACAAACATTCCGACCAATGGAACAGAATAAAGAGATCAGAAAAAGAAACCCACTCTCACGTACAGCCAAAGATTATCAACAGGGACGCCAGTACCATTCAATGCACAAAAGACATACTTTTATTTTGGTATTGTGAAACGTGAATAATCATATGCTAAAGCACGTAGTTAAGTTTTGTCCAACACCAGTACAAAACTTAAGTGACAATGGATCCATGCCCTAAGTGTAAGACCCAAACTATAGAACTCTTAGAACATAATGGAAAAGAGCTTCATGACATTTAGGTCTGGCAATGATTTCTTGGGAATGATAATAAAGGCATAGACAACAACAGAAAAAGTAGACAAACTGAACTTCAAAAATTTTTTTTTTTTAAATCGTGCATCAAAGGACATGATTAACACAGATGAAAGGTAACCCATAGAACGGGAGAATGTATTTAAAAACATTTGCATATCTGAGAATAAATTAACTTTCAGAATATATAGAGAACTAAAACTTAATGAAAAAACAATCCAATTAAAAAATGGGGAAAAGATTTTAATAGACATTTCTCCAAAGAAAATACAAAAAGGTCAATATCACTAATCATTAGTGAAATTTAAATAAAAACCATAATCTTACCTCCTACCCACAAGGATGGCCACCATCAATACAAACTAACACAACCACCTCAGAAAGTAACAAATGTTGTCACAGAAATAAGGGAGTTAGAATCCTTGTGCATCATTGATAGGAAGATAAAATAGTCCAGTAGCTGTGGAAAACAGTATGGAAGTTTCTTTAAAACAAATAGAATTTCCATAAAACCCAGAAATTATACTTCTAGGTATCTAGTTAAAGAGTAAAAGTCTTAAAGAGATATTTGTACTCCCATGTTCACATTATTATTCACAAAAACTAAAACACAGAAGCAAACCAATGTTTATGATGGGCAAATGAAAAAGTAAAATGTGCTATACATATACAGTGGAATATCATTCCACTTCAAAAAAGGAAGGAAAGTTTGACATATGCTACAACATGGATGAAGCTTGGAAGTTATGCTATGTAAAATAAACCAATCACCCAAAGACAAATGTGGGGATATCACTTATGTGAGGTATCAAAATCACAAAGAGTACTTAAAATCACAGAGACAGAAAGAATGGTGGTTTCTACCACTGGAAGGAGTGGATAATAGGGATTGACTATTTAATCAGTATATGGTTTCTATTTTGTAAGATGAAAGAGTTCTAGAGATGGATGGTGGTGGTAGGGATGGTTGGACAACAGTATGAATATCCTCAATGTCACTTAATTATATGCCTAAAAATGGTTAAGATATTAAATTTATTTTATGTACATTTTATTAAAATAAAAAATTAGAGGAAAAGGAGCATGTGGAAAGCAAGACAGCTATTTATTGAATAGGACTGTCCCAGGCATTGGGGGACACCTAGCATTCCTGTCTGCCCCTATGTTTTAATTTATTTTTTGGTCCTTGGGATTGAACTCAGGGGCACTTGATCACTGAGCCACCTCCCCAGCCCTATTTTATATTTTATTTAGAGACAGCTTCTCACTGAGTTACTTAGCATCTCGTTTTTGCTGAGGCTGGCGTTGAACCCACAATTCTCCTGTCTCAGCCTCCTGAGCCCCTGGGATAACAGGCGTGCACCATCACGTCCGGCCTGTTCCCATCTTTATGACAAGCAAAATCATTAGTTGGACAAATTCTGCTCTTCATTTATTTTATAAATTGGTATTTAAAATCTGCACGACTAAACCTATGACTCATGCTGCTGTTATTAATGTGACAGTGTGCTTGGACCTCTGAGTGATGGAGAATCACATTCTTATTATAATAGCCTTCTGGGCTCTTGGCCTGTGTTCAATCCTGAGCTCAATCTCCAGGTATTTTTCTCAATTCTAGCTGATTGTGTAAGTGCATCTCCAATCCTTCCTTCTAGTCCAGTGTTTGCCACTTCCCTACCCTCACTGACTTGGTGCTAATTCATTTGGACTGCACACGGGCAGAGATGGGCTAGGAATTGTCATCCAGGACGAACCTTAAAGACTGGGCCTTTCTTATATTTGTTTTGTTAATTCCAGGAGATTCTTTCTGACCACAATGTTATTTTCCTGCAGTCTTAAATCTTTCTCTAGAAAGAACCCATTAGTCATCAATAGATTGAGCTTAATAATATTATCAGACAAATGGAATTAAAAGTAGGTCAGGCCTAGTTTGTTCCAGTTGCCATTTCCAGAAGCAGCAGAATGAAAGGTATTTTAATTTAAAGGGAATGAGATGCCTGTTAGCAGAATTCCATGCTGCTTTGCTCTCCCAGATCTTCTTTTGAATATGGCTTGGAAAGGTTGGACTTCCCCCTGGTTGAGAGAGGTCTAGTAGCTAGTTGTTCCTGATCTGGTTCCTTATTTCTCTTCAGTTTCCTCTCTTGCCACTCCTTCCTCTAATTCTTAATGACTTGATAACACAAAGCTTAATATAGTAATCACCCCTTATCTACAATCTTGCCTTCAATAGTTTCAGTTACTTATAGTCACCTGTGTTCTGAAAAGTTAAATGGAAAGTTCCAGAAATAAACAATGCATAAATTTTAAATTACATGCTGTTTTCTGAGTAGCATAATGAAATCTCATGTCATCCAGCTGTATTCTGCTCAGGATTTAAATTATCCTTTCATCCAGAATATCCATGCCCTGCACACTACCCACCTGTTAGGCACTTAGAGCCCATTACTCATCTTGGTTATCAGAGGGACTGATGAGATATCACAGTGTTTATGAGCTGTGTGAACACACAATTCCTATTTTACTTAATAATAGTCCCAAAGCACAAGATAGTAATGCTAACAATTTGAAATGTCAAAAAAGAAAAAAAAAAAAAGAGCCATAAAGTGTAAAGGTGAAAGTTCTCAACTTAAGGGAAAAAAAAAAACCCTATGTTAAGCTTGCTGTGATCTGTAGTTAGCTCCTGAGTTCAAATGGCTTCAATCTCCAGTATATAACAACAAAAAAAGAATGAACAAAACATACTATATATTCAGTACCATGAAGTTTCAGGCAACCACTGAGCATCTTGGATAGTATCCCCTACAGATTAGGAGAGTTTTACTACAGTTTTCAAGTCTTTACCCAGGCATTTCTGCTGCTTAGGAGGCCAGCTTTATCTACCTCCTGATTCAATTCTGAAAATTGCAGCTCAGACAATGCCTCCCTTATAAAACCTTGCTTAACCACCCGTATCCGTTAACAAAGTTTGTATGCTGTTCAGGATATAAACATTTTCCAGGCTTCCATTGTTATGCTATATTATCACTTATAACTTAATTATTTTTTAAATTTGCCCCATATCATTGGGAGTTTTTAAAAAAATAAACTGTGATATTTGCCAAATTATATTGCTATATTGTGTACATGTACTAAAATGTAACAAATCCCACCAGTATGTACAACTATAATGCACCAATAAAAAAATTAAAAGATAAACTTTTGTTTTTACAGCTGTTCTAGATGTTAAAAAAAAGAAAGTTCCAAAGATACAGTTAATACACAGTTTCCCCTCTTATTAACATTTTACATTACTATGGTACTTATGCTATAATCAACAACCAATATTGACACATTTTTAGTAACTAAAACCTATACTTTGCTTATATTTTTTTTAGTGTTTACATAATATCCTTTTTGTTTGTTTCAGGATCCACCACATATGTTAATCAATATCTCTTCTTAGACTCCCTTAGTCCTGTTTTTGAAGACCTTGATAGTTTTGAGGAGTACCAGTTAGAAATTTTGATGAATACTCTTCAACTGAGATTTGTTTGATGTTTTTCTGGTGAGTTGACTGGAGTTTGGGCACATGCAATTCACATGATTTATCACTGTGGATGGTGACCTCTATTATCTGGTTGATTTAGTGTTTGTCAGATTTCTTCACTGTAAGGTTACTGGCTCCTTACCCCTTTTCCTAATGTATTTTGTGTAAGGAAGTGGCTGTATGCAGCACACACTCAAAGAGTGAGGAGTTATGTCTGGGTTATGCTCTTTCTGCTTAAGGCAGAATAGCTACATAAATTATTTGGAATTCTGCATTAGAAGCTTAGGTCTTCTTCATTGACTTAAAAATATTTTTATGTCACTGAATACTCAGTGCTTAGCAGAGGAGGGGGTCAATGGTAGGCACTTAATACACTTGGATAGCTGTTGTTTCCCAGGCATCCCTTGTAAATCTCAATATGGACATCATAAGATTAATAACAATTTGAACAATAATAATTCTAAGATATAAAATACTGCTTTAGAAGCACTATCTAGGTGTTTTATATCATTTGATCCTCATAATAATTCTAAGAGGATGATACTATTATTATCACCAAAGAGGGTTTCAATTTAGCTAAGATCACACAACTAATAACTGGTGGAGACAAGATTCAAAGCCATACTCTCTGACTCCAGAGTCCATGCTATTAAGACTGTGTAAGCTGGAATGCCTCTTTGGCCTTCCATTTCAGTTACATCGGCCTTGCTCCCTTGAATTTATTTCATATGACAACAGGGTTCAAGATGCTAATAGTCCCTAGCTGGAAGACTTCTAATAGTCTTCTTAATTGCACCAAATTCTCTTTTAAATCTGCAAGGCTTCCAAGGAGTACTGGAACTGACATTCCTAAGGAATCTTAAGAGACCCCTCTTCTTAGGTACTCTTTGGACACTGATCAAGTTCCCTGGGTTTGGAGTACAAGTGGGGCCTTGAGCTTGGGAAATGGGAAGACCATGTCCAGGAGTTACAGATAAGAGGAGCTGCCTGGGCTCATATCCTAATATTTTTTGCTGAGGGCCATTGCCAAGTAGGAATGGCGCATCAAAATTTCCTTGCTAGCGTACCCCATGTTAAATGGATTTCGCTGTTGACATTGCATGTAAGGTGACCTTGCTCAAGGACCAGGGCGGATCCGGGTTTAGAGCTGATCAGGTTTGAGGAAGTATCCCGGTCCTTGGGTTTAGGGCGTTCCTGGTTTAAGACAATAGGGGTTTTAGGGAAGTTGGAGGTTGAAGATTATTGCTGCCGGGATTAGGGTGTTCCTCCTGCTTGTTCCCGTTGAGTTCTCATGAGATTCAAATGGGATATTGGAAAAAAAGCCTCGTGGAGTAGGTGAATTGGGCGGAGGAGAACTGGGATTGCCCCAGAGCGTGTGTGGAGGCCGGTGTGAGTTCGGGAATAAAGAATTGCTGTTTGAATCTACAAAGCTGTGTGGTGGCTCGTGATTCTGTGCCAAGCCAAGACATTGGCAATTTTTCACACCTTAAATGAGGACACATGGCTCGTCAGGGTTACAGGATGACTGGGAGGTGTAATTAGAATGCCTAGCTACTGGCATTTCCAGGATAATTTGATAGTTTATGCTAAGAATAGCCTAAGAATAGTTCCAATAACATTGGAACTGTGATAGGAAATCTGAGCTATATTGTCAATGTGCTAATTAGCCATGAGTTGAGGAGAGATGTATCAGCCCCAAACATCTTTATTTTCTATGATGTTTGAAATCTTACTATTATAGAAAAATTCCTTGAATTTGGGATATCATGCTACAAGTTTGAATAAAGTGAATAGATTAATTCACAGTTTTTATACTCTGTTCCATGTCTGGATCCCAGAATAAAATCAGCTATTATAAATGAGAAAAGGAGAAACTAAAGATAGAGAGGGAGTTGAAAATTTTGCAGCAACCAACTGCTATTCTTTAGTAGCTAGAAATTATGGAATCTTGTACAGTTTATCTTGGTACAGTTTGTTTATATTCTGAGTAATAATATCTGAAAATAGAATCTACTCTAAACCCCGAGTTTAAGAGAGATCGTAACAGTTTATTTTAAACTCCATTTAAAAACACAACAATATCTCACAAAGCACGATCATGTATTTTGATTTAGAACCATAAGAAAAATCTAAGAATAAATCCCCTTAGTCATGGAGTTTCTTTAAATCAAGAATTGCAAAGATTTCAAACCATCTACTGAGTCTTTCAGATGCCCTTATGGAGTAGGCCAATCTGTTTGTCATGAAATAAATGTGCTGAACTCCCACATGGGCATGAGGCTAGAATCAGCTCAGATGGAAAACAAAATTCCTTATGCAAGATTACTTGTGAATTTTCATCATCCTTTAGAGATGATTTATTGGGAAAGCAATATTCAGCCAGCTAAAGATAGTGGTGGTGCATGCTGATGGATCTATTACAACACTCTTGGCAGCCAAGTTTGCTGAATAGTGAGATGGGGAGGGAATTTCTCCCCCTCTTTTCTTCACCATTTTGCTTGGGGTTCATAATCATTTTCTTTTCTTCGTGCTTTCAGGATGAATATGTGCCATGATGAAAAACACTCCACTTAGCCTTTCTGCTGGGCTTAATGACAGGCACTTCTCTAAACACTTAGGTGCAAATTCATCCTTGTAAATATCCGTGTGAGATAGATAATATAATTTTCTCCCTTTTGCAGATAAATGAACTAAAGCCTGCAGAAGTTAAAGGAACACGGTCAAGGTTGCACAGCTAATAATGGTAGGATTTGAACCCAGGTAATCTAATTTTAGAGTCCATGTTGTTCACTTATATCCCATCCTCCCTTAGTGAGTTTTTAATGACATATAAATTGATGAACAATTAGGACACCTTTACATATTCTGCCATCAAGACTCTCGGTTTTGTGTGCTGGCAAAACAAATTTGGCGAAAATTCCAACTCATCTGGTTATTTAAGTTGTGTGTCAAAACTACCTCTAATAGAGGTCTGTCAAATATACTGCTTTGGAAAAAAGGGATGGCATATAAACATCAAAACATATTTCAGAAATTTTCTCAGATTTCCTTCTCTGCCAATAGATGGGTTTGTCTGAAGTTTGATGGTAGCTCCAGTCTTGTGGGTGCGGACTGGTTGCCTGGGCAAGCCAATAGCAAGATGCTCTCACACCCTTCGGTCTTCCCACCCCTTATAGTCAGTCCCTTCTGTTCCTGCACACTTCAGGACTCACTGAGCTGGACAGAGCCTGGTTTTCTCCAGTTTCTCCAACCTGTGCTCCCCACAAATCCCACCAAAGGCTTTCCACAGGCTTGCCAGGCTCAGACTGGCCCATGCAGACACAGCTGTAATATGACAGATCTTGGCTTAGGAACTAAACAGACTTCACAGAAGAAGTACAATCAACCAACAAACATATGAAAAAATGTTCATCATCTCTAGCAATTAGAGAAGTGCAAATCAGAACTAATCTAAGATTTCATCTCATCTAGTCAGAATAGCAATTATCAAGAATACAAGCAATAATAAGTGTTGTGAGGATGTGGGGGAAAAGGTACACTCATACATTGCTGGTGGGAATGCAACTGCTCTGGAAAGTAGTATGGAGATTCCTCAGAAAACTCAGAATGGATCCACCATCGGATCCAGCTATCCCAGTCCTTGGTTTATATTCAAAGGACTTAAAATCAGCATACTACAGTGGCATAGCCACATCAATGTTTATAGCAGCTCAAATCATAATAACTAAACTATGGAACCAATCTATCAACATGGAACCATTTATCAACAGATAAATGGATAAAGAAAATGTGGTACATATACATAGTGGAATTTTCTCAGTCTTAAGGAAGAATGAAATTATGGCATTTGTAGGTAAATGGATAGAGCTGGAGAATATCATGCTAAGAAAAATAAGCCAAGCCCAAAAAACTGAAGGCCAAATATTTTCTCTAAAAAACAGATGCTAAACTTTGGATTGTGAGAGGGGAGTTAGGGGAGGAGAGGGGATGTAGAGATGAGAAGGACAGTGAAATGAGATAGACAATATTACCCTATATACATGTATGATTACACTACTAATGTGACTCTCTACCATGTACAGCCAGAGGAATAAGAAGTTGTGCTCCATTTGTGTACAACGTATCAAAATGCATTCTACTGTCATGTATGTCTAATTAGAACAAATTAAAATGTAAAATAAACATATTTCAGAAGATTCATCTATTTCAAAAATCATTAGAAATGTGGAATAAGCCTAAAGTAAAAGGATATTTGTCACATTTTGCTTTATGAGGGCAAGAAAAATAGAAAAAGAAGGAAAAAAGAAGCCATTGAACGTCTTCTTGCCCTTAGCTGGGAAATCAATTTAGGTTCTATCTTTAATTGGAAAATAGATATATAATATTCACCAGGTACCAGGTACTGTCCATCAAAATCCCTGAATTAGATATTGTTGTCTCCACTTTATAGATACAGTAACTGAGGCACAATGAGGTTAATAAAACTCTTACCCACTGAGATGGAGCCAGACTTGAACCCAGGCCAGTTGGCTCCAGAGCCTAGATTTCAAGTATTCCTGCCTGCATGCTTGGAGGGCATCACAATTATGTTTTTTTGAGGAATTTTTGTTTTCTGTTTGTTCTCTTTTTAAAATTTTGTTTTCTTGTCTTCCTGTGGCTTGCTTGAATTCAATTTTGATTTATCTATAGTGTTTTTGAGAGTTTATGGCAACGCACTGTTGTCAATCTCTGCCAATTTGAATAGTTCCAAAGTTCTCTCCCCAGAGAACATCCTTGAACCATCCTTTCACAGTAGTTCTACTGGTGACAGATTCTTTTCAGGCTTCATCTGAGAACATCTTGGTTTCTTCTTCATCCATGAAGGGTATTTTTTTTTGCTGGTAATGGAATTCCATATCCCCAGTTCTGGTCTTTCAATGCTTGAAAGGTACTGTGCCACTTCCTTCCTGGCTTCATGGATTCAAATGGAAAATCCACCACACTCAAATTGTTATCCACCATAGGTAAGACATCATCTCTTGCTGTTTTCAGAATTTTTTGTCTTTCTTTACTTTTTTAGAAGCTTAACCATGGTACATCTTAATGAAAATTTCTTTGGATTTATCCTGTTTGGGGTTATCTCAGCTTCTTATATCTATAGATTAATGTATTTTGACAAATTTGGGGAATTTCAGCCATGGGTTCTTTAAATTTTGTTTTTTTTCTCTACCCTCTTTCTCCTCTTTCCCTGGACCTTCAGTGACTTAAACATTAGAGCTCTGTTGCAGTCCCACTTGCTGCTGAAGCTCTTTTCATTTGTTTTTTAGTCTATTTTCTCTCTGCCGTTCAGATTTGGTAATTTCTGTGGTCTAATTTTCAACTTCACTGATTCTGTCCTTTGTCCTCTGATTCTGCTGTTGAGTCCTCTCACTGAGTTTTTAAATATGCTGCCTGTTTGATTTTTCAAATTTCTGTTTGGTTCTTCTCTATGCCTTCTGTTTTCTGTTTTTTTTTCCCTACAGTTTCATTTGGTTGAAAAATGTTTATGATTGTTCATTGAAGACGTTTTATGACTGTTGCTTATATATTTTGGACATTTATTTCATCTTGATGTTGAGACCTGTTGATTTTTTTTATCCATTTTAGTTTGTAATCTTTGTTCTTAGTATGATTGTTTTTCAGTTGAACACTGGACTTGTGAAGTATTATAAGACTCTAGATTTTATTTAAGTCTTTCATTTTATCAGGCTTTTTTTTTTTTTTTTTTGGTTACTAGGGATTGAACTCAGGGGCACTCTACCACTGAGCTATAGCCAGTGCCCTTTTGTATTTTATTTTATTTTGATACAGGGTCTTGCTAAATTGCCCTGGTAGGCTGTAAATTTATAATCTTCCCACCTTAGTCTCTTCATCCCTGGGATTACAGGAATGCACCATAGTGCCTGACTCTTTATCAAACTTTACCTCCCTTAAACCATGTAGACAGGATATTAGACAGGCAAACCAAATGCTCCAAGTCATCTTAAAGCCTAGCATTGTTTGTACAATGTCACTTCTGTCACATTCTATTGGTAAACCAAGCTGCAAAGTCAGCTCAGATTCAAGGGGAGGGAAAAAATCAAAATCTACCTCTAGAAGTGAAGAATGGCAAGATTACATTACAAAAGGGAATGTAGGATATGTGGGATGGCTGTGACCATCTTCAATAATAATCTGCTACATTAACAGTTATTTTGTTTTAAGGAATTATAGATTACTCCTTTTTAAAATTTTTTTTAGTTGTAGATGGAAAACACCCCTATTTATTTATCTTTATATGGTGCTGAGGATCAAACCCAGTGCTCACCTGTGCTAGGCAAGCGCTCTACCACTGAGCCACAACCCCAGCCCAATTACTGATTACTCTTATTTCGTACAAGAGTATTCCATACTCTTGTTTCTTTGTTCTCCTATTCTCCTAATTCTTTATATTAAGACTATGTTTCCTTTAATAGCATTTTTATTATTATTTACATTAAGAAAACTAGGGAAAAAAGTCATGTAGGTGCCAAAGTCCACAGTATTAGGTGCTTTGCAAATGGAATTCAACAGCTGTGACCTTTTCTCTAAAAAATGTAAAATGTGAGGTTGGGGGTGGGGTTCAGTGGTAGAGCACTTGCCTCACATGTGTGAGGCACTGGGTTTGAGTCTCAGCACCACATATAAATAAATGAATAAAATAAAGGTCCATTAACAACTAAAAAAAATTTTTAAAAAATGTAAAATGTTTAAAGATAATACTTGAGATGGTTTCATGCTCTTGGAAATGATGCTCTGTGTATGTTTCATTTGGCCTGATCATCCAGTTTAAAGCATGGGACGAATTTGTGTATGTTTGTTTTTGTTTTTACCAGCCATCTCATCCTTGTCTTTATACAGGTTCAGGCAAAGGAGACAGTCTCATCTGCAATGTATTGGGAGTCGGAAGATATCAGGTTCCACTAATGATTTTCCATCCCTCCATATGTCTTATTGGGGATACACACCTGGATCTCTCTGTCGTCATGTAACTACTGTGATCATGAAAATAGCAACTCTATTTTCCTTGATCTGCTATGATGGAAGACAAGGTACACTAGTGATCTATATGGAGAGCAGAAACTCCTGAAGAGATTGGGAATGTGAGAACATGCATGTCTAGTTGGATTTTTTTTTATTTTGAGACAGGTACTGCTGAGTTGCTCAGGTTGACCTTGAACTCTTGAACTCATGATTTTCCTGCCTCAGGTTCCAGAGTAGCTGGGATTATAGGCATGTACAACCAATCATGGCTTACATTTTAAACACCATGATCAAACTACTCTTCAACCCCTGTGAGGGGAAGACTTGAGAAACATCATTTTCTCTATCTATAAAAATTATAAAGCCTTATCGTAAGGGAACGTAGTGGGGTTTTTGGAGTGTTTTCATCTTACTTTTACTCTTCCTGTGACTGTCAGAGTCTTATCCATAAGATAGGAATAGTGATAGCTACACGGCAGAATGTTATGAGTTAGATAATAACATCTATGCTTCAGGTAGATAGAAAGGGTTTTCCAAAAATCAAATTTGATGATAAATGTGAAAAGAGCATTTTAAAGTCTAAGAGACTACTCAAATGTTAATGGTTACCATTTTTATCCTTTTTAGGTATAGCACATGCTATTGTCTTTAAAAACATAGTTTGAAAATGAGGAAACAGTTTTGACATGGTCAGGGACCCTCATGAGAAACAGGACCCCTTGGAACTAAGGGATAAACACCTTTCAGAGGAAATAAGACAGCCATGCTAGATCGCCCTCAGTTTTATGGGTTTAGCAATCATACTAGAAAATTAGGAGTTAAAAATGCTCCAGTCTTCAGGGGTATGGAATGAGATGCCACACTAGGTCATGGACAGCTAGGTGAGTCAACTCAGCCTTCTGAGACTGTGGTCAGCAGAAATGCCAGCTCTGGAAATAATATTAGAGACTTTCCCAGATGATAAGGGCAATTCAAGGTGGTGAGGGAGAAATATATGCATAGAAGAGTCACCCAAATAATCCAGCTGTTACCTTTACATTATGCATATCCCCACATGGAGATTTCAGATGGCAACGAGACACATAACATAGGAAGAAGCATGATGAAAAGGACAGGAGCCATTGAAGCCCCAGCTCTGCATGTGATGACATCAAGAGATGGAGTTCCTGCCTACCATGTAGATGCCATAAAAGTTCTTCCTCTTTGTTCTTTGCTTGCACCAGCCTGAGATCTCCATCCTCCATGGGCTCTTCTGCCTCAGGTATAAGTCACTCTCTTCTTTTCTTTGCTGGAGCCAATGTGGGGTCTCTGCTCCCTGAGTGCTATCTCCCTATTGGCTCTAGCAGAAGTCCCTTCATAAAGCCTTGTCTGTGTTTAGGTTCTTTCTCTGTCCAGTTGTTGTTTCTATAACTGTGGACAAAGAACCCAAGGTTGCTAATGTTTTCATGGAGGGCAATCATTTTCCAACTAGTTAAATGGTAGAGTTTGGCTTCAACCTACATTCTGTCTCTTAGTTCAGTGGTAGTCACGTCACTTTTATTATTCCCAATTATTTTATCAGTTGGAAACATTTTCCATACTTTCTTGATAATAACAAACTCTATCAAGGCTTGCATCAAACTATCAAGTGTGTGGGACTATATGGTGGTATGTTTTATATCACCAAGATCACCACTTAAACCATGAGTCAGCCCATCAGTCTCCACCACCTGTTTTTGTAATGGGAACCAGTTACACTTGTTCATATATGTATTGTACGTGTGTGTTTTCATACTGTCATGGCAGGGTTGCATGGTTATCATAGAGACTGTAAGCTAGAATAGCCTAAAATATTTATTACCTGGCCCTTTGCTGACCTCTGAATTTTATCATCTCAAATACCACAGAAACCGTGCCTTCAAATAGTGATATTCCATAGTATATGAATCACATTGGCAGGTGCTCTTTTTAGCAATTCACCCCCATCTGCATCAAGGTTTAAAAATGGACCCTTTAACTCTCCCTTATTTTCCCCCCAGGAGAAGCTTGGATTCCCTGAACACCGAAGGCATTTATTGTTAGAAAGTCTCTGACCCTAACTTCACTGAATATTGAAATCGCATGAAAAGGACTTTAGAAATCCTGTCCTTTGGCATCCTTACTCAAGGGATGAGAAAAATAAGACCCACAGAAGGAAGGCCATTCCCCTCCAGTTAAGTGCTGGTTGGCAGCTAGATCAGAACCCAGGGTTCCAGACTTTCAGTGGTTAAATTATCCTGAAAACTGAATGAGACTGAATTGTATTTCCCTGCTTGTGGACTTCAGGGGTGAGTTTTCATCCAGCTGTTTGATGCTGGTGAAGAAAAGGGCCACAGGTATCTCCGGATCATGGGGTATTGTCCAGAAAGTTAACATTAGGACCTGGGTTTTGAAGCCTAAATTAACCCACTAATATCTTGTAGTTTTTCTAAGAAAAACAACAAACAAAAGAACAGACTGCACTGTTCATTGTGGTCTGTTTAGCCTTGATTTCCCTCATGGATAAGTGGAGTGTTGATGATTCTATCTGACCTGACATCGTGGAGGTCTCAGAAGACCAGGCCAGGCTATGACAGCTGTTAAATAACAGATGTGAGCTCACCAAGGGGAGAAAGTTCAAGGAGGGTGAGGCTAGGTTATTGCTCTGGTTTCTGAGTGTCTTTGTTCTCTCTCTGCATAAAAAGCACAGTTTTTAAATTTATTGGTTTATCAGTTATATGGAGTTTGTATAGTTCTGTGAGAAAAACCATGTCTTGTATTTGGGGCACCTGTGTCCATTTGCTGGACTTATAGGATTCTTTGGCTCAGTTTGCCCTTGTAAAGAGCTTTGCCCCCAAATACAATTAAGTTTGTCAAGGTCTTCATGGAAAATTCAGGCTAAAAACATCAAAGGTCCAACAGTCAGGCAGGTTAGCAGGAAAGGTCAGGGCAAAGGCATGAATAAGAGAGTGCTATAATTGGACAGGCCTTTGGTTTTTAAAACCAATGAGATTGAGTTTTTAGGAGAATTGAACTTTTGGGTGACACTGATGATACTTAACAGGACTGAGCATGGAATCTGATTTCAGCATTCCTTTTCCGTTCTACTGATAGTAGCAACAACCTCTTTCCTTTAGGGAAGTACCCCCTCCTTAAGCCATGCAACTTCAGCTTAAATCCCAGGGATTTTTCTCCCCTGTGGTCATAGATATAGTTATGTGATCCAAGCCAGGCCAATTTCCATCTAAACACAGAGGCTGATGGGGCAGAAACCCCTGATAGAAATGCAAACCCTATTGGGGGAATTCCCAAATCTGCCCTGGGTCCAGTCTTCCTATGTCTGCTTGTTTGGAATTTTTTTTTTACTTGACTTTGTGTGTTTGTGTGTGTGTGTGTGTGTGTGCGCGCGCGAGCTCACCCAGTATCATCATCATTTATTTATTTATTTTTTACTTAAGTTGGTAGTTTTCTGTTCTGTTGTTTGCAGATTGTTTAAATAATACCAAGGGACACAGAATAGCTGGGCCTAACATATGTTATCTTATATATTTAACAAAAACACCATGAGGTATTTATTAATAATTTTTTTTGCATGCGTGAGGAAATTAGGGAGAGCTAATTTGCTATGGTTTATGCTGGTAACAAGGGAAATAGTTAAGTTTGGAGCTCAATATTGTCATATCCTAGATCTGAATGCAGCGTGCAGTTGAGGGCAGGTGTCAGCAGTCTGGGTCTCAGAAAGTACCTAGGAAGATTCTAGTAAAGCCAAGTACTCTGTAAGGAACAGGAGCCCAGCACCAAAACTACCCCTTTCTTATATCCTGGAAGCAGTATCTCTTCACACAGAAGGGTTAAGTTGCATTGCTCACACTCAAAAATCATTTTGCAAGGGAGGGAACTGAGCTCTAGACATTTCAAATGGATTTCAACACATAACAAGGTCAGATAACTCTAGGTCATATAGCAAGAGTTCGCCATTAATGCCAGATCACGAATCAAGATCAGGGATTGCTGATTCCTTATGCAGCTCTCACTTCCATGATTTCTTCTGGGAATGTTGTGATTTCCCAGAGCAATATAGTGGAGTTGGACAAGATGCACATTTAACTTTTGTAAATTTAAGTTTAAACAGTTGCCAATGAAAGCAGACAGGAACAGAAAAGTGACAAAATTTTAATACTGCAAGTTATTCCATCTGTTAGTCTGGCTGTGAGATGGGAAAGGTGAGTAGAATGATCACAGTGGGTTTTTGGTCTCACAGAGCTCTTACTGTGAGCATCTAACCATGCCCAGTGATCAGGTGTTCTATATTTCTTTATTTTTAAATCATCATCATAGACCCCTTGAAACACACTTGATGTATTTCCACTGACTTCTTATCCCTCCCAAACTCTAGCTGTCTGTTTTGTAAAAGTTATGGAGGAAAAAACTGATGATGCTGGTGGACTTCCTGCAGCTAGTGGTACAATTTACAAGCAGAGATATTTTCAAAGATGTTTTGGACTATGGTTGTTATTTTATCAGTGTACTGATTTTAGAATTTCAGCCCCAGATATGTTGAATCTCCAAGTCTTACTGTAGTGGAGGCAGTAAAATACAATGCAACGGTAACAGGTATCGTCTCTTCATTCAGAAGGATTCATATTCATATGCTGGTTCCATGTGTGAATCTGAACAGTCCTTCATTTCCTCAGATTATAGGAAAATATTGATGCAAAATGTATTAAATTAAGTATTTAAATACTATCTATTAATATTGTTATTAGAACTATTCAAGGAAATTTTAGTGTTGGTGGTGCTGGTGCTACAGAGAGGAGCAGGGATCCACAGCTCTAGAGTTTAGCAATGGAGGATGTGACTCTCTGATATCATGTTATAGACCTTGATCTCTGATTATGATAATTTAGGTGTTGTCTTCTATTTGCTTCACTTATTTATCGCCAATTGCCTTTTTGCATTAAAAAATCTTCCAAGACCTGAATGACTTATAAGTGTGTGTATATGCACATGTTTAGTTTGCAAACCTGTGGGTCAGTGGCAGTTCTGGTCCCCTGTGAGCTTGTTCTTTGTCTATGTTAACTGTGGGCTGGATAAGCTAATCTTAACTGGGCTCTCTTGCACATATGCCAATCAGTTGTTTATAGGCTCCTCAAGGACAGTTTTGGCAATTGAACTTTCCTCCAGCAGGTTAGCTCAGGTTTGTTCATATGGGGGTAGCAAGGTTCCATAAAAGACAAGGAAGCACATAGAGCCTCTTGGAGCTAAGGCTCAGAACTAGCGCCTTATCACTTTCTCCATATTCTATTGGCCAAAGCAAATCACAGCAAGCCCTAGATTCAAGGATGAAAAAGAGATTAATTCTGATGAGATAAACTGCCAATTTATATTTTCAAGGACATAGTTGGAACCATTTTTTTTTTAAATCAAGTTTTTATAAATCTAGATACTTTGGTTTGAGTCAGTGGGGTTTCTCCAGACAAATGTTTGTCTTTCATGGGGGACAACTCAGATTCTCCATTAGCTTAATGGGGACTGACACAGATAGGCCACCAGGATTCCCTTACTCTATTTCCCTCTGACAAGATCCTGACATTGAGATAAAGATTTTTTTGGTGTTGTTGTTATTTTTTTTTAAACAAATAAAGTTCTGGTCCTATCAGAACTTGAACTGGAGAGGCAAGCGTTTGTTTTAGATTTCAAATAAAATGCTCTGCCTGTTTGTTCAGGTACAGATGTGGTTATCTGGACATGACTTGAATTTGCAAATACATTTGTCAATTAGGATTTCTCAAAAAATGCAATTTGCTGCCCCAAATAGTGAGAGAATGGGCTTTCCTTCATGATGGTCAGAAGGGAACACAGATACATACATGGCAGAGCATGTGCTGTTTGATAGCTACGGCATCATGGTTGGTTCTTTTCCTTAGAAATGGCAGGAGTGGTGGCCATGGTAGTGGTGGTGGTCATAGCAGTGGTCCTAGTGTTGTGTGTATGTGTATAAGAATAAAGAAACTTAGAGTGTCCAATAAATGGCCTCTGGACAGAATGGTAGCTGGCCATCACCAGGGAGCAGCCAAGAGTTCCTACAGTGCTCTTGTGCCTGCTGCTGCAGGTGGTACTGGTGCCAATGGTAGTGAGAGGAGGAGGAATCCACAGCTCTAGAGTTCAGGAATGGAGGGTGTGTCTCCATTGCAGAGATACTGAGGACATCACAAATGGAAATACAAATAATACTACTGTTAGTTGCAAACAGGGGTGGAAAATGCAGTTTGTAGCCATGTCTTCTGTTTTATTCCTATATTTAAAAAAATTTATTGAACTGTGCAGAAATATTCAGAAATCCAAATAGATCACAAAATTCAACTTGGTTAATTTTCTTTGTATGAACTCACTATATAACCAGCATCTACACCAAGAAAATCCAAAACATTAAGAAAGACCACAAAGTTTCCTCTTATGCACGCACATCCCAGTCACTGTTATTTCTCAAAATTAACCTCTGTACTGCTTTCTAACAGCATAATCAGTTTTGCCAGTTTTTCCACTTTAAATAGATGGATTCATACAGTATCCTTTTTTTTCTCTCTCTCTCCTGGCTTCTTTCACTCAGCATAATGATTTTGAGATTGAATCAAAGTGTTTTAGTCTATCAGTAGTAATTTCCTTTTCACTTCTAACTAGTATTCCATTGTATCAGATAATTCATGATTTGTTTTCCATTCATGAGATGTTTTGGACTATGGTTGTGATTGTTATCTGTGGATGGCTTTTGATTATTATAACTAAGATACTGTGAACATTTGACATGCAAGTCTTAATGAGAAAAAAATATATATGTATACACACATGTGCTTTTTGTGGATTGAGTAGAATGACTGGGCTTTTTGGCAGGTACAAATATAATATTTTAAGAAATGGTAAAACTTTTTACTAAATGATTATACTATTTTACAGTGCAGTCAAAATACTATAATAATTATAGTTACCCCCTATCCTTGCTAGTATTTTATATGGTCTGTAATTCTGATTGTAGACATTTAGAAATTTGCGTAGCAGTGTGTTCTACTGTGGTTTAAATAGCATTTTTTTTCTGTTGGCTAATGATATTGAGCATCTCTTTATGTGCTCATTAGGCATTTTTATATATTATTGAGAACATATCTAATTGTTTTGTTTATTTTTCTGTTAGTTCCCATGTCTTTTATTTTGAGTTGTGATAATTCTCTGTTTTCTGGATATAATTCCTTTGATAATTGTGCTTCAAGTGTCTTTTTCCAGTCAGTGACTTTTTTAAACCCCTTATTGGTGACTTTTAAAGAGAAAAGGTTTTTCATTTTCATAAATTCCAATTCATCAGTTTTAATGTCTTACATGTTGAGTTTCTTATGTCAGAACCCTTTGTCTACTTCAAGGTCATAAATATATCATTTTTCCCATAGTGTTAGAGTTTTAGGGGCTGAGTCCAGTAGTTCAATGGTAGAGTACTAGTTTAGAGTTTTAGGTTTTACATTTAGATTTATGATTCACTTTGAGTAAATTTTTATTTATGCTGAAAGAATCAATTTTCATTTTTATCCGCATGGATTTATTGAGAAGATTTTCCTTTTTTTCTTTAACTAACTTTAGAAATGTCAAAAGTTAATTAAGCAAATATTCGTAGGTCAACTTCTAGACTATTCTGATCCATTGACATAGATCACCTATAGCAAACTATTTTAATTTCTATAGCTTTGTAAATTCTGAGATCAGAAGAGTTCTCCAAATTTGTTCTTTTCTTAAAAAAAAAAGGTTGAAAATCTGAGACTTTTGAATCTCCAAATAAATTTTAGAGTCAGGCTCTTAATTTCTACAAAAATTCTGTAGGAAATTTATTTGGGATTATGTTAATCTACATATCAATTGGATGAGAATTTTCAACTTAACAATATGAGTCTTCTAATTCATATTGACATTAATTCCTATTAACTTAGGTCTTCCTTAATTTTTCTCTCAATGTTTTTTTTTTTTGTTTCAAGTATCAAGATACTGGATGCCCTTTTAATAATTATTCCTAGGTATTTTATATTGTTTAAAACCACAGTAAATAGAATTTTTAGAATTTTATTTTGCAATAGTTTGTTTCCAGATTAGAAAACATATTTAAAATATAAACCTTGAAGTTTACAACCCTGATGAACATTTTTTATTGGTTCTCATAGTTGTTTTGTAGATACTTGGAGATTTTCTATGTAAAAAAACCCTATCATCTGCAAACAATGACAGTTTTCTTTTTACTTTCTAATTTTGTATAACTTTTTCTTTTTTTCACACCTTAGTTTAATGGCTAGTAGAATATAGAGCAGAAGTGGTAAAAACGGTCATCCCTGGATAAAATAATTCTTGTGTTTACTTTAAGTGTAATGTTAGCTGTAGGTTTTTCATAGATGTTATTTATTATAATTTCTAGTTTATTCAGAGCTTTTATCATAAATATTTTCAAATTATTTTTTGCATATATTGAAATTTATTCTTTTAATGTAGTGAATTACATTGATTTTTAAATTCATTATCCTTTTTACATATTTTTGGGTTTGATTTGCTAAAAATTGCTTAAGAATTTTGCATCTATCTACAGAAAGGATATTCTTCTGTAATTTTCTTTATTACTAAGGTTACTGCTAAATTTTAATATTAACATTATATAATCTCTCCTCTGCTGTTTTTTGACACATTATTTTGTTTTTATGTGGTGCTGAGGATCGAACCCAGTGCCTCATGCATGGTAGGCAAGCAGTCTACCACTGAGCCACTACTCCAGCCCCCTCTGTTGTTTTTTGAAATGTTTGAATGATATTGGTGCTATTTCTTTCATAATTATTTGATATGACTCAGTATCATGGATACACCTTCTCGGCTTGGAGATTTCTATTTTTTTAATATATTTTTTTAGTTGGACACAGTACCTATCTTTATCTCTCTCTCTCTCTCTGTCTCTCTTTGTTTCTTTCTATGTGGTGCAGAGGATTGAACCCAGGGCCTTGCACATGCTAGGTGAGCTCTCTATTGCTGAACCACAACCCCAGCACCTGGACATTACTTTTGAGCAATTTTTATATGAAATTTGCATTCTAAAGCATATATATTCAATTATTCATTTTGCCATTTTTTTCTTGTGTCAATTTTTGTAAGTTGTGATTTTCACATATGTTGTTAGATTGTTAACATAAAGGCATAAGGCTATGACATCTACTTTTTTGTGTGTCTGGTGCTGCGAATGTAGCCCAGGGCTGTGTGCGTGCTAGGCAAGCACTCTACCATTGAGCTACATCCACAGTCCTAAAGTTGTGACATTCTACAATTATTTTTGCAGTGTTTGTGGTGACAACCTTCTTTTTATTCCTATTACTAATTATTTGTGTTATTGCTTTTATTTATTAATCTGTGTAGCTATATGTTTCTCAATTTTATAGATAATCTCAAAAAAGTTTTTAGCTTCTAAGATTTCTCTGTTTTGCTATTTATTTTTTATTTCACTAAAAATTTAAGGTGAAACATTATGTTATTGGCTTTTGAGTATTCTTTTTTTAAATTGTCTTTTAAAGTTATAAATTCTCCTCAAAGCATTTCTTTAGTATTATCTCACACATTTTTATGTGTTGTATATAAAGGTTAGTTTTATACATCAAATTAGTTGGGCTATGATGCCCAGTTGTTGAATCAAACACTAGTCTAGTTGAGGTATTTGTGCATGTAATTAACCTTTTCAGTCAGACTGGAAGTAAAGTAGATTGCCCTTATGATTTGGATGGTCTTCATACAATCAGTTAAAACAGTTAAAAGCAAAAACTGTGGTTTCCCCAAAAAGAAGGAATTCTGCATCAAGATGACACAGAGCCTGAGTTCATAGTCTCTACTTTCCCCTGCAGATTTCAGATGCAATATGGCAACAGGAACATTTACCTTCAGTTTCCAACCTGCCAGCCTGACCTGCAATTTTAGACTTGCCATCTCCCACACCTACATAAACTAATTCAATAAAATCTCTCTTCTTGCCCTCCCTGTTTCCTTTCCTCCCTATCAGTATACATTCTACTGATTCTATTTCTCTGAAGAATCCTGATAGAGTTGTATTTTTGTTGTTAATCTGTTGAAAATATTTTATAATTTCTTTTTACTTCTTCTTTTACCAACAGATTATTTAGAAATACAATGTTTAATTATATATACTTAGGCTCTTTCTGGTTATGTTTGTATTAATTTTTAAGTTGAATTCTATTGTATTCAGAGGATGTTCTTGGTAATATTTCAGTGGTTTAACATTATTATGATCTATTTTAAGGCTTAACATATGGTTGATCTTGGAGAAGGCACCATGAGAACTTGAAAAATTATGTATTCTGCCTTTGTTAGATGTTGCATTGTGTGAATGTCAATTAGGTTGTGGTGTTTGAAGGTGTTCAGATAGCTATGCCTTTCCTGATATTTTATTGTCACTTCACTGTCAATTATTGAAAAAATAATGAAAAAAAATTGCCTCCTAACTGCAATTGTACAGTGGTCTAACTCTCCCTTTTATTCTTCAATTTTTGGCACATGCATTTGACATTCTGTTATTAAGTAAAAACAACATCCATATGATTATCATATCATTATGAAATTTTCTCAGGAAATACTCTTTGTCATGAAGTTAGTCTTCTGGTATTTTAAGATTTTTATTGTGATAGAAAAATAGCCATTCTGGCTTGTTTTTTTGTTTTTGTTTTTGTTTTTGTTTTGATACCAGGGATTGAATGTAGGGGCACTTAACCATCAAGCCACATCCCCAGACTCTCTGGTTTCTATTTTTTAAATTTGTTCTAGAGCCCAGCGCCAGCCAAGCCAGACCCGAGGAGGAAGCAGCCCGGTGCCAACCCAGACCTTAGGAGGAAGCCCGGCCCCGCCCTGTGTGCTAGTCCAGAGGAAGTCCATCGACCCTTAAAACTCATCAAAGGGGGTGTGGCTAACAGCACGGTTCTATGGCTGATCCAGGTACCCGGTTTCCAACTCCCCCACCCTTAGCTGCCATAAATCAAAATATTTCCCACAAGATTTTGGGGGTTGTAGCTATCAACACAAAACAACAACTGTACAGGCACTTGGTTTCTACCTCAGAGACTAGAGTGGGGAAGATACAGGTGGAAGCTCATTTCCTTTCACACTGGCTATACCCACCACCCTGAATACAGAGGCTCAAGCTAGGAATAGACAACGCCACCTACTGGAAGCAAGGAAAACAGTGTTCTGAGAGACCTTTTTTTTTCTCTTTCTTTCTCTCTTTTCTTCTCTCTCTTCCACAACTTCAACATATGTGAAACCAAGAACTGTGCATGAACAACCGAATTATCAAAGTAATATACTATAGAGGAATTGCATATACCCCACCTTCCCCCCATTTTTTTCTTTATTTCTATCTTACTTTCCTTTTCCTTCTCTCTTATTTCTCTTTTCTTCCTTGTTATTTTTTTCTTTTTTTCATTCATATTCCCTCTATGCCACTTTCAATCTCCAAAATTTGCTATCTATACATAGGGTAACTATCTAAATACAGATAGGAGGTTGAGTCTATACATTCTTCCATAAATTACCAGTCTATTGGTTAGAGTTCTCCAAAGGTGCTAAGTTAGTTTAACCTCATACCCTCACTCCTTTCCCTCTAAGTATAACATCCTTCATCTAAAATTAAGTTTTCTATATGCCACCAGATATGGTATGCCTTTTATGAAACTAATGACTATATTCTTAAGTAATAATTAAAACCAATATCTATAGACTAAGAATCTAACTATAAATGTATTAATAATGAAAACTTGTGCTTAGATGATGTACTGTTGATATTGGGAACTGTTAACATTGTCTTTCTCTGCAAAAGAGGGATTTTGGAGCTATACAAGAACAATACAAATATATAAGTGGAAAAACATTAAAACAACAGTTTCACAAAGCTAGAAAGAATCATGAGCAGTATGAAAAGACAAGGAAAGAAAGGACCACAAACAATACAGGTCAATTCAACATTAGATGAGGTAATATCTACAGCTGATGGAATGTCAGACAAAGAGTTCAGGATATACATGCTTCAGATGATCTGGAGTCTCAAGGAAGACATTATACAGCAAATTCAGACAATGAAAGATCACTTTGACAATGAATTACATAAACAAACCCAAGAAGCAAAAGATCAACTCTGTAGGGAGATAGAGGATATAAAAAACAAACAAACGGAAATCCTCAAAATGCAGGAAACAATAAACCAAATTAAAAACTCAAATGAGAGTATTACCAGCAGAGTAGAACACTTAGAAGATAGAACTTCAGACAACGAAGACAAAGTTTTTCAACTTGAAAAGAACATAGACAGCTCAGCGAGAATGTTAAGAAATCATAAGCAGAACATCCAAGAATTATGGGATAACATAAAGAAACCTATACCTAAGAGTTATTGGGATATAAGAGGGTATAGAGGTCCAAACCAAGGAAATGAGCAATCTATTCAATGAAATAATACTAGAAAACTTCCCAGACTTAAAGAATGAAAAAGAAATTCAAATACTAGAAGCCTACAGGACACCGAATGTACAAAATCATAAGAGATCCACAACAAGACACATTATAATGAAGATGCCCAACATACAGAATAAGGAGAGAATCTTAAAAGCCACAAGAGAGAGGAAGCAGATTACATTTAGGGGTAAACCAATCAGGATAACTGCTGATCTTTCAACACAGACTCTGAAAGCTACAAGATCCTGGAACAACATATTTCAAACGCTGAAAGAAAAAGGGTTCAAACCAAGAATCCTGTATCTAGCAAAATTAAGCTTCAGGATTGAAGAAGAAATAAAAATCTTCCACGATAAACAAAAGTTAAAAGAATTTGCAGCTAGAAAACCAGCTCTTCAAAACATCCTTGGCAAAACATTACAGGAAGAGGAAATGAAACATAACAATGAAAACCAACAGCGGGAGGTAGTACAGTAAAGGAAAAACTAATCATAGAGGAAAAACAAATCATGTTAAGTAACATACATAATCAAATATGGCTGGAAATACAAACCATATCTCAATAGTAACCCTAAATGTTAATGGCTTAAATGCACCAATCAAAAGACACAGGCTAGTAGAATGGACTAAAAAAAAAGATGCAACAATATGCTGCCTACAGGAGACTCATCTGATAGGAAAAGATATACACAGACTGAAGGTGAAAGATTGGGAAAAATCATATCACTCATATGGACCCCGGAAGCAAGCAGGGGTGTCCATACTTGTATCAAATAAAATAGACTTCAAGCCAAAGTTAATCCAAAGGGATAAACAAGGACACTACGTACTGCTCAAGGGAACCATACACCAACAAGACTTTACGATCATTAATATATATGCCCCAAACAATGGTGCAGCTACGTTCATCAAACAAACTCTTCTCAAGTTCAAGAGTCAATTAGACCACAACACAATAATAATGGGAGACTTCAACACACCTCTCTCACCACTGGACAGATCTTCCAAACAAAAGTTGAATAAAGAAACCATAGAGCTCAATAATATAATTAATAATTTAGACTTAATTAATATATACAGAATATACCACCCAACATCAAGTGGATACACTTTCTTCTCAGGAGCAAATGGATCCTTCTCAAAAAATAGACCATATATTATGTCACAGGGCAAATCTTAGAAATTACAAAGGAGTAGAGATACTACCATGCATTTTATCTGATCATAATGGAATGAAATTGGAAATCAATAATAAAATGAGAAAGGAAAAATCCTACATCACATGGAGATGAAACAGTATGCTACTGAATGAACAAAGGGTTACAGAAGACATCAAAGAGGAACTTAAAAAATTCTTAGAGGTAAATGGAAACTCAGACACAACATATTGAAATCTCTGGGACAGTATGAAAGCAGTACTAAGAGGAAAATTCATTTCATGGAGTTCATTCCTTAAAAGAGGGAAAAGCCAAGAAATAAATGACCTCATACTATACCTTGAAGCCTTAGAAAAAGAAGAAAAAATCAGCAGCAAATACAGTATAAGGCAAGAAATAATTAAAATTAGAGCTGAAATCAATGAAATTGAAACAAAAGAAACAATCAAAAAAATTGACACAACTAAAAGTTGGTTCTTTGAAAAAATAAATAAGATTGATAGACCACTAGCCACACTAACAAAGAGAAGAAGAGAGAGAACCCAAATTACTAGCTTAGAGGATGACAAAGGCAACATCACAACAGACAAGTCAGAAATACAGAAGGTAATTAGAAATTATTTTGAAACCCTATACTCTAATAAAATAGAAGATAGTGAAGGCATCGAAAAATTCCTTAAGACATATGAACTACCCAGATTGAGTCAAGATGATATAAACAACCTAAACAGACCAATATCAAGTGAGGAAATAGAAGAAGCCATCAAAAGACTACCAACCAAGAAAAGCCCAGGACCAGATTGATATACAGCAAAGTTTTCCAAGAACTTTAAAGAAGAACTAATACCAATACTCTACAATCTATTTCAGGAGATAGAAAAAGAGGGAGAACTTCCAAATTCATTCTATGAGGCCAATATCACCCTGATTCCGAAACCAGATAGACACCTCAAAGAAAGAAATGTACAGACCAATATCCCTAATGAATTTAGATGCAAAAATCCTCAATAAAATTCTGGCAAATTGGATACAAAAACATATCAAAAAGATCATGCACCATGATCAAGTAGGATTCATCCCTGGGATGCAAGGCTGGTTCAATATCCGGAAATCAATAAATATTATTCACAACATCAATAGACTTAAAGATAAGAACCATATGATCATCTCCATAGTTGTAGAAAGCATTCAACAAAGTACAGAATCTCTTTATGTTCAAAACACTAGAAAAACTAGGGATAACAGGAACTTACCTCAACATTGTAAAAGCTATACATGCTAAGCCTCAGGCTAGCATCATTCTAAATGGAGAAAAACTGAAGGCATTCCCTCTAAAATCTGAAACAACACAGGGATGCCCTCTCTCACCACTTCTATTCAATATAGTTCTGGAAATACTGGCCAGAGCAATTAGACAGACAAAAGAAATTAAAGGCATAAAGATAGGAAAAGAAGAGTTTAAATTATCACTATTTCCAGATGACATGATCCTATACCTAGAAGACCCAAAAGGGTCTACAAAGAAAGTACTAGAGCTAATAAATGAATTCACCAAATTGGCAGGATATAAAATCAACACGCATAAATCAAAGGCATTTCTGTATATAAGCAACAAATCTTCTGAACTGGAAATGAGGAAAACCACCCCATTCACAATATCCTCAAAAAAATAAAATAAAATACTTGGGAATCATCCTAACAAAAGAGGTGAAAGATTTATACAATGAAAACTACAGAACCCTAAAGAGAGAAATAGAAGAAGATCTTAGAAGATGGAATAATATACCCTGTTCATGGATAGGCCGAACTAACATCATCAAAATGGCGATATTACCAAAAGTTCTCTATAGGTTTAATGCAATGCCAATCAAAATCCCAATGGCATTTCTTGTAGAAATAGATAAAGAATCATGAAATTCATATGGAAAAATAAAAGACCCAGAATAGCAAAAGCAATTCTAAGCAGGAAGTGTGAATCAGGAGGTATAGCGATACCAGATTTCAAACTGTACTACAGAGCAATAGTAACAAAAACAGCATGGTACTGGTACCAAAACAGGCGGGTGGACCAATGGTACAGAATAGAGGACACAGAAACCAATCCACAAAACTACAACTATCTTATATTCGATAAAGGGGCTAAAAGCATGCAATGGAGGAAGGATAGCATCTTCAACAAATGGTGCTGGGAAAACTGGAAATCCATATGCAACAAAATGAAACTGAATCTCTTTCTCTCACCATGCACAAAAGTTAACTCAAAATGGATCAAGGAGCTTGATATCAAATCAGAGACTGTGTCTGATAGAAGAAAAATTTGGCTCCGATCTACATATTGTGGGGTCGGGCTCCAAATTCTTTAATTGGACACCCATAACACAAGAGTTAAAAACAAGAATCAACAAATGGGACTTACTCAAACTAAAAAGTTTTTTCTCAGCAAGAGAAACAATAAGAGAGGTAAATAGGGAGCCTACATCTTGGGAACAAATCTTTACTCCTCACACGTTAGATAGAGCCCTAATATCCAGAGTATACAAAGAACTCAAAAAATTAAGCAATAAGAAAACAAATAACCCAATCAACAAATGGGCCAAGGACCTGAACAGACACTTCTCAGAGAAGGATATGCAATCAATCAACAAGTACCCGAAAAATGCTCACCATCTCTAGAAGTCAGGGAATTGCAAATTAAAAGCACCCTAAGATACCATCTCACTCCATTAAGAATGGCAGCCATTATGAAGTCAAACAACAACAAGTGCTGGTGAGGATGTGGGGAAAAGGGTACACTTGTACATTGCTGGTGGGACTGAAAATTGGTGCGGCCAATTTGGAAAGCAGTATGGAGATTCCTGGGAAAGCTGGGAATGGAACCACCATTTGACCCAGCTATTGCCGTTCTCGGACTATTCCCTGAAGACCTTAAAAGAGCATACTATAGGGATACTGCTACATCGATGTTCATAGCAGCACAATTAACAATAGCTAGACTGTGGAACCAACTTAGATGCCCTTCAATAGATGAATGCATTAAAAAATGTGGCATTTATACACAATGGAGTATTACTCCACACTAAATAATGACAAAATCATGGCATTTGCAGGAAAATGGATGGCATTAGAGCATATTATGCTAAGTGAAGCTAGCCAATCCCTAAAAAACAAATGCCAAATATCTTCTTTGATATAAGGAGAGCAACTAAAAACAGAGCAGGAAGGAAGAGCATGAGAAAAAGATAAACATTCAACAGGGACAAGAGGTGGGAAGGAAAGGGAGAGTGAAGGAAAATTGCATGGAAATGGAAGGAGACCCTCATTGTTATACAAAATTACATACAAGAGGTTGTGAGGGGAAAGGGAAACAAAATCAAGGGAGAGAAATGAATTATAGTAGATGGGGTAGAGAGAGAATATAGGAGGGGAGGGGAGGAGGGATAGTAGAGGATAGGAAAGATAGCAGAATACAACAGTAACTAGTATGGCAATATGTAAAAACATGAATGTGTAACCGATGTGATTCTGCAATCTGTATACGGCATAAAAATGGGAGTTCATAACCCACTTGAACCAAATGTATGAAATATGATATGTCAAGAGCTTTGTAATGTGTTGAACAACCAATAAAAAATAAATAAATTTGTTCTAGTTAGTTGCACATGACAGTAGAATACATTTTGACACATTGTATACAAATGGAGTACAACTTCTCATTCCTCTGGCTGTATATGGTGCAGAGTCACATCAGTAGTGTAATAATACATGTAATATAGGGTAATAATGTTATAGTTAAAGCTTCATCCCAGGGTTTCATAAACTGACTTCCAGACCACTCAGGTATAATCGAGTCAAGCCTTTATTGAAGCACACCGGTGGCAGCTGACCAGAACATAAAGCTGTTCCCCTGATCAGCCCCAAACAATTGCAAGGGCACTCCTTATAAGCCTGAAAACCACAAAAGGGATGTTAGGGGTCTAGCCAATGCAAGCAATCCAGGTTACAGAAGCGGGACAGTGCAGTCAAGCAGAGGGAAGCCTAACCAATCACAGTTAGCCCAGTCACCCCAGTTCCAGAAACAGAGCCCCATTACCCTAGTTACAGAAACAATACCCCATTAGGTAGTTTTGTGTTCTTAAAGGTTTATTTAGCAAAAGGAAAAGAATATCTTGCCCCAGTCATGACTCTTCTACTTGGCATGGTTGTTTTACAGGATGAAGTCATAAAACAAAATGGAGTCACATTTGCTCCTACTACCACAATAATATCTGTCTCATTCTACCATCCTACCCATCCACACAGTCCCACCACTCCCCTCACTCCCCTCTGCACAATATAAACCTTCTTCCTTCTTCTCTGACCCTGCCCCCACACTGTATCAGCATTCGCTTATCAGAGAAAGCATTTGGCCTTTGGTTTTCTAGGAATGGCTTATTTCATTTAGCATTATGTTCTCTAGTTCCATCCATTTACCTGCAAATGCCATAATTTCATTTTTCTTTAAGGCTGAGTAATATTCCATTGTGTATATGTACCACATTTTCTTTATCCATTCATCTGTTAAAGGACATCTAGGTTGGTTCCATGGTTTGGCTATTGTGAATTGAGCTGCTACAAACATTGATGGGGCTGCGTCCCTCTAGTATGCTGATTTTAAGTCCTTTGGGTATGAACTGAGGAGTGGGATAGCTGGGTCAAATGGTGGTACCATTCCAAATTTTCTGAGGAATATCCATACTGCTTTCTAAAGTGTTTGCACCAACTTGCAGTCCCACCTGCATTGTATAATTTTTTCCCCACATCCTCACCAACAATTATTATTGCTTGTATTCTAATAATACACAGCCAAACTATGTATCTTATAAACTCCTTCTCTGACATTTCTTCTACTGTGTTGTCTATGGATTCTACTGCTGAAACATCTTGGCTTGTTGAGGTGTTTTGTTCCCTTGTTTTTTTCATGTTGTTTTTTTTTGTCTTCCCATCTAGCAGTATGAATCTGAGGCAGTACAGTTTCTACCCTGTAGTTTTATAGTGTCCCTAAAGGCTTTCATCTTTAAAGGGGAGACATATATTAACAGCAACCAATGCAAACAATATATAACCTTAAACTAAATAGCTCCTATTAAGGTGTCCACAGTTTTGTCACATTAAATAGAAATGATGTGTTCAATTATTGTCTACAATATAAAGAGTAAGTTTGCTAAAAGGGTTTACCATTTCTAAGTAAGGACAATGAGGGAACAGAAGTAGTGTAAGATATAATGTTTATGAGGGAAAAGGAGAGAAGATAGAGGTAAAAATTTATAGTAAGAGCAAGGGAGGAATTAATAGTGATCTGCAGTTAGTATAAGAGAAGTGAGAATGAGAATTCAGGGATATAGGTGAGAGAAAAAATATATATACAGTGTTTTTTTTTTTAAGTTTAAAATATAAGGATACACAACAAAATGGTAATATACAATTCAGACATCCCATTCCTCAATAAATTGATGCATGAACATACTTGGATTCAAAGATCGCAGAGATGTGAGAAATAGGGCAAAACAAAACACAACAAAACAAGGAAGCCTCAATGGAAAATTGAACAATAGCTTCCATTGGCTTTCAAAAATTTTTCCAGCTTCCCTTCTCTGCTGATAGATGGGGTTGATTGAAATTTGATGGTAGCTCCAGCCCGGTGGATGCTGGGCAGATTGGGTGGGTGACCCTCTTCTGGTCTTCCCACCCTCAGTAGCTGGCCCCTTCCATCTTAGTGTACTTCACGACTCAGTGAGCTGGAAAGAAACTGTTTTTTTTTTTTTTCCAGTTTCTCCAACCTGAGCTTCCCCCAGGGAATTGCCCTTAGTCTCTGTTGATCTAAGGGCTTGCTAGACCCAGAGTGACCCACCCAAGCAATATGACAGACCCTGGCTTCAGCTTCCCCAGGCTCTGCCTTGCTCTTGTGCCAAGATCTCAATGCTGTTTCCACTTGCAGGGAGATGACCAGGTAGGCATTCACACAAATGAGCAACCCTGCAAAGAGGCAGCCAGATGGCAGCCACTAGCACACCCAGCAGAAAGACCTCAGGTACAACCAGACCTGTAGGTATTCAGACAATAGATCGCCAGGCCCTTGCTGGTGTCCCCAGACTGAGGGGCCCATGCCCTGAGATGGCAGCAGTGGCAGTGGCAAATGTGCAGGCCCTGGCTGGTGTCCCAAGATGGCAGTGGTCATGTGTAACTAAACCTGTGGGTATTGTGACAATGGACTTCCAGGCAGCAGCGGTCAGCAAGCCATGAGTGATCTGCTGGCGGTCTGCAGGCAATCTACAGGCTAATGGCAGGCAATCTGCTGGTGGACATCAGACGGCCGGCAATGGGCAGGCAAGAGGCAGGCAAACAGGCAAATGGAGGACGATAGGCAGCAGTTAGTGAGCAATCTCCACACCCCTAGCTTCTTTTATTTTTTATTTTGAGACAGGGTCTTGCTAAGTAGCTGAGGATGGTTTTGAACTTTTGATCCTCCTGCCTAAGCCTCTGTTCTAGCTTTTTAATGCTTATTATACCCTCCCCCCCATTTCCTTTCAACCTACCTTTGACTTTATATGTAAAGTGTGTCCTTCTAAGGCAACATATGGTAAGTTCTTGTTTTTTCAAAAATCTAGTGTTTCTACTTTTCAACTGGAGTTTTCAGTAAGTAATTAACTTTTAATGTAGCTAGTGATATGGTTGGATTGAAGTCTATGATTATGGGTTTTTTTTTTGTTGTTGTTGATGTTAACTTTGACTTTTGTTCCCTTTTCTTTCTTCCCTACCCTTTTTTTTGATTATTTGGATATATTCTAGTATTCAATTTTCATTTATCTATTAGATGTTGGGTTATATCAATTTATATTATTTTAGTATTTTCCCTAAAGAATGCACTAGACATCAAATTTCTCACTTTTTTTTTTTTTAAGATTCAGTAACCGTACCACGTTAAGTAAAATATAGATTCCTTGTACTCCTACAGGTCAATTTACCATCACTCACCAACCTTTATGTCCTGGTTGCTATGTGACTTTCATGATTATCCGATGAGATAATGTATGGGTTTTGACTCTGAATAGTAACACATGTTTTAAAGAACTTAGAAGGCAAAACAGGTGTTTATATTTATGCAGATATTTATCACTTGTATTGCTCATTCTTCATCACTGAAGATTTTGGCTTTTCTCAGGCATCCTTTCCTTTCAAGCTGGAATATATCCTTCATCTTTTAGCAATTCTTTTAGAATAGGTTTGTTGGTGACCAATTCTAAATATTTCCTTGCTTGATGATGTTTACTTGTATCTTAAATTCCTAAAAGATATTTTCACTATATCTAATAATCTGGATTGACAGTTCTTTTGTTTTGGCACTTTAGAGATGTAGTTCTGCTGTTCTCTGGGTTCTGCTAAGAATTCTGCAGTCATTCAAATTATCCTTCCTCTGTATACAATGCATGCTCTCCTTTAGCTATTACAAGAGTAATTTTTTTTCCTTTATCTGTCTCTTTCTTCACTTTAGAGTGATTATCTTTGACTTTATGCTATATGGAGTTCATTGAGCTTTTTAAATCTATACTTTTTATTTCTTTTATAAAATTTTAAAAATTTGGGAGCATAATTTATTCAAATATATTTTTTTTCTACTTGAATCTTTTGCTCTTCTATTTCTAGGACTCTAGTGGCAGCATTGTTAGAACTTTAGACATTGTCCCGTGGTACTTCTGAGACTGATAATTTTTTTTCATTATTGTTTTTTCTATGACTCATATTCAGTAAATTCTATTTCTTTATTACTCAAGCTTACCAATTTTCTTTCATCTCCAGCTACTGTATGAACTGTTGAATTTTTAGATAATTCCAACGTCTGTATCATCTTGAGCTTGGCTCTTATTAACTATCTTTTCCAATGATTATTGGTCGAATTTTTTATTGTTCTTTACCTATTCACCAATGGGGGAACATTTGATTTCAGACTAGAAGTTCCATCTTTCCTTCTATGAATAGTATTTCTAATTTCAGTTCAGTTGTATGAATTTTTGTGATGCTGCTTTGTGTTAAAAATGCACTGTTTAGGGGTGAGCCCAAGAGGCAGATTCATACTCAGAAAAGGGAATCCCTCTACCAGGTCTCTTCTGTAGGACCTCTCCTATACTTCCCAGCTTTGTTCTCTGGTGAAAGACAAGATTTCTATCAGAGTTTTTGCCACTGATGCCACTGATCAGCAGAGGAGCTCAGTAATTTGGGTCTGCATTGAGGAAACTCATCCCCAAACTGGTCACTTCTTCCGGATCTGCTTCCTGTCAATAATGTATCTGATTTTGTGTACTTTTCTAGGGTTCTAAAGTAGTTGCTTTTAGTTTTTGTATGTTTGTTAATTTTAATGAACAAAAGAAGTAGACTCAGAAGGGCTCACAGTATGCTAATGAAGTCATAATTCTATTATGTTAATTTAAATCTCTTTCTTAACCCATGGATTATGATTTAGACACACATTGCTTAGTTTCTAGGCACTTGAAGGATTTTCTGGTTAACTGTTTTGTTGTTGTTACTGACCACTAGCTTCACTCCGTTTTAATCAGAGAACATACTAAAAGTAATTTTAACTTTTTGAATTTTTTGGAGGCTTTTCCATGGCCCAGCATATGAGTTAATTTGGGAAAATGTTCCACTTTCATTTGAAATTAATGTTAATAATGCCTTTATTGGGTGTGCATACAACACACACATCCACATCCACTTAGTCAATCTTATTAATTTTATTTTCAGATCTTCTATTCTTTGATAATTTTGTTTGTTTGTTTCCCATACATCTATAGCAAAAGCTGTGCTAAACTCTCAAATTATAATTATGAATTTGTCTTTCATTATGCTTTGCTTTATACATTTTGAGTCACTATTAGTGATGGATATATATTGGATTAGCTCCTTTAGCATTATGAAATGCCCCTCTTTACCTCTTAATACTTCCTGCCTTAAAAACCTATTTAATATTTGTATAGTTATACCAGCTTGCTTTGTTTGGTTCTCTATGTTATATCTTTTAGAGGTTACTCTAGAGATTACAATATTCATCTTTGATTTAATGCAGTATAATTTTTGACTTTAATTAGTCTGACAAAAGTTGACAGAACCTTGGATTCTTTACCTCTATCCCCTCACCTTTTGCATTATTGTTACTTAGTCGACATATATTTTCGAATGAATGAAGTTGTCAGGTTATGATGCCAAGTATTCTGGATTGTCTACTTAGAAATCTCTGGTAGATTGTATTATTGTTCCAAAATGTTTGCTTCTTTTTCCATAAAAGATGATTGTATATCCATGTCATTTGCCAAGAGGATTGCAATTCTTCCCTTTGGAGGAATATACCTGTTTCTCATTGATGTGGAACTTGATCACGTGGATTGCTTTTGCCAATGGGATGTGAGCGTATATCTTGTATGCCATGTTCAAGCAGAATCATGTGGTTTGGCTTTTTTCTTTGCCCAAAGAATCATATGTCCCAGATAAAGTCTACTTAGTCTAATGTATATCCAGAAGGAAAAGAGCCAAACCCACTGAGATTCTGGAGTTGTTAATTAATGCAAAGCATGTAGTGAAAAGGTATTGTTTGTAAACTTAGAGAACCATTTATCAGGTTCTGGTTTTGTTTCTGTAAGTTTCAGAAACTTAACCTTAAGGACACATTGAAAATTAAAAAAAAAATCCACTGCTGAGCATCAGACTTCTAAACTCATAACCCTGCTATATAGGATCAAACTCTCATTTTATTAATTTATTTGTAGAAATATAATCTGTAAGAATTGAAAAACTTAAGCCACCATGGATATCTCCTTATTTCTCTTCAGTAAAATCTACCGGGAAAACCAAGATATAATTGGAAGATTGCATAGCATGATGTGGTCAACTGAGTAAGTTCCAAACATGTCCATTTCCTCATTGCTGAACCTGTGTTTCTTTAGTTGTTAAAAGAGATTTTTCAGATGTGATTATGATCTTGAGGTTGGGAGATTTCTACCTAATTTAATTAGGTGGGTCTTTTGTAATCACAGGGGTTCTTGTAAGAGGGACAGGAGATCAAATTAGAAGAAGGCAATGTAAAACAAAAGCAAAGATTGGGGTGCAGTGACGACAACCCAAGAAATGCTGGCAGCAAACAGAATCCAGAAAAGGCAAAGAAGGGATTTTCCCATGAAACCACCAGGAAAAAAAAAAAAAACAGCCTGCTGCTGTTTTAATTTTATTCTATTTTCCAGAACTGTAACATAATCTATTTGTGTTAGAAACGTCTAATTTATGGAAATTTATACTAATTGAAGACTATACACTTGAGATCAATAAAAGAAATAGAAATGAAATAGTTAATGAAATTGGCTCTTGATAGTTTGATTTATTCACATAATAATAGGGATGTACAATTAAAGTCTACTGGATACAACCACATAAAATGTGAATACACTATTTTCACCTGACTTTGCGAAGTTCTTTTAAATTCTACTTTAGCAGATCTATCCATTCCTAATTGTCATGATCTTTCCTTAAATGTCTACTCTATTCATATAGGTCTTAAGTAAGTTGTACTTTTATGATAACAATTGTATCTTTGTGGGTTTGATTTTGCATAATTTAATTTTGATCGATTTTATTTTGATTTAAAATTTCACTCTCTGAGGTCAAACTAATTCCCATTCTTTCCAAGTGATTTGGTAGGCCCTTATTCTGGACTCCAAACACCCAGGCTACTTTACAAGCCAGATGTTTATATTCAAACACAGAAAACATTTCCTGAACTGCAAAATATCTTATTCATCAGGTAAAATAGAAAGCTTGGTCCCTAATAGCTATCTAGGTAATATTTATGCAGACAAGGCAGCAATAAACATTTATTTAGTTAAATATGAATATCCTTTTTTTTCTTATTTTTACTGTTACAATGTAATAAATTTTACAATAAAGATAAAACACAAATTTTCTATTGCTCATTAGTGTTGCCTTTATAATTGTGACATCATTCCTATTTTTGTCATAATTTAATTTTTTGACATGTAAAAACTGTATGTGTATATATATGTAAGGTTAAAATTTGAGGTTTGGTTATACATTGTGAAATGATCACTGCATTCCAGCTAATTCACATATCTACATAGTTATCATTTTCTGTACCTTAAATGAGGAGAATTTACAACAAAAATTTGAAGCATATAATGTTATGTGTTCAATCCCATAACTTTCTGTTGTTGTACAATGGAGTGTTAAAAATGTTATTAAACGGGCTGGGGATGTGGCTCAAGCGGTAGCACGCTCATCTGGCATGCGTGCGGCCCGGGTTCGATCCTCAGCACCACATACCAACAAAGATGTTGTGTCCGCCAAATACTAAAAAATAAATATTAAAAAAAAATTATCTCTCTCTCTCACTGTCTCTCACTCTCTCTTAAGAAAATGTTATTAAACACAAACTCCTTAGAAAATTTACAGAAATGCCTGATAAAATAATTATACTGACAATGCCAAAGCTCTGTAGTTTGTGTATATATACTGTGTGTGTTCATTAGTGTCCCAAAGTAGACTCAACTGCTTCCTTTTAATGCTAGATTCTTATATTTCTTTGTATAATCTCTGAATTTTAATTGTGTTCTTTTCAAAATGTATTTGCATTTTTAAACTTGTTTTGTTTTTCAAAAAGAGTAAAATGAAAGATCTTTTAAGCAGAGGGCTTCCAATGCTGGTAAAACTGTGAGGAAAAGAAGCATAAGAACTTTTGTGTATGTTAAAGATTATTCATGGAGAGGGAGGGGTCTTTTAGTAATAACTTCTGATTATGAGGAGCAGTCTCAAAGTTGAGAGATTAGCAAAGAGGACTTGAAAAACAGTCTGGACCTCAGAAGGAAAAATTGCAATTAGAGAGAGAGACTTTATTTATATATTTGTTCGGTTCTTAGAAGCAAGCCAAGGAGGATGAGAAATAGAGGCAGGCTGTGCAGCCTGAAGTCAGTCTAGTACGATGGAGAGCACCTGGGAGAGGTTGGGAGAAACCTAAGCCAAATGCTATGGATCAGTTTCAGGGAGTGGTGTTAGGGCTGGCTCAGAGGAGTCAAAACCAATCTTTTCTATCATTGAAGTAAATATTATTTGTCAGGCTCAGTAACTAGACCATGGATTCTTAGAGGTTCAGAAACAGGCATCTATGGATAAACTAGACAATATGCAAGTTCCTGAAACTGTTTACAAAACATGTGCAAGTGTGTTTGTAAAATTTTCTAGGAGTTGATTTTCAATAACTTAGATAAAATTTTCTCAGTAGTCAAAATCTCCATACTAAGACTTCCAATTCTAGGCTAAGAGGTAGCTTATGTGCATGAGGCAGCATTAGTGTGTTAAAAGGCATGTGATTAAGGTTGGGCTGGTGCTTGGTGGCAGTCCAAGAAGTTTAGTACCTTTTAAAAACTAAATTCAATTTCAGCATTTATGAAACCACATGCCCACAGCAGGCATTTAAATTGTAACTGAATTGTGCCAACTCAGTTCATTGAATTGGTATAGAAATACATTGAATTGTATAGAAATACATCAGAAAAGCCTTATTAAAATTACAGATCTGTAAGAAAGTCTGGGGTGCTTCTTTGGAATCTATAATTTTACAAACTTTCTGTGATGTACTACTCAAAGAGGAAAGAATAGGGACATTAACATCACTCAGGAACTTGTTAGAAATACAAAATCTGTGAATCACCCCTAAACTCAGACCTACTGACTCAGAATCTGCATTTTGACATGATTACTAGGTGCTTTGTATGTTCACTAATGTTTCTGCAGAAGTTTCACTAAAGCTTGAGAAGTAATTCAGTGAATTGTGAGGCTGAAAGTTTTGTCTTTTTCTTACTTCTCAGTGATGTAAAGGATTTCTAATATTAGTGTAATATGAATCTTTGACTTGGTATTGCTGGTTGTCTCAAAGTATGTTATACATATTTTTGTTTGATTATGTTTTAAAATACAGCTTTTTTAAGTGAAGTAACTTTATGTACTAGTTAAGATCCTTGTAAGAGGTAAATATATACATTTAAATGCTGCTAGACACAAACCTGGTTAATAAAAAAAGAAACAATTAGAAAAACATAGTTTTCTAGCATGAGAACTATATTAATCTGTTTTTGAAAGGGACTTTGAATTTCACTTGATTCTTTTAGAAGCAACTTGGTCATTCAAAACACACATCTCTCTTTGTGATAGCAGAAGACCGTATATCTCTTCCCTGGGCATTAAGTGAGATCTCCAATTATCAAATCCAGAGAAAATTAAAACAAAACAAAACATATTTTTGCATGGACTTGCTCCACTCAGATATAGCTGAAGGATTTTTTAAAAAATTATCCTGCTTCATTCAAAAAGCATCTTGGCACTTCAGTTGTCTTTTTTTTTTTTCATGCTTAGATCAGAAAATCCACAGGAAGATGGAGCACATGTTTTCCTGCTGCACACTCTTCAAATCAGAATGTGATGAACTGGTTCAATTATTATTCAAGAAGCTACAGTTTTTCCTCTCTCCTCTTTGCTTCCTCACTCATTTTTAGTGAACAACAAATATTACATGGATTGATTTAACCACCCCCTGAATATTGTAATCTTCTTTCTGCAGCAGTTTCAACACTGCTGCTTAGTAGAGACCTCGCTCTGTTCTGAACATTTGGAGGAAACAGCTTTTAAATCTAACCTTCCACAGTGGTTCCTATGCAAAAGCTCATCCAAGCTGCTCTGCAACTCAGTCACTGCACCCATCAGAAGAGAAATATAACTTCTCAGCCACAAATTAATTGGGTTGAGTAGAGGTTATTTATAATAGAGAGTAGATTCCTTTCTAATTCATTTAATTTTTTTCTTCACTTAAAAAATGTAACTGTTGGTAATTGTGATCAATGGAATAATGCCCGCCACAAGGGTGTTCATGCCCTAACCCCTAGAGCCTGTGAATGTATTACCTTGCAGGGCAAGAGAGACTCTACTGAGATGGGAGATGGTTCTGGATTATCCAAGTAGGTCCAAGGTAATCACAAAGGCCCTTATAAGAGTGAGGCAAGAGGACAAACAGTAGCAGACCTAAAGACAGAGACAAGAGTTAGGAGTGATATGAAGAAGGAGCTACTAGCCAAAGAATGCAGGAGGACTTTGGAGGCTGAAAAGGCAGGGAAATAGATTCCCCATTGTTGTCTTCAGAGGGAACCAGACTTGCTGACACCTAAACTTTAGCCCACTGAGATTGATTTTACAGTATGACTTCCAGCACTGTAAAATAACAAGTTTGTGTTGTTTTAAGTTGTTAAGTGTGTGGCCATATATTTATTGAGGTAAGAGTATTTTTATAAGTTATTTAGCATTTTTCTAATATTTTATTATTTATTCTACAATTTTATACTATTTGCTTTTTCAAATTAAAAGTGACTGTATTATTTATACTGCTCGTTCAAAATAATCAGTTTTATTCCCCTTAAAATGATCTTCAGTGTTTCATACCCTAAGTACAACCATCATCAACCCGATGGATGTTGAGAAGGAGGTAACCAGCCCTGAAGGGCAATGATTAGATTATGATTTGATCTGAGTTAACCGTGCCTGCCTTCTGCATCTGGAGCAGAGCTTGACATTTGCATGGCAGTTTTTCAGTGGCTTTTGTGTTCCCATTTGCTTTTGATAGTCAGGTGTTTATGCAAATCCTAGTTCTGTCACTTTTTTATTTTTAATTGTAGATATGGATTTTTCTAAGATTTGGATTTCTTATATATAAACAAGGATCACAAGGTATTATGAAAATTATCTTAAATGAAAATAAATGCAAGCACTTAGCATAGTTTTCACTATGTAGTAAGTGCAGCCTACTCAGTAAATGGTAGTTGTTGGTTGGTTACGATTGCATTAGACTTGGAGATGGTACTCTGAAGTTTGTTCATTATGATAACCTCTGACATATGGTCATGTATAATCCTAGGTAATATAGGTAATAAGAAATCTGAGGTTGATCAATCAACCAGTTAAAAGGCATAAACATAAAGGTTCAGAGAAAAGGTGTCTAAGTGGTGCTTATTCTCACTTGAAATCCCAGTGTTATCCTAGGAATGAAGTGTATCCAGCTCTGTTCTACAAGTGACAAAAGCCACTCCACAGTATGCTGGGTGTGCTTACTGTGTGGGAGTTGGTTTTTATGCTTATATTAATCTCCTAGCAAAAGATAGCACTCTGTCTGAGTTCATCTTAAAAAAAAAACTGAATGACTAGAAATTTGTTGATGCAAAAAAAATGTGACAATGTTAGATATAATTATGCAATTTGCCAACTGAGCAACTGAAGATCACTGCCTAATTTTGAGAGCATTTTTAATGTTTTATCTCATGTGAAGTAAAGAGGAAAAACATTTACTAGCCCATAATAAATTCATCTATTGCTCTCATTTATGCAATGAAGGCATAAGTGTTCACAGACACCTAGAAGATTCACAGAAAAGAAGGAGATCATTTTTAAAATGCTGCACCATATGAGTCTCTCAATCTTTAAGTGGGTGTTGTTCTGACTAGGATGTTTGAGCATGCTAAATCTCATTATGTTGCTTTTTTATGTTGCCATAACTCTAGTGGAATTACAGAACAGCAGTGGATCAGAATTAACAGGACTGGGTTCTTGTCTGAGTTTTATCATCGCATGTTTTATGTCATAATATTAGAACTTTAACTGATAAACATAATCATTCCCACCTTTTTTTAATTTTGAGGAGAATAAATTACATAGAGCTTAAAAAAGAACTTGCTCAAAATCACACAGTCATAGGTGGCCAAGTCAGGATTCAACCCAAGTTGTTTCACCTCCATGACCTTCGTTCTTATACCAGTTTATTACCTCTACAAGTCCTAGATTCTCAGAACTGACCCAATTAATTGTGATAGACAGTAACTGGGGTGGGGTTATGGGGAGAGGAAGGCTTTGGGGCTTGGTTGTCTCCTACTGTCAAATGCCCTTTCCTAGTCTTAGTGACAATAGATATGACAGCTGTGTTACTGACAAGCAGCAGCAGCTCCAAGGTCAAAGAAGAATAGATCAAGAGGGAATAGTTCTAGCCAGAGGATAACACAATACATAAGCCACTGAATCTTAAACCAAAGCTAATAGTCAATATCTATGCTGGGCTGATTTTCCATGGACTGACAGGACTTAATAAATAAAACCAGGTGTTCACTAACAAAACTGTTTTCATTCTTGCCATGTTTCTGTTCCAGTAACAAAATATGTGTGTGTGCACACACATTATACACACAAGTTCAGACAGATGATCAGCTGGAAGACTCATAATCAGGAATCTAACTTGCATACTGAAGAGGCAGGATTGAGTAAATTTGTGACTCTCAACACTGGTTACATATTATAGTCACCTTGGGAGCTTTAAAAAACTATGAATGCCTTGGCTCCACCCCAAGATGTTCTGATTTAATTGGAGCCCAGATATAGGTAGATTTTGAAAGCTTCCCAGCTGATTTTTAAAATATGTCCAATTTGAGAACCTTTATATGAATCATCCCAAGCAGGCTTTGCATTGATTTCTCCGTGGGGAAAGAGTTTCTCCCTGGCAGTGTGGCCTAGAAATGAAAATCTCAATGGAGAGTCCTGCCTTGAGATGGGACTGGGATATTTTCATTCTTCTTACTTCCAGATTGTGTCTGTTAGCCTCACTCCAATGGCCCTTCTATCACAAGATTTCACCACCTTGTCAGGAAGTCTCATGAGCCCCTAAGAGGCAAGAAATGGAGGTGACAGAATCCCACCATATCTAGTACACAGTAGGTCTTATTACATGTTTGTAGACTGAATGCAAGAAGAGAGGGGATATTCTATTTACATTAGAGTTTTATCTACTCAATTTTCCCTTTTTGTGTATGAAAAACCAAGACATCTTTTTTTTCCATATCAATGCTAACTTCTAGAATAAATGGTCGCTTCTACATTTTTCGACATTTTCTATAATCTTTTCTAGAATGCATCTCCTGCTATAAATAAATACAATCAAATAAATACTTATTGAGGACTAATTATTACCACACTGATATGAGGTGTACCCCAAAAGCTCATATATGAGAAAATTCAAGAAGGTTCAGAGGTCAAAGTATTAAATGATGAGAGTTGTAACCCAATTAGTGTATTAATCCCCTGATAGGGATTAAATGAGGCAGATAGGGTATAGCAGGAGGAGATAAGTCAGTGGCTGCATGCCTGTGGGGTTTATATTTTCTTTTGGTGAGCAGAGCTTTCTCTGCTTCCCAATTGCCATGTCCTGAGCTGTTTTTCTTTCCTTTTTGCCACGATGATCTGCATCATCTTGAGCCCAGAGTAACCGAGTTGGCCATCTATGGACTGAGACTTCCAAAACTGTTAACTCCAAATAAGCTTTTCCTTCTCTGTGTTGTTCTTGTCAGGTCTTTTGATCATAATGATTCACATTGAGGTAAATATCTTGGGTAATGGATAAATAAGACAAATTGTATGTGCTCCCTCCTCAAGGGTTCATTGCCTTATAGATGGAGATAAATAAAATTCATAAAAGTACAAAAAGTTATAGATATTTTAATGGCAACATATAGAATTGGGGTAACAGAAGAGAGGAGTTTTTCCCCTGGGAGAGTCCTGAGGGAGCCTTCCTTGGACAAGGTGAAACCTCAGTGTTCACTTTGTCTCCCTCATGCTCCATCAAGGACACAGACCACTCAGAAGTTGTCAAACTGCTGGACTGAGTACTTGAGGGTATGGCACTAGATACATGTCCATCTTTTTTGGAAGAATGGTAATCAGACACACATCACTGTCTTTGCAGTGAGTTGCAGAAACCATAATTGTCCTCCAGTTTGGAGGGGGTGGTTAAGCTGATTGACATTAGGGAATTTGGTGACCTTCAGTCTAGAAGTGAACTGATGATGGCAGAAAAGAGGAAAGAGGATCTTCTAAATGGAAGAAGTCAGAACATGAAGGCCACTTTAATAAGCAACTGGGTTAGAAAATCCAAGCTTCTAGAACTAGGTGGAGAAACAGCCTCCATCCCACATTTCTTTGTCTACTGAACACAATCAACTGATGGTTAGTGACACTCTATGTGCTGATAAATATTGATACAGAGTTAGAAGATTTTAATTGCTTATATTTGTCTGATCTAATTTTCTACAAGCACCAAGATGCTTAGAAAGACCTGATTCTTTGGAAGCAGCAAATGGTGAAAGTATACATGGAAAGTATGGGCAATCTGTATATGGGGTAAAAATGGGAGTTCATAACCCACTTGAATCTAAAGTATGAAATATGATATGTCAAGAGCTATGTAATGTTTTGACAACCAATTAAAAAAAGGGGGGATATCACTGTAGGCGGCTGACTTCCCCTGCTTCTCTTAGCAGCACCCATTCCACCTCCCACTGTGTGAAAAGGGGATAGTAAATTGGGAGGAGAGGGAAGAAATAGCAAAACTTGTTTGAGGGAAGGAGCTCTCTTTTCCATTAGCCTGAGAGCATCCAAAAGGGGTTTTGTCCTATGTTAGAGATGCTCATGACCACGCTTCCTTCATGTCTTTTTGGAAGTCAGACGACTTCCTTTCTTATCCTTGCTAGTAGTCTTATTCATCATCATAGAAACACAGCAGATTAATGCTCTATCAGAGGTGCGTGTGGTAAAAATTTTCTCCCATTCTGTAGGCTCTCTCTTCCATTATTGATTGTTTCCTTTGCTGAGAAGAAGCTTTGTAGTTGGAATACATCCCATTTATTGATTCTTGATTTTATTTCTTGTGCTTTAGGGTTTTGTTAAGGAAGTCAGATTCTAGGCCAACATGGTGAAGATTTGGTTCTACTGTTTCTTCTATTAAGTGTAGGTTCTCTGTTAGAGTGCCTAAGTCTTTGATCCACTTTGAGTTGAGTTTCATGCAGAGTGAGAGATAGGGTTCTATTTTCATTTTGCTACATGTGGATTTCCAATTTTCCCAACAGAATTTGTTGAATAGGCTATCTTTTCTCCAGTGAATGTTTTTGGCACCTTTGTCTAGTACTACATAACTGTATTTATGTGGATTTGTCTCTGTGTCTTCTATTCTGTACCATTGGTCTATGTGTCTGTTTTGGTGCCAATACCATGCCATTTTTGTTATTATAGCTCTGTAGTATAGTTTAAGATCTGGTATTGTGATGCCTCCTGCTTGACTCTTCTTGGTCAGGATTTCTTTGTCTATTCTGGGTCTCTTACTCTTCAGTTTATACCCAAAGGATTTAAAATCAGCATACTATAGTGACACAGCCACAACAATGTTTATAGCAGCTTCACTCACAATAGCTAAACCTTGGAACCAACCTAGGTGCCCTTTAACAGATGAATAGATAAAGAAAATGTAGTATATATACACAACAGAATATTACTCAGCTATAAAGAAGAATGAAATTATGGCACTTGCTGGTAAATGGATGGAGCTGGAAGATGTTGTGCGAAGATAAAGAAGCCAATCCCACAGACTGAATGTTTTCTCTCATATGAATGCTAATTCACAATAAAGGGCAGAGGCTAGGAAGAACAGAGGTGCTTTGTATTAGGTAGAGAAGAGTGAAGGGAGGGGAGGAGGGGCTTTGGGATAGGAAGGGTAGTAGAATGAATCTGATATTATTACCCTATGCACGTATACGACTACATGACCAGTGTGATTCTACATCATGTACAACCAGAATAATGAGAAGTTGTATTCCATATATTTATAATGTGTCAAAATGAATTCTACTGCCATGCAGAACTAAATAGAACAATAAAAAATAATGCATAGACAAATATGAGTTAATATATACATTAAACATAGATTAAAATGTATATTGCAGGAAAAAAAAGAAACACAAACAGAACCTGATGGAATAAACTTCTGATGGTGGAACTTGAGATGGGGCATTTAACAGGCAAACACACACTGTTTTTTTTTTTTTTTTTTTTTCCTGGAGAGGAACCACTTAGCCGGTGCCTCTCTGCAACACAAGCTCTGAGCTCTTACTCTGTGTAAAACAAGCTCTGAGCTCTGATCATCGAAATCATTTTGTTTTTGGAACAAAGTGGCCATAATTTCATGTAAGAGCTGTTTGCTTTCACAGTCACAAGCAAGCAGTTACCTTGGCAACCGCATTTGAAAAGGACAAAGGCCCAGGGAACTTTTGTCTCCCATTGAAGTGTGTGGAAAGGCTCTACCTCAGCTTGCCTCTGCTTACTGCTCTATTAGCCTCTGTCACTCCTTCTGTGGCCATTTTAGAAGCTGAGCTGGACATGGGGCCGTAAACTGGAGCCTCAACAGAGCCCAGTATCAGACAAGGTGCAAATTGGAAGGACCTTGGAGGACAGTTGATTCAGGGAGTTTTCTGGGTGATCCCAGATGGAGAGATGCTCACTGCTCATTGTAGTCTCTTACATTTGGGTTGGATCTGATGGTTAGGATTCCTCCAGGAGCTGTAGAGGGAATTCTTACTCTGAGCTGACATTTTACGGGATCTGCTTCCCTGAATATTTTTTAACCCTCTGACTTTGGTTTAGCGCGATCTTTCGGTCTCTTCTCCATGAGGATCCATCAGATATTTGGGAATAGGAGATATATTCTTTCTGGGATTTCTCCTTTTCTTCCCTAGTTTCCCCTTGATTCATTACCACATGTATGATTTAAGAAACTCTCATTATCTTTAGTGCTTCCTTCTAGAATTTTTCAGGTTTTTTTTTTCCCTAGATCTCTTTTTAAATCTGATTTCCAGGACACCTTATACATGTGCTTTGTCCCAGTCAGGGTACAATAAAATCACCACCTTCCTAGATTTGGTTATTATTATCCCACATATTGTCTAATAATTAAACTTTCATAGGTACATCTCACAGCTTTCTCTACCAGAACCAAGGAATGGATTGATCTGTTTCACTCATTTGTGACCAGAGAGTCTCATTTTCTACATCACTGGAAGGAGGTGGACAGACTATTTTGTATAAAACATGAATTAAAATGATATTGCAGCTCCCATTAACCAGTGTATTTTATGTGAAATGCTTCAACGTAACATACTAAAATGTCCGCTTGCCCACTAATATACCTAGTTCTTATTCTCCTGATTAAAAATAAGCATTGCATCGTTGACCTCAGGAATATGTCTGCTTTGTGACTTATTGACAAAATGTCCCTCACTGTCAAAGAAGGAAATAGGACAAAGACAGGAAAAAAAAAGTCAAACAGGTACTTGACTTTCAGCCTCCATAGATGACTTTCTCTTAGTATCTCAGAAGGGAACCAAAGAAGGGACACTGGGAGACATGTGAAGTGGGGTTTCTTTTCCACACTGAAGTTGGAGGTCAGGATAGGGAAACTGATGTAGTCTACTCTTTTCCTTAAATCATTGCAATGGTTTAAATATGAGGTGCCCCCCAAGGGCTCAGGAGATAATGTAGGAATGTTGAGAGGTGAGATGATTAGTGTATTACAGCTACAAACAAATCAGTGGATTAATCCATTTAAGAGATTAATGATTTAAATGGACTAACTGGATGGTAACTATACATAGGTAGGCAGTGGCTACAAAAAGTAGTCACAGGGGGCATACCAGTGGGGTTTATATTTTGTTGCCGAATGCTTTTACTCTTTGCTTCCTGTGTGTCAGGAGCTGAGAAGATTTTCTGTCCCATGTGATTCCTCCATGATGTTCTGCCTTACATGGCCCCAGAGCAATAGAGTCAACTGATCATGGACTGCATCTCTGAAACCATGAGCCTAAAAGAGACTTTTCTTCCTCTGAGTTGTTCTGGTCAGGTATTTTGGTCACAGAGACCAAAAAATGACTATCACAGTGAGAGTCTCATAATATGGGGATGGTATAATATGGCAAAAGAACATTCAAATGGAATTAGACACCAACTCTGAACTCTTGACTCCAGCACATATTAGCTGTTAGCTCTCTTAAAAATGTTTGTAAACTGAGATCTGTCTGTACACAGAGAATGCTGTTGATGATAACCTCATTTATTTTATTTGGATTGACATGAGATATTATATGTAAAATACCTAATTTGAATGGCCTACATAGCCACTTGATATACATTAATTTCCTTTCTTTTAAGATTCTTTTCTGAGATAAGTCAAGCAGCAATCCCCAGTTGAGGTTTTTTTTTTTTTTTTTTTTTTTTTTTTTTGTAAATCTGATATTACCCCCTGTGTCAGTGTTAAAGACAATTTCAGGCACTGTATTGAATGGGGAGGAGTAAAATTTTCTTTCTTATTCCCAATAAACTTATAATCAAGTGGGGAAGACAGAGTTACTTCATAAAAGAGTAAACAGAGATATTGGAGCAGGGAAGAAAAAAAAATAGAGAGTTGTCTGTTTGGGAGGTTTATCTTGAAGAAAGTCATAGCTAAACTAATCCTTGATGAGCACTAGGAGTTGGATTAGCAGAAATCATAGGGAAATCCGAATCTCATGTGGGAGAAGTGACAGGAGCAGAGATGGAAGAGTGGTGATGGGGAATGGGGGACACATGTGTCCAAGCCTTTTACTTGTTGTATTAGGGAAACCTCAGAACAGTTACTGTTTACTGAGCACTTGCTAGATGCCAGACACATAGAAATGCTTTGATGATATTTTGAAAGCCTTTGATTTTTTCTCCCATTTTTTTTTCTGTTTTTGATTAAATCAGTCTTGATGAGTTGAAGTAAAAGTTTCTGTATTTGCTATCATTGTAGAGTGTTTCTTTCATTTTCTCTGATCTTGTCAAATAAACTGAGAATATTAACAGCTGTGAAATTTGGGAACACAGTCCCAAGGGAAAGAAAAAAGTCTGTATCCCTTCCATTATACAGCCGCATCTTAGTCCTGAGAAATCACACATGAATCTGCTTTTCACGAAGGAGAGACCCTCAATGAAGAATGCTATCTTGGCTCTTTACAGACAGAACTTTGAGGCAGATTATCTCTTAAGATTTCATCTACCTGGAAATGCTAATTTTATGATAGCCTAGCATCATTTGATAAGGGACAATTGTTTTGTAAAATTGTGGAAAGGAAAAATTTTCTTACATGGAAAATATATCTCAAAGTCATTAAGAGTTAGATATACCACTGGAAATGCTATTGCATAGGGTCATTCCAATTACTTTTGTCTCTTGAGTTTTCACCAAAACAGAGAGTTTGAGGCAAGTTAAGTTTGACCTTTATTTAGAACAAGGCTGTTCTCATGAAAAGGCAACTCCCTAGTTTGTGGGAATTGTTACTGGAGATTGTGACCAGGAATTTTCTTGCGGGTGTTCTATACCATGAAAATGGTCGTGCCTTCTCAGGGTCCTGGTGATGTGGCTAGAGAGAGCCACGTGACTAGTCCAGGCCGTTTACTGTGGTAAGGAGGAGTGGAGTTCTATAATGGGCAGCCCCAATGAATAATACATGATTCACATGAAAGCAACATTATCCAAGGAAAATGGTGATGCTAGACAGCCGCAAATGGCATATTCTCACTATCTGGGAAGTATGAAGACAAAGCAGATGTCAGGGAAGGAGAAGAAAAAACAAGATCTCTTTATTTTTTTTTTTAACAAAAATGGAGCACAACTTTTCATTTCTCTGGTTGTATATGATGCACAGTCACACCTTATATGCAATCATACACATACATAGGGTAATAATGTTAGTCTCATTCCACCATCTTCCCCACACCCATACCCTCTTCTCCTCTCTTCACTCCCCTCTGCCCAATCCAAAGTCCCTCCACTCTATGCTTGGCTCCCCCCTCACCCCCATTATGGATCAGCACTCTCTTATCAGAGAAAATATTTGGCCTTTGGTTTTGGGGATGGGCTTACTTCCCTTAGCATGATATTCTCCAACTCCATCCATTTACCTGCAAATGCCATCAGTTCATTTTCCTTTAAGGTTGAGTAATATTCCATTGTGTATGTATTTCTTTATCCATTCATCTATTGAAGGGCATCTAGATTGGAACCACAGTTTAGCTGTTGTGAATTGGGCCACTATAGACATTGATGTGTCTGTGTCACTGTAGTTTGCTGATATTAAGTCCTTTGAGGATAGACCGAGGAGTGGGATAGCTGGGTCAAATTTTCCAAGAAATCTTCCTACTGCTTCCCAGAGTGGTTGCACCAATTTGCAATCCCACCAGCAATGAATGAGTGTACTTTTCCCTCACATCCTTACTGTTGGATGTTTTCCCCACACCCAACACTTATTGTTGCTTGTATTCTTTTTTTTTCTTGTGGTGAACTTTATTTTTTAATTTTTTTTATTGGTTGTTCAAAACATTACAAAGCTCTTGACATATCATATTTCATACATTTGATTCAAGTGGGTTATGAACTCCCATTTTTACCCCATATACAGATTGCAGAATCACATCGGTTGCACATCCACGTTTTTACGTACTGCCATACTAGTGTCTGTTGTATTCTGCTGCCCATCCTATCCCCTTCCTATCCCCCCGCCCCCTCCCATCTTTTCTCTCTACCCCATCTACTGTAATTCAATTCTCTCCCTTGTTTTTTTCCCCTTTCCCCTCACTTCCTCTTCTTGTAATTTTGTATAACCATGAGGGTCTCCTTCCTTTACCATGCAATTTCCCTTCTCTCTCTCTTTCCTTCTCACCTCTCATCCCTGTTTAATGGTAATCTTCTTCTCATGCTCTTCCTCCCTGCTCTGTTCTGAGTTGCCCTCATTATATCAAAGAAGACATTTGGCATTCATTTTTTAGGGATTGGCTAGCTTCACTTAGCATAATCTGCTCTAATGCCATCCATTTCCCTCCAAATGCCATGATTTTGTCATTTTTTAGTACTGAGTAATACTCCATTGTGTACAAATGCCAATTTTTTTTTATCCATTCATCTATTGAAGGGCCTCTAGGTTGGTTCCACAGTCTAGCTATTGTTAATTGTGCTGCTATGAACATCGATGTAGCTGTATCCCTATAATACACTCTTTTAAGGTGTTTGGGGAATAGTCCAAGAAGGGGAATAGCTGGGTCAAATGGTGGTTCCATTCCCAGCTTTCCGAGGAATCTCCATACTTCCTTTCAAATTGGCCGCACCAATTTGCAGTCCCACCAGCAATGTACAAGTGTACCCTTTTCCCACATTCTTGTCAGCACTTATTGTTGTTTGACTTCGTAATGGCTGCCATTCTTACTGGAGTGAGATGGTATCTTAGGGTGCTTTTAATTTGCATTTCTCTGACTGCTAGAGATGGTGAACATTTTTCGGGTACTTGTTGATTAATTGTATGTCCTCCTCTGAGAAGTGTTTGTTCAGATCCTTGGCCCATTTGTTGACTAGGTTATTGGATATTAGGGCTCTATCTGAAGTGTGAGGAGTAAAAATTTGTTCCCAGGATGTAGGCTCCCTATTTACCTCTCTTATCATTTCTCTTGATGAGAAAAAACTTTTTAGTTTGAGTAAGTCCCATTTGTTGATTCTTGCTATTAACTCTTGTGCTATGGGTGTCCTATTGAGGAATTTGGAGCCCGACCCCACAATATGTAGATTAGAGCCAACTTTTTCTTCTATCAGACGCAGAGTCTCTGTTTTGATATCTAGCTCCTTGATCCATTTTGAGTTAACTTTTGTGCATGGCGAGAGAAAGGGATTCAGATTCATTTTGTTGCATATGGATTTCCAGTTTTCCCAGCACCATTTGTTGAAGATGCTATCCTTTCTCCATTGCATGCTTTTAGCAACTTTGTCAAATATAAGATAGTTGTAACTTTGTGGATTAGTCTCTGTGTCCTCTATTCTGTACCATTAGTCCACCCACCTGTTTTGGTACCAGTATCATGCTGGTTTTGTTACTATTGCTCTGTAGTATAGTTTGATATCTGGTATCCCTATACCTCCTGTTTCACTCTTCCTGCTTAGAATTGCTTTTGCTATTCTGGGTCTTTTATTTTTCCAGATGAATTTCATGATTGCTTTATCTATTTCTACAAGAAATACCGTTGGGATTTTGATTGGCATTGCATTAAACCTATAGAGAACTTTGGGTAATATCACCATTTTGATGACGTTAGTTCTGCCTATCCATGAACAGGGTATATTTTTCCATCTTCTAAGATCTTCTATTTCTCTCCTTAGGGTTCTGTAGTTTTCATTGTATAAATTTTTCACCTCTTTTGTTAGGTTGATTCCCAAGTATTTTATTTTATTTTTTTGAGGAAATTGTGAATGGGGTGATTGTCCTCATTTCCATTTCAGAAGATTTGTTGCAGGAATGCCTTTGATTTATGCATGTTGATTTTATATCCTGCCACTTTGCTGAATTCATTTATTAGCTCTAGTAGTTTCTTTGTAGCCCCTTTTGGGTCTTCTAGGTATAGGATCATATCGTCCGCAAATAGTGATATTTTAAGTTCTTCTTTTCCTATTTTTATGCCTTTAATTTCTTTTGTCTGTCTAATTGCTCTGGCTAGTATTTCAAGGAATAAATTAAATAGAAGTGGTGAGAGAGGGCATCCCTGTCTTGTTCCAGATTTTAGCAGGAATGCCTTCAATTTTTCTACATTTAGAATGATGCTAGCCTGAGGCTTAGCATAGATAGCTTTTACAATGTTGAGGTAAGTTCCTGTTATCCCTAGTTTTTCTAGTGTTTTGAACATAAAGTGATGCTGTACTTTGTCGAATGCTTTTTCTGCATCTATTGAGATGATCATATTGTTTTTATCTTTAAGTCTATTGATGTGGTGAATAACATTTATTGATTTCCGTATATTGAACCAGCCTTGCATCTCAGGGATAAATCCTATTTGATCATGGTGCATAATTTTTTTGATATGTTTTTGTATCAAATTCGCCAGAATTTTATTGAGGATTTTTGCATCTAGGTTCATTAGAGATATTGGTCTGTACTTTTCTTTCTTTGAAGTGTCTTTGTCTGGTTTTGGAATCAGGGTGATGTTGGACTCATAGAATGAATTTGGAAGAGCTCCCTCTTTTTCTATTTCCTGAAATAACTTGAAAGTATTGGTATTAATTCCCTCTTTAAAGGTTTTGTAAGACTCTGCTGTATACCCATCCGGTCCTGGGCTTTTCTTGGTTGATAGTCTTTTGATGGCTTCTTCTATTTCCTCCATTGATATTGGTCTGTTTAAATTGTGTGTATCCTCCTGTCTCAATCTGGTAAATCATATGACTTAAGAAATTTATTGATGTCTTCACTATCTTGTATTTTATTGGAATATAGGGTTTCAAAATAATTTCTAATTATCTTCTGTATTTCTGTAGCATCTGTTGTGATATTGCCTTTTTCATCCCGTATGTTAGTAATTTGAGTTCTCTCTCTTCTTCTCGTCATTAGCATGGCTAAGGGTATGTCAATCTTATTTATTTTTCCAAAGAACCAACTTTTAGTTTAGTCAATTTTTTCAATAGTTTCTTTGGTTTCAATTTCGTTGATTTCTGCTCTGATTTTAATTATTTCTTGCCTTCTGCTACATTTGCTGTTGTTTTGCTCTTCCTTTTCTAGGGTTTTGAGTTGAAGTGTGAGCTCATATATTTGTTGTTTTTTTCTTTTTTTGAGGAATGAACTCCAGGCCATGAATTTCCCTCTTAAAACTGTTTTCATTGTGTCCCATAGATTCCGATATGTTATGTCTGTATTTTCATTTATCTCTAAGAATTTTTTGATTTTCTCCTTTATGTCTTCTGTAATCCATTGATCATTCAGTAACTATTGTTCATTTTCCAAGTGATGTAGGATTTTTCCTTCCTTCTTTTATCTTTGATTTCCAGTTTCATTCCATTAGGATCAGATAAGATGCATGGTATTATCTCCACATGGTATTGTCTTTATATTTACTATGGGTTGCCCTATGGCATAATTTATGGTCTATTTTTGAGAAGGATCCATGTGCTGCTGAGAAAAAAGTATATCCACTTGATGATGGTTGATATATTCTATATATGTCGGTTAAGTCTAGGTTATTGATTGTGTTATTGAGTTCTATAGTTTCTTTATTCAACTTTTGTTTGGAGGATCTGTCCAATGGTGAGGGAGGTGTGTTGAAGTCACCCCTAATTATTGTGTTGTGGTCTATTTGATTCTTGAACTTGAGGAGAGTTTGTTTTATGAATGTTGCAGCACCATTATTTGGTGCATAAATATTTATAATTGTTATGTCTTGTTGTTGAATGGTTCCTTTTAACAGTATATAAAGTCCTTCCTTATCTCTTTCGATTAACTTAGTCTTGAAGTCGATTTTATTCGATATGAGGATGTCCACCCCTGCTTGCTTTGGAGGACTATGTGCATGGTATGATTTTTCCCAACCTTTCACCTTCAGCCTTTGTATGTCTTTTCCAATCAGATGTGTCTCCTGAAGGCAGCATATTGTTGGATATGTTTTTTTTTAATCCAGGTTACCAGCCTATGTCGCTTTATTGGTGAGTTTAAGCCATTAACATTTAGGATTACTATTGAAATATGGTTTGTACTTCCAGTCATGTTTGATTATTTATCTTTTTTTTTTAAATTTGGTTTGTTTCTCCATGATTAGCTTTTTTTTTCCCCCCACTCTCGCTTTACTGAGGTACTTCCCACTGTTGGTTTTGGTTGTTGTTTTTTATTTCTTCCTCCTGTAGTGTTTCCTCAAGATGCTTTGCAATGCTGGTTTTCTGGCTGCGTATTCCTTTAACTTTTGTTTATCATGAAAGATTTTTATTCCGTTGTCGTACTTGAAGCTTAATTTTGCTGGATACAAAATTTTTGGTTGGCATCCATTGTCTTTCAGTGTTTGAAATACATTGTTCCAGGATCTTCTTGCTTTCAGTGTCTGTGATGAAAAATTAGCCTTTCTCTTGTAGCTTTTAATATTCTCTCTTTGTTTTGTATATTGGATATCTTCATAACAATGTGTCTTGGAGTTGGTCTACTGTGATTTTGTATGCTTGGTGTCCTGTATGCATCTAGAATTTGTACTTCCGTTTCCTTTTTTATATATGGAAAGTTTTCTAAAATTATTTCATTTAACAGTTGCTCATTCCCTTGGTTTGGACCTCTATACCTTCCTCTATCCCAATGACTCTTAAATTTGGTTTTTTTATGTTATCCCATATCTCTTGAATGTTTTTCTCGTGGTTTCTTAACCAGTCTTACTGAGTTGGCTAGATTCTTTTCAAGATGATATATTTTGTCTTCATTGTCTGATGTTCTGACTTCTACTTGCTCCACTCTGCTAGTGATACTCTCGTTTGAGTTTTTAATTTGGTTTATAGTTTCCTTCATTTCTAGGATTATTGTTTGTTTTTTTTTAATAATCTCTATCTCCTGGTAAAGTTGCTTATTTTCTTCTTGAATCTGTTCATGTAATTCATTTTCTATGTGTTCTTTCATCGTTTGAATTTGCTGTCTCATGTCCTCTTTAAGATTCCATTCCATCTGTGTAAGGTATTCCTTGAGTTCTTTATTTGACCATTATTCTGATGTCTCCAGGTTCTCCTGTAGATTTAGGCTGTCCTGCATTGTTTGTACACCTTTTCTTCCTTGCTTTTTTATGATGCTCATATTACTTCTGGCTTATAGATTTATTTTGGTTTACTCCTATAGATTTATTTTGGTTTTGTGTATCTCCAGGGTCTCTCCTTTGTGATGGGAGACTATGACTAGAGATGATGAATTTTATTGCACTTTAAAGCAGATTCATTCATTTCGTAAAATGCATATGGATTCTGATGGCATATATCGATCTGCGGTTTGGTCTTGGGACTTATGTTTAGGTCGAGTGATGCAATGGTATAGAGGTTGGTATATCTTGGCAACCTTGGAAAATTGCTCTACTGACAAGGGATATTAACAGCAAAATGGTCCAGAGTATTTGGGAGTAGCTATAGAATTGGTAGCACTACATAACGCCTCAGAACATTTACCTATACACATTTAGTAAATTACACATATACAGCATCATAATGCTTGGGAAGAAAAGTATTAGAAGGGGAGAGAAAAAGTTGCTAAAGAGAATGAGAGTAAATAGGCAGAATTCAAGAAAAGGGAAATAAGGAAATTGAAAAGAAACTATAAAACAAAACAAAATAGAAAAAGAAAAAAATAATGCAGTTTTAGAGTTCGATTAACTTCTCTTCCAGTAGGTGGAACTGTGCCCACTGGTCCAAGCTTCTCCTCTTCTTACGCGGAACCAATCCCTGTGAGGCGGCTCCTCCTCCCCCAGTGGGCGGCTCTCAATCCTGGGTGCCCAGGGCCTTTCCTGGTGTCTAGTCACTTCCCCGCTTTTCCTCCAGCCAGGCCTCACTTCACCAGTGGCATTCACCACAAAACTGGCTACACGTCGCATCTGCCACTCCCAGGAGCCCTATTTTCTTGAACGACTGGTCCCACTCTCTCTGTTTGCCTTACCCCAGACCCTTAGGTTGTGGAGCCCGGAGCTGGGAACCGTCAGCTTATTTTGTCTGCTTCCCTCCGGTAGCCACGCCCCCAGGAGCTGGCGCAAGATTTCTCAGTTGTCAGCACTGGTGGGAGCGGTTGTCGGGGGTCATGCACCGGCTCCTGACTCCCTCCGTCTGACAATCATGATCACGGGAGAGCGGGGGCGGGGGGAGGCCCTTGAGATTTCCCTGGTGTGCAGGGAGGATGGGCCTGGGGGTTACACACCTGTAGACGCTGGTTTTGATGAAGCTATCCCCTCCTCCGAATTCTGGTGAAGTCAGTTTTCTGCCATGATAGTGTCTAATGGGAAGGACGGCCATTCGTTCTCTTTGCCGGTGTGTCCGATGCAATGGGTGGGTCTGGTCCGACTCTCCCAGGTACTGCCTCAATTCTGAGCCCACTTCCTATGGGGGCTCAGTTGGAATCACTTCGAAAGGTTCACAGAGGAACCGAAGAGTTGTTTCTCTATTCTGCTGGAGCATCTGTGGGGCTGTCACAGCAGATTGGAGATGAGACACAGACAATTAGCCAGAGACTGCTCATGGGCAGCCTGAATTCACCTGCTCCTGGCTTTGTGTGGGCTCTGTGGGGCGCAAACTGCTTGCCCCAGGTCCACTTCAGCCCAGCATTGCCAAGTGATCCTAAGCAAACAGCATTTAGTCAGTTTAAGACTCCCTTTGCCCGGGCAGCTGAAGAGGTCACAAAATTGATCTCTCAGCACGCTCCACCATGTTTCAATCCCTGTATTCTTGATAATTTCCATTCTGACTAGAGTGAGATGAAATCTTAGAGTAGTTTTGATTTGCATTTCTCTAATTGCTAGAGATGTTGTTCAGTTTTTCATATATTTGTCGATTGATTGAATATCTTCTGTGGAGTGTCTACTCAGTTCGTTAGCCCATTTATTGATTGGGTTATTTGTTTTTTTTCAGTGTTAAGTTTTTTTGAGTTCTTTATATATCTTGGAGATTAGTGCTGTATCTGAGGTGCATGTGGAAAGCTTTCTCCAATTCTGTAGGCTCTCTCATCATGTTATTGATTGTTTCTTTTGTTGAGAAGTTTTTTTAGATTGAATCCAAACCATTTATTAATTCTTGATTTTATTTTTTGTATTTTAGGAGTCTTGTTAAGGAAATTAGGTCCTAGCCAACATGATGAAGATTTGAGCCTTTTTCTTCTAGGCGCAGTGTCTGAGTTGAGTTTTGTGCAGTGTGAGAGGTAGGGGCTTAATTTCATTTTGCTGCATATGGATTTCTAATTCTCCCAGCACTATTTATTGAAGAGGCTATCATTTCTCCAATGTATGTTTTTGGTCCCCTTGGTACCATTGGTCTACCAGTCTATTTTGGTGCCAATACCATACTATTTTTGTTACTATATCTGTGTAATATAGTTTAAGGTCTGGTATTGTCATGCCTCCTGCTTCACTCTTCTTGCTAAGAATTGGTTTGACTCTTCTGGCTCTCTTATTTTTCCAAATGAATTTCATGATTGCTTTTTCTATTTGTATGAGGAATGTAATTGGGATTTTAATGGGAATTGTACTAAAAATGCAAATCGTTTTTGGCCATTTTGACAATATTAATTCTACCTACCCAAGAACAAGAGAGATCTTTCCATCTTGTAAGGTCTTCTTCAATTTCTTTCTTTAGTGTTCTGTAGTTTTCATTATAGAGGTCTTTCACTTCTTTTGTTAGGTTTATTTGCAAGTGTTTTATATATTTTTTTTGAGGCTATTGTGAATGGGGTGATTTCCTCAATTTTTCTTTCAGAGGATTCATCACTTATGTAGAGAAATTCATTTGACTTATGGGTGTTGATTTTATATACTGCTACTTTTCTGAGTTTATTTATTAGTTCTAGAATGAGAAAACAGGATTTCTATTAGAGTAAACATTTGAAGGATACCAATGTGCAATTAAGAATTAATTTATCCTACTCTACCAAAGCTTATTTTGTGGTATATAGGGTAATTTTGAGGTAACTATCAGTACTGAACCTCATGATTCTATGGAATTTGTATTTTCTACTATGTTTATGTATTTTTGCAATCAGAAAAACATATTAATAGTCAGCATGTACTTAGATATCTAACATTAAAATATAATGGTAAATAAGACAGACATACCCACCCCAAAGAATTTATGGAGAAGACTTTGTTAAAGGAAACTTATTTAAACTGGAGAGGTTATGCTTTACTGCAGAACATCTGATGCATATGAAGTTTCAATTTAGAAGTGAAGCTATATATCATAGTATGTCTATGTCTGGAAGAATTACTCAATAAATTTTAGCTCCTTTCCATTTTTCATTTTATTCCCCCAAATTTTTTGGTATTTGTCATTCCCAGGCTAAGAGACAAGCCCTGAATTATCAGAAAAATGATCTTATGGAGGATTGATGACATTGCTCCTATTTCTTAAGACATAATCAAATTCAATAAATATACTTAAATGATTATCTTCTTCAAAAGCTCAAGGACTTAGAAAATAACTTTGAAACCAGACGTTAAGGATGTCTTACATCCAGGTAAGAGAAGGTATTTGAAGTTGGAAGCAGCTGAATTTGGGATTTTTATTGTACATTACGATTGCAGTCACTTCTAAAGAGATCAGACCAAATTTCTACTAAGTGACTTTTACACCGAAAATAATTATTAAATGTGATGTTCTAAAGGGTTATATTTGAACAAAATTAGGGGATATTTTCCAGGATCACATCCCACTTAAAATTCAAGGCCAACTGTGTGGAAATGTGGAGTCACTATTCATGAAGAAGCACTAAGGATAAATTCAAGTAGTTGATTATAAAGTAACATGAGACCGGCTCAGAGTTGTGTTGGAAAAAAGAAAGCATGAGGCAAGCCCAAGGCTAAAGAGAAAAGGGAGTTGAGGTTCAAGAACATTCTAAGACCAGTCTGGTAGAACAGCTGGGGCAGATAGTGAAGTTCTAAAGGGCCATGTGGGCATTAGAGAAGGCCTGGGGTGTGCTTCCAGAAGAGCATCGCCCAGTATTTCCAAGTAGATTTTCCAATTTAGTGCCTGGAAATAAGAAAAGTATCGGAAGCTGGGTTAAAGGGAGGGGATCTTTTTTTTTTTTTTAAAGAAACTTAGTAAGATAATTTGAAGAAATTACATTTGCTTCTGAAAAATTCCCTGTTTTAAAAAATGCTTTTAACTAGAGTAAGTCTAGAAGTTTTTAAAGAAATGGCCCTTTGCCCTGCATTATCATTACAAGAAAGAAAATATAATCACATTTGCTCTGCCCTCCAGACGTGAGGACCATAAGATCTTTCCTTTCAGAGAGTTCCAATTATTTTATTATCAAGTCTCATTGGTTGCCAGAACCTCGGATTCTTTTTTTGGAGAATGCTACGAAGCGATGTATTTGATTTGGAGCCATGTATTCCAAAGCCTAGTCCAAGTACATGCCCAAACATTCCTGTATTTATTTCTAAAACAATCATTCTGTAATGCAAACATGTTTTGGAACCCAATTTATAATGTCACTGTGACAAATGTAGTGAAAAGAAAACATGACCTTATATTAGCCTCTTTCTCTCTGAGATGCCCTCTCATAGATCTAACTCTGGCTCTTGACAAGTATCTATATTTTTAAGGATTAAATCATATATGTAAAGTATTTTTTCCCTAAATCCTGGCACATAGATCATCACATTTATTTATCAATGGTTGTAATCACCAGCATCAGCATTGTTATAACCATCATTCTGGCTTCAAGTCTAGAATGCAAGTGACATGACAGTGGGAGGCTGATTTCTTGAACCCATGCTTTCTACATGGCAGGAAATATACTGAGAGGGAGGGGGATGCTTATACCTTGGGAGATTGCTCAGTGAGCATACCCCTGGAACTGGCATGCTGAAAATCTCTGATAGCTCTGCCTTTGATGACAGCCTTACAATTGTTAATGAAAAATAGATTATCATCCACTACAGGGGCCAAACCAGAGTTTTGGACAAATTAGGATGGCATGAACTTTGGATGGTAATCAGGTTGTGGTTTGTACTTCTAGTCTCATCTCTTAACTACATTCTTTCTCTTTATCCTGCTTCAGTCAAACTGAGTTCCTTTGAGCTGCTTTATTCTGCAATTCATGTTTCCTGTTACGGCGCTTCCATCTAAACTGTTCTTCCTCCAGCTCTTCACTTGGCTGGATGACATTTTACTTCTATCGAGGGTCCATTTACCTTTCCCTCATCAGATAGGTCTTTCTTAAAAATATAGCTGAAGGTGGTCTCTACCACCTTTTTGGTACTTTTCTCAATTTGAAATCAAACATTTATATTGCGTAGCTGGCCGCTCACCAACTGTTGCCAAGGTAGGTTCCTTCTGAGTCTTCATGTGATGGGTACCAGGGTTTGGCAGGGATAGCATATGACATGGATTAAGGAATAATCTTTATTGTGGGTGGATAAATCTTCAAGGCTGGGATACAGCAAGGAAAGAGAAAGGCACAAGTCTTTCCCACAAAGGTGGTGGGGCCAGGGGGTCTGCAGACCATGAAGGTCTATGTTCCAGGAGAGGAGTCATTTTCCATTATCACTTCCTTTTTCTACGAGGGCAAAAATGAGAGGATCTTCCTCAATGGGAGTATAATTCGGTTATTTAGCCACCTGCCAGTCTGGATTTGAGCACCTACTATTTAAAGGATTTGTCTAGAGAAGCCAGGTGACCAGTTCCTGGGCCCTGTGATAACCATGGGAGGTTAGAGTATTCTCTGCTTGGAAAGTAGGCTCCTGTTTCCATAAAGAAGTATATCAATCAATCAATCAATCAATCAAACAAACAAATAAACAATCAGTTTAAGAAAGTTTTGAGTGAATAGACATGAAGACCAATGGAACAGAGTAGGAGACACAAAGACAAACCCACATACCTACAGCCATCTGATACTTGACAAAGGTACCAAAATAGATGTTGGAGAAGGAAGCTTTTACCAAATGGTGCTGAGAAAACTGGATAGCTAGAGGTAGAAAAATGAACATAGATCCTTTTTTCTTGCCCTGTGCAAAAGTCAAAGTGAAATGGATCAAACACTTAGGAATTAGACCAGAAACTTTGCAACTTCTACAAAAAAAAAAAAAATAGGTTCAAAACTTCATCATGTAAGTGCTGGCACTGACTTCCTGAACAGGACCCAAAAGCACAAGAAATAAAACCAAGAATCAATCAGTGAGATGCCATTAAAGTAAAAAAAAAAATTCTGCCTAGCGAAGGAAATGATTAATAAGAGTGTGGAAATACTCCTAATGAGAATGAGAAAAAAATCTTTTTCAGCTACTCCTCTGATAGGGGATTAATATTCAGATATATAAGGAGCAAAAAACCCCTTAATATAACCCCTCAGAAAAAGAAAATTACCCAATTAATAAATAGGCAAAAAGTAAACAAATTTCTCAAGAAGAAACACAAATGGCCAATAAAAATATGAAGAAATGTTCAACATCTGTCCTGATCAGGGAAATGAAAATCCAAACTACACCAATATTTCATCTTCCTCCAGTCAAAATGTCAATGATCAAGAATATGAACAATAATAAATGCTGGTAAGGTTATGAGGCAAAAGGTACACTTGTACATTGTTGTCATGACTGCAGACTAGTACCATTTTGGGAAGCAGTATGGAGATTTCTTAGAAAACTAGGGATGGGATCAGCATATGTCCCAGACATCTCACTCCTTGTTATTTCCCTAAAAGAACTAAAATCAGTATGTTATAGTGATATAATCATCCCAATGTCTATAGAATGCTAAAGAATGGAATCAACCCAGGTGTCCACCAATAGATGAATGGATTAAGAAATTGTGGTATGTATACACAATGGAGTTCTACTTAGCCATAAAGAAGAATGAAACTATGGCATTTGCCAGTAAGTGAATGGAAATGAGAACATCATGAGAAGTGAAAGCCCAGACTCAGAGACTCAGAGGTTGAATGTTTTCTCTCATATGTGGAAGCTATAGGGAAGGGTAGGGTATCATAAAGATATAGGTAATATCAGTAGTGTAGGAGAAGGAGATTGAGAAGCAGACTGAAGGGTTAGGAAAGGGGAGTCATTGTGAAATGTATTCTTAAAAAAAAATCAAGTATGTGCATGTATAAATATACCACGTGGAAGTTCACCTTTATACATAGGTAGAAAGAACCAATCAAATATAAATAAACAAGCAAAAGGAAGTTTAGCAGAATAGAGGAAGGAGAATGGGGAGGGCTGGGAGAACAGGAGGGGAAAGGGGACAGAATAGTGGGAATCATGAAATGTAATAGAATTCCACGCATGTATGAGTTTGTTGGGATGAACCCAACTACTATGTACAACTCTAAAGCTCTAACAAAAAATAGAAATGATATCATTGCAGTTCTACCAGCAATGTTTAATATGTCCATTTTCTAAAATAGTGCTAATATTACATTATTTTAAATTCGAATCAAATTTTGATACAGAGTGAAGTTTAGGAGCAACTCCTTCTGCTAGGGAAGCAAAATCCATTGACTTTGCTGGTTATCAGGATCCCTGTTGAAGAAATTATGTTCATTGAATCATATGATGAGATAATGACTGGGACATGGTAGATAGTAAATATTTCAATATGTAAAGGAAAGAATTCATAAAACAATAAGAGAAACTGGAGGTTACATGGAATTTTGGGTTTGGAACTATTCAGATGCCAAAAAACATTCTTCTCCACTATCTTGTAATAAGTAAATATCCTATATCCTAGTTTATATTTGGAGGCACTTGTTTATGGCATATAGCCTTAACATCCATGACATTTCATAGTTTTTTTTAGGAACTTGTGGTGATCAGTAGATGTCATTTAGTTTCTGCATGTTGCCTGTTAAGACTTTGCAATCCATAGGTCCCTCAGAAACTCTCAGAAGTAGCTGAATTGGTAGGTAAATTATGCTTTGCCCAAGGGCACCTCAAAAATTCTTCTTATTCTATGGCTCATCTCATTAATAACCTTATGGATCACTGGACATTTGGAAATTAATGGGTTGCTTTCACCCTTAGTTCGGTTTCTTAATGCCAATAAAACATCAGAATCTTTCAGAGCCAATCACAGGACACTGCCAAACCAGCATTTTTGGGGAATAGGAAGTGGAAAATGATGGACTTGAAAGACTTGAGAGATAAAAGTGTCCACCATGAGGGAAGGGAGAAGCAGAAGGAGAATGTACATTTAGTCAAGGGGAGTGGTAGCTCAAGGAGATGAGTCTAATCAACCTACAGCTAGATGAGGCTTAGATACAAAGACATAGGTGTGGTTTGTGGTTAGCAATGAACATAAAATAGAAATTAGAAATTTAATTAGAATTCTCTCCATCTGTATACCTGTGTTTCTGTGAACTTTTTTTTTTCCATTCTCCTCTCTGTCCTTCAGCGTTCTCTGCTTCCTACTCTCTTGGAAGAGTGTTGTTTCCCCTTGTTGACCTAATTCTTAAGTTAGTGCTTCAAGCCACAGAAGAAGCCATTCAGCCATCTTTGTCATGTACTTCTAAATTTCTTTGGAAAGACATGTGATTTGTCCAGCTTGGGTCAGGAGTCTTAACTTCGGACCAATATGAAAGGTTGAAAATCTGCATCATATAGTAAACAATTAAGGGTCAGATCATATCAAGGACTGTCATCCACCTCCAGAGGCATCATATCAGGTCAAAGGTTAGAAAGACTTCTACGGAAGAGGGAACAGGGAAGTAGGGGAGGACTAGAGGGGACCTGACAGATGAGCTGGTACACTCCTCAACCTCTAGCTGCTTTTGTTCATGGCCTATTTTTATGAGGGCCTTTTGAATCAGAATTTCCTAGAGATTCACAGCAAGGAAGCAACTGGAAATGGCTGGCCAGCGTGAAAAATTTAGCATGAAGATCTTACCGCAGTGTCTGACAGGGATTAATTTATTGGTTCAGGGAAGATGTGGTCTTGAATGGCTCTGTGTACCTTCTTTCATCCTGTTCTAAATCCTATGACCAGAGGAACAAATTTGAAGACAGTCTGGGTGAAATTAATGTATCTTCCCAGGGATAGTAATTGCTCCTTCAGGGGCTCAAACAGGATCTTTCTCCCAGTCTCATTTGAAACAGGCTCAGCCGTCCACGTGAGGTGGACCCTGGAATTACCTGGGCCTCTCTTTAATCTCCTGGCCCTGGAACTTTTCTACATAAAACTTGATTTTATCCTTTATCCTGTGACATTTGCTTTGGCTATTATCTCCAGAAGTTAAACTGTGTCAAAAAGGTTTTTTAAAAATATGAGTGTAATGCCTTCACTGATTCATTGTCATGTGAATAAAAAGACTGCTTCAAAGCCTGCAGCAGGTATTAAGAGCAGCATTTCTTTGCTGAATCCAGGCTGGTGAATCTTAAAAATGTTCTTCTTTCCCATCACCTCCATGTTTCTGAAGTGCTTTTCAACAATTTGTTTTAAACTCTTTGTCTGTCATTTGGGTCCCTCTGGACATCACACATTAAATTCAGAGAGGCATTATTCATGCCTCCCCGGGGTAATTTCCATTCCTCTCATACTCACATTTCCCAAACACCATTTTCTTGTTCCCTAATTTAGTGTTCGGTTCCTCTGAGATTTGTTCCCTAGAACCTAAGGAAATGGGGAAATAGATAGATGACCATTAGAGTTGCTTAGCTATTTACAGGGGTTCAGATTTCCCTAGTATGTTTTTTTTTTCCAACAGGAATAAAGACCCCCTATGTGATTTAATTTCTTCTTCTTAAACCATCTGAATTTGACTTCCTTACTTTCTTTGATGAGAGAAAGAGGATTTTATTATAAAAATATAAAAAGAGGTATAAAAAAGAAATTAAACAAATCATGGTGACATTTTAACTCATCTGGTCTTTGTCCAGGCCTTCCAGGGAGGCTGGTTTTTGACAGAGAGGCTGTTTCTTAGAGAGATTAAATCCCTGCAGGGCAAAGTGAATGCAACAGTTCCCCAACCATGGATTTCACCTGAGAAATTTGGGGGGCACTGTTCTATGGTTTCTTGAAGTTATGAAGTTTTTGAAGCCCCTTATTGGATAAAAACCTTGGAACATAGATGTCAGAAATGGAAAATTATTTATAGTTGCAACATATTTTGACATCTTAAGAAATGAAGATGTAATAGAGATATTTGTGCTATAAGCAAACATGTTCTCCCAAACAGGACATATCCCAAGGGAAGAAGAGGTGTGGGAGGCAACAGGAGGCAAAACTGTAAATCAGGAAGTTCTAAAGAAGGAAGAGTCTCAAGATCATGGAGAAGCCCTCTTCTCAGATTTCTGGTTATGTCCCATTGTTGATGCCGGGAGCTGGTCTTCCTGCATAGATCTGGGGCAGAGGAGGCCAGCTCTGTGTGTATGCTAAGGTGAGCAGGCACCACAGAAAAGCTCCCCGTCCAAAAATATCACTTTGTGCTTCCTTGGTGTCACTTCCATTTTACACCTGTTCTTTGAAGTTCATAGAGGTCGGTGCTTTTGACCATCCTTATAAAAATTTACTTTTAAGAAAGGAGCTGGCAAACTTGATTATACAGAAGTCTTACTTTTAACCTCATCCTCATCCCACATTATCTGCTATTTAATGAGCAAAAGATTTTGAGTAAAAGAACCATACAACATTAAAGTTTTCATATTTCAAGTTTTCTTTGGTTGTTTGCCTTTTTGTTTTCCATGTGTCAATCATGTTTGCTCTCTAATGTTTTAGCTCGTTCCTCCATAGCAATTAGCTTCGGTTGGTTTACCTTATTTTTATCACATCTGACATTTTTCCAAAGCTGCTACCCCAAGGGTAATGAGTTTTCTTCTACCTAAATCTCTTTTAATGTCCCCATCTCTATCTGCTTGACCTGGAAGTCACTCATCAGTTTCTGTGGCCATGGGCTAAAAACCATCTCCTAAATCCAGCCCTATCTCTCTGTGGCCTCAATACATTTTGGGTTTCTGATAGCAGAATGTTGCAGTCAGTGCTATTTATTGGTGAATACTGAATGATTCCCTCTCACAGAAGCCATTAAATGGTTCCCTGTTGTAAAAGTATTAATACCAAGAAGGAGACAGATGTTCAAGATGGAAGGTGGCTGACTGCTAAGGAGAGAAAAGGGGGAAGTAATTAGAGAGCTATGAAAATTTGAAGCAATAATAGAATTCTCTTGTACCTTCATAAGTAAAATAAAAACCAGTGCTTCTCATCTCTGACTGTACTACAGAATCTACCTGGTACTTTTTGTAAAATATTATTTTAGTTGTAGATGAACACATACCTTCATTTTATTTATTTATTTTTTGTGGTGCTGAGGATGAAACCCAGTGCCTCACACATGCTAGGCAAGCGCTCTAATACTGAGCTACAAGACCAGCCCCGATCTGGAACTTTTTGAAATACCGATGCATGAGTCCATGCACAGAGGTTCTGGTTAAATTATTTGGAAAAGGGTCTGAACATCATGGTTATTAAAAAAAAAAAAATCTCCTCCAGTGAATGTAGTATGCAGCTAAATTTTAGAAATGCTGATCTAAGACTTAGTATTTTCAGATTATTATTATTATTTATTTATTTTTATTTATTTTTTTAGTATTTTTAGGACATAGGTAGAAAGGCTCTTCAGATTGAGAGGAAGTCAGATCCTGTCTTTCACTATACAAATGTGGACTCCCCATGTGAGTTGGGTGGTGTTTTAGAATCTAGTTTGTATAAGCCTCTCAGGTGATGCTAAATCAGGTGATGCTGTGGTTTAAAGATGTGCCCTGAAATTTTAATTTAATCTTAATCCCCAAATCCATATGTTAAAGGTTTTTGAAAGGGGGCAGGAAGTTTTGGAGGAAATTAGGATGGCCTAAGGAGGAGCTCATGAGGACGGGGCTTCATGATGCCATTAGTGACTTTGTAAGAAGAGGAGAACCCTAAGCTAGCTTGCCACGTGGTCTTGCTGTGTGATGCCCTCCACTATCTTGATGCAGCAAGGGGCCCTCATCAAGTCTGAGCAGATGCTGGCACCATGCTCTTGGACTTTCCAGCTGCCAGAACTGTGTGCTAAATAAATCTTATTCTTTATAAATTATCCAGTCTGTGGTGTGCAGATATAGCAACAGAAAATGGACTAAGACAGATGGTTCATGGGCTTTGAAAAAATACTCTGATGAAGAGAAAAAGGCATCTCCTTTTTATGCCACTATTATTTATGATGATCATTCTATTTTGTTTAAGCCTCCTATGAGGAGAGCATTCTTATACCAGTTTACATTTAAGGAAATCCTTAAAGGAGATTAAATAACACAAAGCTAGCCAAAGCAAAGTCTACATCACATATAAGTATTTAGTTGAAGGACTAGGGACAAAGAGTTTTGACCACAAATCCTTTGTCCTTAGCTTTCTGTGCTTCCTGCGGACCTACTAGCTGACCTGAAAGGGTCATTAGCTCCTGATTCACAGGGGATGAGTGTAAGAGGTGGGCTGAGAATCAGAGAAAGACACAGCTGTAGTCACAGGCTGGCCTGGCAAGGAAAGGGTCTGGCATGACCCTATGGTAAGAAGCTTTTCCAGCACTGCAGATTCTGAACAATTGTAAGGCCAACCATTTTGCTTGTAAGAAAAAGCAAATTTCAGAGCAAATTGAAAAGCCTCCCAGCTTTAATTCTTGTTTTTCCTACTGTCTGTCAAATGTTGATCCTTGTTGTCCCATAAGGAAAAATCATTCTCTACTGGTAAAAATAATTTGAAAGCTTCATAAACATCATTTGTGACTTGCACATGCCACCAGATGGGTACCACCTCAGAGAGTGACAGTTTCCGAATGGAGAAGAGTCGTAAATTAAAGGAGTGATCTTATGTTAGATGTGTCTGACTTCTGTGGGTGGAGAAGCCCATTTCCTGTTAGTCATCTCTTCTCTCTTCTTTCTATCAGAGAAATCATGGTCCCTAAGTTACAGACACCCACAGTAACTTAAACCAAGTATAGTACCACCTTGTTCAAGATTCTCTACATTCTGGACCAGCCCATTCTGCTGTCTGCTTGAGTCTTACACTCAGAGGCCTGGGGTCGACTAAGCACATTCATTGTCCAGAATTCATGTTCTCAACCTCAGAGACTAACTCCATGTCTCCTCAATTGTTTCAAATAGGAATGGAGCATCTCACTCTGCCATCCAATGATTAATCCAGCAACATATTTGGTGGCTGTTTCCTCCCAGGCATTTCTTCCATCTGTCTGCCTCTCTATCCTCACTGTCATACTGCTTGCGTGCTTGTGACCTGCTTGGTCCAGAACCACAGGGCACCCTCTTACTGCTTTTCCTGCATCCATGCATGGCCTTCCCATCCATTTCTCTCTATGTGTCAGATAGTGACATTTCAAAATGCTAATTTTAATTTTAAACCTGCAGATGTTTTGTTGTTGTTGTTGTTATTTTTAGAATAAAGATCCAGACCTCTGATTTGGCTTTCAGACCTGACCCTTGTCTACCTCTCCAGCTGTAATGCCAAGCTCTTCCCCATTGCCCTCTAAATCCTATTTATACTGCTCTCCTTTGATCTATTGAATGTTTCCCAATTTTTCTTCCCGTAGAGCCTTTGCAACAGTTCTTCTCACTGCTGGAGATTGCTGCTGCCTCAAATTTCAGCTCTCTACTTAAATGTCATTTCCACAGGCCTCCTTTCCTGTCCCTCACAAATGAACTTGATTGTACTCTGATGAGCCAGCAGCATATTGTGGCTTCCTGAAGAAGTCTCACCTGCTTACACAAGTATGTAACAAGCAGGGTCACGAGTCTCTTCTGTTCACGTATATCCCCATGGTAACTCATGTTTCAACAATTGTAAGTGAAGAAATAAAGATATAATCAATGATGAACATTAAATACTCCTAGTCCGCTTTTGGGTTGCTTTGACCAAACCCGACAAGTACAACCTAGAGAAGAGAAAGTTTATTTGGGACTCTTGGTTTCAGTAGTCTCCATTCCTAGATGGTTGACTCCACTGCTCTGGGTCCAAGGTGAGGGCCTTGAGGGCAGGGATCAGTGGAGGAAAAGTGCTCAGCTCATGATGGGGTCAGGAAACCATAGAAGAGAGGAAGACGGAAGGGGCTTTAGGAAAGATACACCCTTGATATCCCCAGTGACCCACCTCTTTCAGCCATGTCCCATCTGCATACCACCTAGTCAGGCCTTTCAAACTAGAATGGACTGATTAGATTACAGTCTGCAATATAAGCTAATCATTTTACCTCTGAATCCTCCTGCATCAACAGGAGCTTTTGGGGGATACCTCACATACAAACCATAACAGGCCCACTTCCTACTCTTATGTAAATATATGCACATTTCATCCAGATAAGGACTAAAGTTGACTTCAGCCTGGTGCTCCTTGAAATCTTCAGTTGCTCAATTCGCATTTTAATATACCCAGTTAGAATGTGAGAAAAGTCATGATCAAAGAATGGTGATTTACTGTTTGTCAAACACTCTCTTCTGTTTTATCCCACTTGATCCTTTTAAGGACTTTGTGAAATAGGTAGGGATGCTATGATTGTCTTTGTTTATTGGAGCTCTTTACATGAAGTTTAAGAGATTTGTACAAGGTCAGACAAACATGGGACATAAAAGGGAAAGAGCCCTCATTATAAGAATTCTATCTAGTACAAATAATAATCATAGTGATAATTATAGCTCAAGGTGTTTGAAATACATTTGGTGGTGTGCTCAGGACTTTTAATATTATGTATATATATATTTTACACATATATAATTCATATGTATCATAAAGCCCTATGAGATAGTATGGTTACTATCTTTTCTTTGTAGAGAGAGAAGCTGAGCCCTTAGGGAGGTTAAATAACCATAACCTTTGATAAGTAGTAGATACATTGATAAAACCCAGGCATCCTGCCACCAGGTCTCCATTCCTAAGAACTTGCAATTTGTTCTCTGTTTATAGGAGCTCCCAACTTCCAAGGCACGATTTCTGTCTTGCAAAGAATTAGATCTCCAATTAAAAAAATATATCTTTTTTGTTGTTCATTCTCCTTCTTTCTCAGTTCCCTTTTTCCTTTTTTTAAAAAAATAACCTTCATTTGTTTATTTATTTTTTTGTGGTAGTGAGGATTGAACCCAGTGCCTCACATGAGGGAGGCAAGCACCCTACCACTGAGCCACAACCCCAGCCCCCTTTTTCCTGTTTTTACTGCAGTGTTTCCTGCCTTTCTCTGCGTCTTTTCCTTACTCATGGGATGCTGTAAATTGGTTGTTGCAGCAACAACCACAACCAAACAAACTCATATTTGCTAAAGTCTGAAATCAGTATCCACATATTCTTTTTGTTGTTGTTGAGAATGTGATACAATGCTCAATTTGTCTTGATTTCAATCTTTAGTGAGACAAACCACCTCGGAAGATATTAATTGTTCTGAATCGAAGCCATCTTAGTTGCTCAGGTAGTCTAATTGATGAAATGGAAAATATCCTGAATTGAAATTCAGAAGATGGTTTTTAGGCCCAGCTGTGCCATTTATCTGTGTGATACATAACAAATCACTCAACATCCCTGAACCCAAGTCTTTTCATCTACAAAATGAGATAACTGCTTTGCTTTGTGAATAGTCATTCTGAATTGTGCAGCATCCCTCTATTGTAAGGGAATTATTATTTGTGCTTTCTTATAGGACACAAAACAGAACATTTTTGTTAATACTCTCAAAGAGGATCCTAAAGAAACAGACTTTTCTATCTAAATAGCCAGCTGTTGCCACTGGAATACACTATTTCCAAATAGCAAGGAACCCAGGAAGGGTCAGAGCCGTGGGGTAGGCTTTAGGTTAGGATTGATGCAGACCTGATAAGAGTGAGTGTCTCATCTGCAGATCCTTGTTCTCCTTTCTCTACGCTCTGTGGGGACAGGAAATTGATTTTTTTTTCTTATGTTTCAAACTCAAATTTATTGCCAGTGTTTCCAGGAACACTTTGTCCAGGTCATGTCCGCGGCGCTCCCTGGAGACAGGCCACGTGAGCCTGTCGTGTCTCTTACAGGCTTGTAAGGCAAAGTGGCCTCACTGACCATGCATTTGCTGTTCTTTCCCCAGACCTAGCTTATAGGGATGGAAGAGATGTCCAGAGTCGAGGGGATTTAGAAATCCTGCCTGGGACCTCCATTGTTTCTGTGTTTTCACAGGACAAAGCATCAGAGTTTGAAATCTGACTTTTATTTTTGTCAGGAACCATGAGAAAGTCAGAGATCTTTTGACTTCAAGGTGCCCTGGAGATCATCAGGTCCTAGAGCCTTTATATTATGGCCATTCACCATGCTATTATGTTAACAAATCATTTAACAGACATCTATCGCATGCATACTTACTAGTACCAAGCTTTATACTGAGCACTGACAATGAACAACAGAAATGAACAAAAGACAATGTCCCTCTTCTCGTGGCACTTTTACTAGTGTAGGAAATAAGGAATTATCAAAGAAACACTGCGTAGACAGGGATAATCCCTCTGAGGGTGAACAAAGCAGGATGTGAGGGTGATAGAATGATAGGATTGTGGTTTTAGAAGGTGAGCATTAGGGAGACCTCATAAGAGGTAACAGTTAAGCCTACGTTTGAATAATATGAGCAGTGGGCCTTATGGATATCTGGAGTGACTATGTTGGAGCAAGCAAGTACTACAAAGGCCCCAAGGTAGAAAAATATGAGATGTGCTCAAGGAATGGTAAGAAGACCATTCTGGTTGGCTGGGGTGAGTGAAGGGAGGAGTAGAAGCAAATGAGATAGATGTGATATTTGGAACAAGTTAACATACCCATATAACACATTTTAGACTAGGCTGAGCACTTTAGATTTTACATTAAATATGATGGGAGACCACTGGAGGGTTTTCAGCCCAGATGTGATATACTTTGTCTTTACAAAGACCTCTCTGGAATCCAAATTGATGCCACTGTGGGGAGGGAGGCAGACCACTTAGGAGATTACCACAAAAGACCAGGTTAGGCATGGTGGACTTGGTGGGTAAGAAGTGCTGAATTCAAAATGTATTGTTAGTTAAAATGACCAGGGAGCATTTGTGTGTAAACAGGCACGGGGTACTACTGAGATTAATTTACTCTCACCTGTTTACTTACAACTGGCGGCCATGACCCTGGGTCCTGACTCAAGAGCTAAACCTGAGGTTACTCACACACTCAGCCTCATGCCACCTTCTTCTTGAGCTATGAGATCCTTTCACTCTTGAGAAGTGCAGCTTCGAGAAACATAGTTCCCAGCTGTGTGTCACTCTGACACCATGCCTTTCTTACACATTGCTGCCTCCTCCACATGGGCCACTGGGCCTACTAAGATGTAACTTACCCATTCATGGAGGTCTTAACCAACAACAAAAGAGACTATAATACAAGATACAGTGAAAGAAATGCTATACTAGAGGTAAAGAATGCTCTCACAGAACCAAGAATGGAGGGAAGGATTCTAACAACTTGAGTCAGAAGACTAAAAATCATGGTTTCCTAGGGGTAGTGACAGGGGATCAGAGCTTTAAAAGAGACCCTCCAATCTCAAGTCCATGTCTGTTCATGCTCAGCTTCCTAATTTCTTGCTCTTGCCTTTTCTCTTCCTGTGGATATCAGCTTGCTTTATTTATTGTTCTGTAGATGAGTAATCCTTCTTTTTCAGTTGAGAGGTGGGAGTGGAAGAAATGGGAATTTATTTCAGTGACTCAGACTGCATGCCAAATTAGGACAGAGCACTATGGGCTGTTCTTTTGTCCTGTGGCCATAATCATCAGATCTCAGAGTGAACCTTTATTGATACTGACCCATCAAATCCAGCACAGTGAGACAGCTTGTCAAGGACTCTACTATGTGATCCTTGCAGAATCTCTTAACCTAGGAAGTTTAGGTCTTGGGCCCTTCAGCGGGCTTTGTTAACCTTGCCAAATGAGTTGCAATATAGATTTTTATCCTGCTATGAAGATTGTTTCTGGTTGTTGATCCTTGTGGACTGAGGCAAGTTCTGTGAATGCTTGCTTATATCCTGCCATGCCCTCTTGGCCCATTGTTTCTTTGGGCTTGAGGAAGCATTTCTTTGTAACATTCAGTACAAAAGCCCCGAGGTCCTAAGTGCTGTCAAGGCTCAAATAGATTCTCATGCATCATTCCTGTAGATGTGTTGACAATATCCATGCATGATGCACAGCATGGATGAGCTTCTGCGTTATCAAGTGTCATTAACCAATGTGCTAAGGGAAACTTATTTTTGGAAAAGGAGCAATTTGCGTGGACCTTCTGTGAAGCACTTGTCAACTAATTGTGTTAAGTTTTGTATGTGTCTCCCTGGCTGAACACTAAGCTCCTTTGGGTCAAAGAATATATTTTACTCTTTTTTCTTCTTAGACTTCGAATAGTGGTTATCATTCTGGAGTCAGGCCATGCTTCAATTTGAATCTTAGTCAAGTTGCTTAAGAACTCTTGTCTAGTTCCTTTGATGTGAAATGGAAAGCATACATATGACACAAGGTGGTTGGGAATCCTGAGCAACACAATACGTTTACGAAAGCACTTAGTGCTTGCCTGAGTTCACAGTGAGCACTCAGTATACAGGACCTGTTATTGTAGTATAGCAAGTGCTCAATAACTTCATGTTGAATTAACTGAAGTTCTTGGAGACTGGAGATCTATTACAGCAAGTGGAAGTCTGTGTCTGGCATGGGAAGGGGTGAACAAGGCAAGTATTAGCTTTCTTCATCCTGTGCCAGTTCATTTCATAATAGACAAGATAGGCAACTGTGGTTATATAAAGGTTAGATTTGTTTCGGAAGAAGCATTTGCCAAAAGTTGAGGAACTCCCCATCCTAGAATTATAATGAATGTCACAGCCTGGACTGGTCTAACCTCTGGGCTCCTTTCCTAGGAGGTTCTCATCAGCCCAAGTCATAAAATGGAGTAGAATAAATTGACATCCCATCCCTATCCATTCGCATCTCATTTGTATGAAAATTTTCTTTTGGTTGCAGGGTCACATCTATCTCATGACATGATATTAAATATCATGACCATGACGGCCAGAACATATCTCCATGGGAGTGAAAGTTAGGGTCTTTTTTTTTTAGGGGCAGTGACTGCAGGGGGGTATAGGTGAAAAATTCTGGATCATAATGAGTCTTTTCGTATCAGTTTTACTTGGTGATGTAGCAAGTTTCAGTGGGGGCACAACTTAATCGGAGATAAAGATACTCCCAATTGTGAGCATCTACTATGTTCCTGATCCTGTTTACTTGTTTGTCCACATGAAAGAACAGAGACTCAAGTAAATTCATGAAGATGGGGTGGGAAGGATTTGAACTCAGCCCTTTTAGCTCCAGCTATATACTATCCACCTCCCATTTATGGGAAGGTAAACTTTCATTAGAACATGAAAATAATTTTAGCTAATTACTAGACTGAAAAACCTCTTTGAGTCCTTTGACTATTCTGTGGTCACTAATTAATCTCTATTGTTAATTGAGGAAATAAAATATTAATGATTTCAGAACAGCAATTTTCTGGCACTCTTCTGATAAACTTTTGTACCATGGAATACTAAAACATTTTCTAATTGCTATGAGCACATGTAGAAATAGCTTAAAAATTTCAATGCCTTTTACCCACTTCATATATATATATATGAAGAACAATAAACATATATTGTCCCTGAAAGCCTTCCCTGTGGAAGGTCAAATTTTTATTTCAATTTATATTCTCACTGGTCCCTTACTTTGAGAATTATTTCTAGACCTGGTTAACAAGCTGTTAAAGAAAATATGTCCTATTTTGAAAATAATTACTTCTGTTATTGAGATTTCAAATACACAAGTAACATTCACTAAATTAAAGATCTGTTGCTCAGCTCATTTGTATTCAACATCATATGCTTTAGAGATGATGTTGAAAATTGAGATCCTTTTATTAAGATTTTTCCTTTTACTACATATGGCATGCCTAATTAAAAATTGGAAATAGCTTAATCCATTAAAACTCACCCACCTTCTTCCATTTTGAATGACCTTGTCAAGGGAGTTTCATCTTCGGATATGTCTAAATATAGTTTAATTTGACACAGTGTGGAAATCTACAATCTGTACTACTGGTTAGGAGCTACTCTCTAAATCCTACTTTGGAATTTTTGTAAAATCTTTAATATTACTAAGATTAATTTCAGGTTTGCTAATTGGGCTGCATACAGTTTTCCCTCACATTTTCAGTTTTTGAATAATTGAGAGAAATGGGAAGATGTTTTCCCCTTCTTTTCTCATGGAGATGAGATAAGATGACCATCCAGGGTGTTATCCAGTAAGGGGGACTGTGGTGTGGAAGAATGTATGTATGATTATTTTAAAAAAGCATTTATTTGATTGGCATATACCACTGGAAGCTGGGTAGTCCCACAATGGCTGTCTGCAGGGTGGAGAGCTGGAGGAACCAGTGTCTGTGTAGTCCAAGATGCTGAAGCCTCAGAACAAGTGGCATCAATGATTCTACCCAATTCAGGACTGAAGGATTCTGGAAAACCCCTGGAGAGTCACTGGCAGAGTCCACTTTGGAAGAGTGAAGGAGCTGGATTCTAAAGTCCTAAGGTAATTGATCCAGCAATCAAGAACCTGTTTAACAAGAATTGAGCTTACATCTGCTGCTGCTTCCTTGTTCTTCCAACTTTTATTCGATTTAAGCCTGTAATCTCTTGGATGGTGCTGCCCACACTTTAAAGTGGGTCTCTGCTTCAGTGTGCTGTCCCACATGCCAATCATTCATAGAAACACCCTCATTGACACAACCAAAGCCTCTTAATCTTAGGCATCTCTTAATCAAATCAAATTGCCAATTCAGATTAGCCTTTACACCAACTCAGACTCATTTCCTCCACAGAATAGTTCTTTTTTATTTATCTTTAATTTGGTTTTGAGGTCCCTCTGGAAAGTGGCAATAAACCCCAGTGCTGCCCTGATGAGGATCCAGGGAATTTTGGCACGGATGTTTACAACATGCCTTTCATGGAATACTTTATTCTGATAAAGATCAGAATAAAGGCCAACGCATGACCAGGTGTCTCACAGGAAATGTGGTTGTGTTGACAGATATGTTGGCAAGCCTGCTGTTGTCCCATGTGTGTCTAGTTTATTCCTGCCAAGATAACCTCTTTCTGGAAAAGCCTTGATTGGGAGGATGTCAGGTTTGGGTGTATTGGTCAGATGAAGCAGGAAGGCACTACAGAAAAAGCACATGAAATATCAGAAGCAGATCATTGCTCACAGATCCATGAGAAGAGAATGGGGCTGATGAAACAGAAAGTCTAGACATAGCAGTGTTCTCAGCCACTGGGTGGGAAGTGTGGGAGAGGTGGGTGGGAAGCCAGGGCCTGAGGTCTTATTTGAAGTCCAGAATATTATCCAACCAGGTTTTTCAAGGAACTTTTAATCAGTAGGTAGAGCAAGAAGGCATGAATTCCATAGGACCAGACTTAATATGAAAGTGACCACTGTTGCATATTTGTATCATCAATGAGGGATGTGGGGTCAGTGGCGTGAGTCAAGTAGTGTTACAAGGAAGGTGGTTTCCCAGAACATGGTTGTATAAGGCCAAATTGGGGAACTTGGAGGAGACAGAACTTGACTCTGTGTCAAAGATAACTAAGCTTTGCTTTTGACATGAGAAAGTTAAACCTAAATTCAAAATGGAGACTGAGACAACATAAAATCAAACATTTACTACAGTTCTTCATTTGGAATCTGACATATGAATCAACCACAGGTAAATAACAATCTTAAGCAAAAGGAGATGAACAGTATACAGTTAAAAAGTTCTCCATATTTTCAAAGAAATGATGGGCAATTTGATATTTCTAAATAAGAAAAGCTTAGGGAAAAGATTATATGATAATAGAAGAATCTGTAATGCAAGTTGGAAAAGCTCAGAAAAGAAACAGAAGTGAAACAAAACATTATAGAATGAAAGCAACAAAAAGTTGAAGAAACAGTGAAACTCTGACAAAGAAAGGGTGGTGGTTTGGGAAAATCATGTTAATCAACTGAAAAGGAATAAATACATAATAACAGACATAGAGATAAAGAAGGCCCAATATGTGCATAATTGGTATTTTTAGAATTGAGAATAGATAGATGGAACTGATTCGAATAGTCAGTGCCAAGGTAGATATATTTCAAGAATGTAGAGATTCACTATTAGGAAAAAAAACATTTAATTTATGTTATCAATAAATATAGGAGAAAATAAATGTCTTGATATTAAAATGGCATTTGATTAAATTTGAAACACATCTATTTAAAAAAAAAGTTTGTTGGAGGTCAACAAGATGGTGGAATAGGAGCTCACCTGCTTGCATTCCCCCATAACAAGAATTCTGTATCCCTCCACAAAATTCCATGGTGAAGGACCTTGGGATTCAAACAGGAGGTTATGCAACTCTGATGAAAGAGGATCATTTTTATAGTGCAGACCTCTAGCCAAGTGGAGCACCCACTGAGCAAACAATGCAATAGCAAGAAAACAAATAACCTGAACAAAAAATGAGTAAAGGGCCCAAGTAGACACTTCTTGAAAGAAGACATGCAAATGACCACTGGATATATGAAAAGAAAAAATATGGTCATTATCACTGACTACCAGGAAATGCAAAATAAAACTATACCTCATAATCTTTAGAATGCCTATTACCCAAAAGACTAAACATAACCAGTGTTCCTTGAGCTCTGTTGAGAGGAATGTAAATTAGTATAGTCATTGTGGAAGACAGCACAGAGGTTCCTCACAAAACTAAAAAAATATAATTACCCTATGATTCAGCAACCCTACGTCTGAGTGCTTACCTGAAAGATTTGAAATCAGTATATTGAATAGATAACTTCATGCCCATGTTCACTGCAGCACTATTCACAATGGCTAAGATGGAAGCAGTTGAGGTGCTTATCATCAGATGAATGGATAAAGAAAACATGGCATGTATACACAGTGGAACAAGAATCCCAGTAAACAAACAAACAAAATATGTGGGAGGAGTCTTAGCATTTGCAACCATATGAATGAACCCGGGGAACATTTTGCGAGGTAGAAGAAACCAGGTATAGAAAGACAAACACTGCATGGTCTTACTTATTTCACGTGGGATGTGAAAAGGTTGAACTCACAGAAGTAGAGAGCAGCATGATGCTTACCAGAGACTGAAGAATGAGGTGGATGGAGGAAGGGAGATATTCATTAAAGGGTGCAGAATTACAGAAGAAAAAAGATTTAGTGATCTATTTCACAGAATGGTAACTACAATAAGTAATAATTCATTGCATATTTTAGAATTGCTAAAAGAGTAGATTTTAAATATTTTCATCATAAAAAATAAGCATGTAAGGTAATGTATCTATTAATTATCTGAATTTAATTATTATACATTGGAAATAGATATTAAAACATCACATTGTACTCTATAGATACATATGACTTGGAAATTAAAAATGAAATTTAAGGGTCTGGGATTGTGGCTCAGTGGTAGAGCCCTCGCCTAGCATGTGCAAGGCTCTGGGTTCAATCCTCAGAACCAAGTAAAAAATAAATAAATAAAATGAAGGTATTGTGTCCAGCTACAAATATATATATGAAATTTAAGATTAGAATTGGAAAATTTACATAATACAAAGAATCCCAAACTACAAACTAACAGGCATGCTGAATTTAAGGTTGGAAGGCTAGATTACTTTTCATGAAAACAAAGATAAGAAGCTCTTTATGTCATCAATTATCATATAGCTTCACTGAAATGCTAGCAAATTAAATTGTATAAGAAAAAGAATACTTCTAAACTTTTGAAAAATGGATGTAAAATGAGTAGTGACATTTTAAAAATAATACCAAATTAATATAAAGGGGTAATCTTGCTAAGAGATGAGTAAAAGCTAGAAGAAGAAAAATATTATCAGTGATTCCATGAAAAATTATTTAACTTTGATAGTAACCAAAGGCATACAAATCAAGACAACGAGCAAGTATTTATCTTCTTATTTGAGTAAAAGGCTAAAAGTATTAATAATTTAGAATTGGTAAAGACTAACAAAATGGATATTTTTTTTTACTTTTGGTAAAACTATCCATTTGTGCCACCTTTACAAATGACTTAGAAATAGATAAATAGCCTTTAAGATGCTATTACATTATTACTTAGCAGTTCATCTCTAGACATTTCTCCTAAGGAAATAATGGACTGTAGGTGTTCAATACGAGTAAACATATTCCTTAAAATGTTTTTCACTTTAGTTCTTTAATGTCAGAAATTTAGAAGTACATAAGATATTTATGATCTCTTATGAAATAAGAACTGTTCAGAGATTTTATATACTATGATCCTTGTAAAAAAGTTTGGAAATATGTATATCAAGGATGTTTCTATCTAGGTAGCAGGATGATCAATTTTATTATTTTTTAAATTTGTGTTTTCCAATCTCTTATGTGTTTACATATATATAATGAGTTATGTTTATAAGAAACTTAAATGTACCACTCAGGGAAAGAAATTTCATATTTATTATGTAATTTGATCTTAAGTGCCAACCAGAATGCTTAGAAAGAAGCTCTGGAATTAAAATAAAATGTTGATGGTAAATCCCTCTGGGAAGATGAAGAAGATATTTATTCCTCCTTGTATGTATTTTTCTTTTTTTTCCCATGATTTCTAAAATAATTATTTTCTTCTTGTAATTAGAAAAAGCAGAAGTCCAAATGTAGAGGAAGAAACATGAAGAAAGGATGTAATCTTTGACCTATTAATTAAATTAGAATTTGCTCCTTCTTTGCACTAGTGTGTTAATAGGTAGGCTTGTGTGTGTGACCCCTGCAGGTGGCTCATCTGGATTACATCATTTTCCTATTCATAAGGTAGATTCCTTTCAAGTGGAATCTATGTATTTATATATTCATATGTATTTATATATTCTATTTTGAGGAAATATGTAAATGAAGAATATAAATCAAGAAATGGAAGTAGAAGCCCTAGCTCATAGTATCATGCTTACAACTATTCCAATTTTCAGATTTTTTTTTCTTGCAGCAAAGTCTGGACTGCCTTTCTGTGGTTTTCCCAATCATATCGTGAGTCTGAAGTGATTAAATGAGAATAAGGAGATGAACTTCTTGTACTGAAGTAAGGCTTGAAGGAGCTTTGTGTTCTTGATCCTCTATTGTCGTTGGAAGTTTTAATATCATCCATTTATCTCCCACTGTTTGTTCAAGATGATGTATGTTTATTATTTAAAAATGCAAGCAGTAGAGAAAAATACAATAAGAAAAGCAAAAAAAAAATACATTAAATTCCAACACAGAATTATCTATCTATTGTTAAGAATTGGTGAACATTACTCAAGATCTCTCTATATATGTGTTCAGAGAGCAAGAGAGATGACTAGATCAAAAGCAGGAAGTAACTCAAGAAAAACAGCATTGGTTTATATTCATTAATTTTTTAAAGCACAATTTCACTGCTTGGTGTGGTGACACATACCTGTAATCCCAGTGACTGGGAAGCTGAGGCAGGAGAATCATAAGTTCTAGGCCAGCCTGGGCAATTTAGTGAGACCTTCAGGAACTGAGTAAAATCCTGTGTTTAAAAAAAATTAAAAAAGGAAAGACTAGGGAAGGTAGCTCCTTAGAAAGTGCCCTTGGATTCAATCCCCAGTACATCCCCCCCCCCCCCGCAAAAAAAAAGAGTATTGATTTTACTTTAACTAAACCAAAGGAGAAATAGTGAAATGAAAATAATTTATAAATTTCAAATTAACTTCCTCAGCAAAAGACATCATAGGTCCTTAAAAGTTAAGAAAAAATGGATGAAAAAAAAAACTATTTTTTTTTTTTTTGGTACCAGGGATTAAACCCAGGGGTGTTTAACCATTGAGCCACATCCCCAGCACTTTTTATTTTTGACAGGTTTTTGGTAAGTTGCTTAGAACCTTGCTAATTTGCTGAGGCTGGCCCTGAACTTGGGATCCTTCTGCCTCAGTCTCCCAAGCCATTGGGATTACAGATGTGCACCACCACCCTGGCAAGAGAAAAACTGGGAAGGAGTAAATTCATATGTATTTATATATTCTATGTAAAATGTAAGTAAACTTTCTCCCAGATTACACCTTTAGACTTTGTAATTGGATTGAGGAAAGAGGCTGCACTATCAAACACTGGGAAAGGACAGATTGATTTTGACAGTGGAAAGGGTGCCAGACAGGACAGAGGTGCCCATTAGCACATACCACCACTGCTGGATTCCAATATTCCTGCATCTGAGGTTCATGGTGATACTTGTCAGCAAATAATGCCTGCATTATATGTGACAATTGTCAAGGCTGGCCTAACAATATCAGAGGTGACTTACATTTATCTCAGGAAAAAGAAAATTAGGAAGAAACCCACCCATTCCTCTAATCCACCTTTATGGTCTCAAGGTCTGCTAGCTATTCAGACCAATAGGTTCCTCCCCAGCATAGTCATCTATCACATTGAGTGAAACCTAGATCCTCATATAGTTCATATCCAGAATTCCAGTCTGAGAGCTGGTCGACTGGTGGGAGAATGATGAGACCTTCCTAGCCTTGGGTCTTTGCAAAGAGGAGAAGACTTGCCTAGAGAGCAGCTTCTATTGATGGAGCTATAGGAATATCCAATTCTCCTAAAGGGAACTTCACAGAACTAAAGCTTATAATGTACATTAAGGTCCTTTCTAGCTCCTCTTACCAAAGCTGACATAATTCCTAGTGCTAGAAATGCTGGTGTCCAGTGGTTCCTAGTTACACCTCTCACTGACATTGCCTGCAGTTCAGGGAACCATCTTACCTGAGGTTAATCAACCTCATGCCTCAATTTGGGATATCTCTGGGGGGTGAATGCAGATAGAGCCACACCTGCCTAAAGGACCAAATGAGTTTTGGCTGTAATATTATTGCTGGTCAGCTTCACCTTTGGACCAGTCTAGCTTTACTCCCTTTATTATAGCTGTTATCTCCTGAAAGCATTCCCCATAATATTTATGCATAAAATGTAAGACAACCTTCTTACTAATGAGAGGCAAAGGGCAGACAATGAGAATATTATACATAGTAACTTTTCATAAAGTTATGTTAATTTAAATGACACCTTTAATTTTTTCACTTTGTTGTGTGTTTAAATGTTCCTTTTTAAAAAACAAATTCATGGTGATTATAGGTGGTAATTATAATTTATGACCTCAGCTCTGGAATTTCTTTCCAGGCAGTAAGGCCAACAGCAGTCAGGGTATGTAACATGAATCATAATCACACACTTACTTATCTTGGTTGTGTCCATGCCTGAGGAAGTAATGACAGGCGACTAGGAGTTCAAGATGATCTCAGCACTGAGTCTCAAGGCTGCTTTATGGTGACCAGCTAATCCTCTTCTCCTAGGACTTCATTCTCTTTCTTTTATCCAGATACCTGTCTTCCTAAAGCTCTGTATAACATTAGGGCAGGGAAAATGTGCCATGTAAGGGGGGCAAGCTAGAAGGATACTGTGGACCTCCACTCCACGTGGCCAAATTCCAGTGGATGTGGATGCTCAGGTGGATTTTCTGACTGAATGCTGAGCTACCCCTCAGCCTTAACTTTTCTAGGTTTCACAAATCATGGGGACTCTGTCATGTTCTTCTAAAACATACTCAGTAAGTTCTAGTTTGATTAACACAGCATACAATATATTTTTCAGTGTACAAAAATAACAAAACTAATTATAAGTTTCTTGATGAGAATATTTTATGCCTATATTACTTAATACTCTTCTTTCCAAACCAACAGGGTAGCAAATTTGTTCCTATCCGTGAAGCCACTACCTTTATTTTTCTATCAATTTCCTCCAAGATAACCCCATCTCACCTCATCTTTCCCAGCCAATGTCAATTCCACATAGGGCAGTCTATATCTCTTACTGTCTTTTCAATCTATTGTTAAACCCTACCTCTTTCAGAATTTTCTTTGAGTCACCAGAGTCTTTTCTTCTTTCAAAAAAGCCTATCCCTTTTCACTTTCAGAACTATTGCTTCTGTTAATAGCTTTAGAAACCTATTTTGGAAGTTAAAAATAAAACCTGCACAGTTACTCTTTCTCTTGCTTTTCTTCCTATAGGAATATCCAATTTTCCTAAAGGCAACTTGGATGTTACCCCCTAGAATATGAATCACATACCAGGAAGAATGATTATTTTAAAATATTGGGACACATACATAAGCCAAGTGTTCATAAGGCTATGTTGTGACTCCTGTTTTGATTGTGGTTTTTGATGGGAAAGACTGCCTCACGGTGTTCAGTTACTACCTGGGATGTGTCTGCCACTCTCCTTTCCTCTTGTAGCTAATCTAGCAAAACCTTTCCCTAGACACTTTCCTGATGAACCCAGATGTGCCTTCTCAAAAATCCCATTCTGCTCAGTCTTTACCAACTGATCAGTGTTGACATGGTAGACTAAACCTATTACCCGTCGCCTTGCTCTTTTGAGTGTAGTCTTTAATAAAGGCTTGGGGAGGGATGTATGCATACAAATTCAAGGATTCTATTACAATATTTCTCTCTAGTATTTCCAGAACCCATAGGTTTTAAAGAATATTTTTTAAATCTCTGTCTTTTTAAACAGCTTACAGGGAACTTCAAGAACGGCTTTAGCAAAGATGCAGATGAAGCTTTGTAAGAAACCATAGGAAGCCATGTTCTAACCAAGCTGTTTTCTATTTTTAATTAAACCCTAATTAGAAGTCATAATTTAGTTGAGCTGCATTAATACTCTCAGAGCTATGAAAAGCTTACTGTGGTTGTTTAAAACCCACAGGTATTAAGATAATAACAAAGGTGTTTCATCTATATGTGAAGAGGCAGATAGAGAAAAATTTCCTACATCTGGTGGTAATTTTAAGACAGGTTTCATAAAATGAGCTTTCTATAGGCTAACAAGTTTGCCCCCCTCTCACTGTAGTTTTACAACTTCCACCAAAACTCAGGTTGAAATTTAATCCCCACTGTGATGTATAAAGAGGTAAGATGTTGGGAGGTGATAACAATCATCCCACTCTTATTGAAGGAGTGACTTTGTTATAAAAGAGAACTTGCTATATCATCTCAGGATTCTGCAGAGTCTCCATCAGCAAGAAATCTCTCCACCCAGCATGTTATTTGACCTTGAACTTCACAGTCTGTTCATTAACATTTTAAAATATGATCCTGATTGTCTCATACCCTTGCCTCCACCTATAGCTTAAAATTTCTGCTGGCTAAAAAATATGGTCCAGAGTTATTAGTGAACACATGACCCTGCCAACCTTCCCAAACCATTCCTCTAGATGTATTGTCCCTCAGCATCTCCCTCCACCACGAATACTTTTGGATCGCAACCACATGCTATGTCATGAACCACATGCTTTTGGACTGCAACCACATGCTATGTCATGAACCCAGAGATGGAGTCTCTTCCATGTTGCTACACATGCTGTTTTCTGGTGGCACTGTCCTTCTTTTCTTTTTCTGCATCACAATCTCTTTATGTCATCTTTAAGATGGCATAGGGACAAAGTATGGGTTCTGCATCTCAGTGGTGTTGGATATGAATGTCAGGCACATTTCCTAGCTATGTGCCTTTGTACAAGTTACATAATTCTATCTACTCCACTAACACATTCATTTTTATATTCAGCTCAGACGAAAAAGAAAATAGAAGCAATTATATGTTTGAGGTCTTGATCAAAGGGAAGAAAATTGAGTGAAATTGGAGTTTATTACTTACACTAATGATGTGGAATGGTGTTCAGTATTTCGAGTCCCTGTAAACTTTTCCATACTGCAAAGTGGCAGTCATATAACTATTCGAAGGATGTGAGAAATGCGATTTCACTCTAACAGGTCAGTAGTAAATGGCTTCTCTTGTAGACAGGCATAGCAAATGTCAATACCATCAAGCCAAACACTGCTAGGAAGTCACCCATAGTTGAGAAATTGGGGTAATTTACTCTCCCCAGAGAGGGAGAACACACATTAAATGGAAAGAGAGACTTCTCAGTAAGTGGGTGTAAGAACAACTGTAGCATGAGATTTGGGTTTTGGTTGGATAAATGTGAAGGAGATATGGAAGGGCTTATGCAGAGAGGAGGTTGGAGGCAGGGCCAGAACAAAGGAACATGGAGAGGGTTTTCTGATGAGGTCAACTTCCTGCTTGATGTAAGTATTGGTAGACACAAGAAGGGGACTCAATCAGATAGACACTTCTATACTTGTGTTCCTAAGCAGGGGTTCTAATAGGAAAACTAAAAGAGATGTGTGGACAGATGGACACCAATCAATAATAGTGAGGAGAGCATGGACAGGGGAGGAGATAAGGAAAGGAGGAGACTCTAGAAGCCATAAAAAGAACAAGCCAAAACTCTCCCACTGGATTCTCAGCTTCTGGGATGGCTTCTTTTTAGAGAAGCCTATCTCTGTTCCTTTTGCAATAAAACTGCTGCTTGCTTGCTATCTCTGTGTCCTGTTCTTCGATTTTTTGCTGAATGGAGATAATGAACCCAGCACTCCTCAATGGTGACAGTGGTCCAAGGGTCTAAGAAAGTGAAGGTTTGCTTTATATTAATCAAGCATCAGAGGAATTTTATGAGTGGGCATCTCAATCTTATATATAGGCAGGTAGACTCCAGCAGGAATAGGGCAATAATTGTTAAAGCAGCAGCAACCACTCAGGTTATCTAGGGGAGGGGCACATTTGGTATTTGGTGGGTTGCACAGTAATTTTGTTTTATCCGGGCTTAGACATACTTATGAAGAGGTCTTGTTTTCTCCCAGTTTACTGTGTATTCTAAGTGTGCATGTCAAATACTGGTGTTCTGTGAGATTATGTCCAACAGGAGAATGTCATTGTCAGTTGTGAGTTACAGGCCAGCTTCAAATATCATTGAGGCCTCGTCACAAGTGTCAAATCTGTTTCCAGGTGTCTAGGCCTGTTTTTGTTTTTTCTTTTACCTTTCACTGAAACACAAAAAAAATGAGAGATCATATGAAAAGTATGTCTGTAGTTGGTGACCTTTTCAAATCCTCTGTGTAGGAATCACATAGAACCATGGTAAACTTTCTAGAATCTTCTGGGTGACACTTTTACTTAGAGACGATTGGAGCCAGGTAAGGTCTGAATTTTGCACCCAGAATGGACTTTGCTGCAACCTTGGAGGGTCCTCAGCAAGAAAACTGGTAGCCACCACTTCCTCCTCTGTGTCCACTGACTTCTGGTGTCCCACCGCCCTGAGTACTTCTTTGTGGGCTAAGTCTGGATTTCTGTGGATGACCAAAGTCTCCAGGCAGCTGTGCTAGTGCACTGGAGTGTCAACTTCAGTGTTAACCATTTTCCCCTCTGTGTTGTGTCGGGCTTATGTCTTTCAAGCTATCAAACTTACTATGTAATTTTAAGGCACACACAAAAAGCTAAAACACAAACATTAACACATCTACTACTCAACTTAAAAATAAGACAACTCAGATTCTCCTTCCATAATACTCCCTGATCACCTTGCCTCTCTGCTACTCAGAGGTAAACATTATTTTGAATTCGGTGTTCTTTTCTCATACATTTACTTTAACTTAGTGTGTATGTATATAAGCATATATATGAATGTGATTTTGTGTGTGTGTGTTGTACATCAGGTTTGTTAGGAGTTTTTTGTTGTTGCAAAGCATTTTGCTATGAATATTTTTTATACACATCTCCTGCAGTACAGGTGGTTGAAATTCTCTAGGATTTATACGTAGGAGTTGGATTTCTGAGTCATAGAATATATGTCTTTCAACTTTAGTGCTTTAAAATGATTTTCTGCCAATGGTGCAGGAAAGTTCCCCAGTCTCTACATTCTGCCAATGTTTGTTACTGTTGGACTTCAAAATTTTTGTAATATAATGTATTGAAATGATATCAATTTTATTTTCCAACTTGCTGTATTTGATTTATATTTTCCTATTTGCTATAAAATTAGGCAGATTTTTTTTTTCATATAGTGTTTGTCATTCTTGTTGCATTAGTCACTTGAATGGGCTGCTCATATTTTTTTGCCTGTTTCTCTACTTGCTTATTTGCTTGCTTTTTGATTGAGAAGTTGTCTGCATGCACTGCATCTAGGGTTGTTGGTTGTATGGTTGCAAGCAACATCTTGCAATTCCCATTCTTTGTGGTCTTTTTTTTTCTTTCTTTGTTGTATTGGGGATTGAACCCAGGGCCTCTCACATACCATGCAAGCACTATACCACTGAGCTAATACCCCTCTTTGTGGTATTTTTGATGAAGGGAAGTTTTTCAATTTTTTAGAGTCCAGATATTTCTGGTCTCTGATTTCCTGTACCCATAAAGTGGCTTAAAACAATAGCACAATTATTTCACCATCTTCCACAGCTTCTATGGATTAGGAATTTGGGAGAAGCTCTGCTGAGTGCTGTGGCTCTAAATGTCTTATGTGGTTGCAGTGGCATGATAGGGACTGGAACAGAGGAAGTCAATGAGGCATTTCTTTTCTTTTCATTTACTCTCAGAATGTCCCTCCATAATGTCTCTGTAGGGGCTGGTTTGTGTTTCATCGCAGCGTGACATCATGGAGGAAGCTGGACTGCTTACTTGGCAGGTCAAGTCTCCAGAGTGGCTAGACCAGCAAGCAAGGTTGTAAGCTGTATTGTTGTGAATGACCCAGCTTTGGAATTTTAAAATATCAATTCTGCTGTATTCTTTGGTCAAAGGCACAAAAGCTGACCCATTTTCAAAGACAGGGAACCTAGACCTTGCCTCTTAATGGGAGGAGTGTCAAGGTTATACTGTAAGAAGAGCATATGGGTATAACAAATACTTACTGTTGCTGTCTTTGGAAAATATGATAGGCCACATAGATTTATCAATTTTGTGTATACACATATATACACGCATATATAGATCTACTTTTTAAAAAAATCTTGACTTAAAAGTTCTTCTCTAACTCAAGAACATAGAATCATTCCCCTATGTGTTTATAAATTTTTTAAGTTTACTTTGCACATCTATGTCTTTCATCCGTCTGGATTTGATTACTGTGTATTATGTGAGGAAGTGACCTAATTCTAATTCTTCTAACACAGGTTATTAATTATTCTTAATGAAATGCTAGATTTGTGATCAAAATTTCATGTATGCATTTTCTAGTTTGGAGCTTCTTGTTTTGCCACACTGATTTTTAAATTAATTACTGTAGCTTTTAAAAACATGTTCCTATGTTGCTCTTAAAAATTATTCTATTTATTCTTTGTCTTTTGGAGTAAATTTCAGGACCCATAAAAACTCTATTGAAAATTTCTTTGTAACTGAAATAAATTTATAGATTAAATTGGTCAGAACTGTCATATTTTTAATACCGAGTCCTATAATACATAAATATGGTAATAGTCCTCATATGTTACTTATGTTATATACTTCAACAAATTACATACCATTGAAAATCAACTACCTCAAATTATTTGTAAATAATTTAATTTTTAAAAATTACTTTTTTATATGTTCTAGTAAATACAGTTGCAAATGGATTTGTAAGTGGGTATCATTGAAGATTTACTGAACTCATTTAGTCATTTTATTTATTTTATTTATTTTTTATTTGTTTTACTTAGTTATACATGACAGTACAATGATCTTGACATATAATACATCTGAATCAGATGGGATATAATTTCTCATTTTTCTGAGTATACAGGTTACAGAATCACATTGGTCATGCACTCACATATATACACACAGTAATAATAATGTCTGTTTCATTCTACTATCCTTCCTTTCTCCCCAACCCCTCTCCTCCCCTCCCACCATTTCTCTCTACTTAATCTAGGGTAATGCTATTATTTTTTTTCTCACATCTTCATATATGTATTTTGTATAACAATGAGGGTCTCTTTCCACCATCCATGCAATTCCCTTTCTGCCTCCTTTTCCCACCCACCCCTCTTCCCTATGTAATCTTCTTCCCATGCTCTTCCTCTCTTCCCCATTTTGATTCACCCCCCTTATATCAGAGAAGACATTTGGGATTTGGTTTTTTGGGATTGGCTAACTTCACTTAGCATAATCTGCTCTAATGCCATCCATTTCCCTGCAAATGCCATGATCTTATTATTTTTTAGTGCTGAGTAATATTTCATTGTGTATATATACCTCATTTTTTTTTATCCATTCATCCATTGAAGGGCATCTAGGTTGGCTCCACAGACTAGCTATTGTGAATTTTGCTGCTATAAACACTGATGTGGCTGTGTCTCTATAGTATACTGCTTTTAGATCCTTTGGGTATAGTCCAAGAAGAGGAATAGCTGGGTCAAATGGTGGTTCCATTCCCAGCTTTTCAATGAATTTCCATACTTCTTTCCAAATTGGCTGCACCGATTTGCAGTCCCACCAGCAGTGTATGAGTGTACCTTTTTTCCCCACACTCTCACCAGCACTTGTTGTTCGTCTTCATCATGGCTGCCATTCTTACTGGAGTGAGATGATAGAGCAGTTTTTATTTGCATTTCTCTGATTGCTAAAGATGATGAGCATTTTTTTGTATATTTGTTGATTGATTGTATATCCTCTTCTGAAAAGTGTCTGTTCAGATCCTTGGCCCATTTGTTGATTGTGTTATTTGTTTTTTTGGTGTATAGCTTTTTGAGTTCTTTGTATACCCTAGAGATTAGAGTTCTATCTGATGTGTGAGGGGTAAAAATTTGTTCCCAGGATGTAGGCTCCCTATTCACCTCACATATTATTTCTTTTGCTGAGAAAAAAAAACTTAGTTTGAATTCATCTCATTTGTTGATTCTTGGTTTTAATTCTTGTGCTATAAGTGTCTTATTAAGGAAATTGGGGCCTCACCCCATATGATGGAGATTAGGGCCTACTTTTTCTTCTATTAGAGGCAGAGTCTCTGGTTTAATTCCTAGATCCTTGATCCATTTTGAGTTAACTTTTGTGCATGGTAAGACATAGGGATTCAATTTCATTTTGTTGCATATGGATTTCCAGTTTCCCAGCACCATTTGTTGAAGATGCTATCCTTTCTCCAGTGCATGCATTTAGTTATTTTAGACTCGGTATATTCTCTGGGAGAATCCAGCAAATAGTTCAATTTCTTCCTTTTTAAACTTTATGCTTTTATTTGTTTATTTTTATTCTATCTCCTTGGTGAAGATCTCCAGTACAATATTGAAAAGAAAGATAATGATGGGCATTTTTGTCTTGTTCCTCATCACTAATAATTCTAGATTGGTAACAAATTAAATTTTTATCAATGGAAATAGTAGATTAAAGAACTTAAAAGTAATATCCCTCAAAAGAAAAAAAAACCACTTGGGGGGAAAACGGGGTCAAAAATTATCAGAAGCATAGCTTTTTTGAACTCTGAAAGCTAACCAAAAGTTTGTACCAGGAGAACACTTAATGAAGAAACTCTGGTGAACTTGAACTTTATGTGGTTTTATCTATCCTAGTCCTATCCTATACTTCCTAGATCAGCAATGACTTTGAAGATAATCACCCACATTCCCTGTTGGGATATTGGTACCAGAGAAGAAAAAAATGATCTTCTTAAAAACAGTTATGGTTTTTGTTCATGTCTTTTAAGAAATATATCCATTTTATGTAAATTGTCTAATTTATTCTCTTAACTCATAATATTACTTTATGACCCTTTCTTTTCTATAGTGATATCACTTACTCAATGCTGATATATTTATGTTTTGTCTTTTTCTTTATTAGTCTGTCTAGAGGTTTACCAACTTTCTTGATCTTTACAATGAAGTAGCATTTGGCTTCATTGACAAATCTCTATCATTTTTCTGATTTCTATTTCACTGTTTTCTATTTCACTGAGTTCTGCTCTGATTTCTATTGTTTCTTTCTTTGGGTTTAATTTTCTCTTCATTCTCATTTATTAAAGGTGAATATGACATTATTGCTTTGAGACAACTCTTCCTACTCTTCAGTAGATGAATAAGCTTTAGAATTATCTCATGCATTTTAGGTCTATATTTTAATTTATTTTAAACCGCTCAAGACATTGTGTAGAAGCAGTATTTATTATGCTTATTCACACATTCATTCTTTCCTTTGATCTCTATACTTTCTTATAGTCTATTTCCCTCTGAACATTTTCTGTCTCCCTGCAGAACTCTCTGTAGTATTTGTACTACAGCAATTCTTCTCAAGACAAATTGTTTCTGTTTTTGAACAACATATCCTTCAACTGCACATCTTCAGTTTGTGAAGATGTGTAGTTGAAGGATATTTTGTTCAACACAGAATTCTTGATTGATTTTTTAAAAATATATATATTTTTAGTTGCAATTTGACACAATACCTTTATTTTTATTTATTTTTATGTGGTGCTGAGGATCAAACACAGCATTTTGCGTGTGCTAGGCGAGCACTCTACCGCTGAGCCACATCCCCAGCCCCTCTTGATTGATTGAAAGATATTTTCTTCCAGAATTTTAAAGTGCCATTTTATTATTGTCTGGCTCAAATTGTTTCTGTTGAGTAGTCACCTATAGATCTCACAGTTACTTATAAAGATAATGTGTCATTTTTAATCTGATTGCTTTTAAGATCTTACTTCACATCTTTAGTTTTCAACAATTTACTAGGATGTGACTAAGTGTGGTGGTTCTTTATTTTACTTGGAATTCACAGAGCTGCTTTGTTGTTGTTGTTGAAATATGACCATTGTGACCATTTTATTTTAAATATTTTTGTTATATTTTCTCTCTCCTGGTATTTCCCGTGTGTGTGTGTGTGTGTGTGTGTGTGTAATTTTTCACTTTGACCTGTATGTCTTTTATTCTGTTTTCCTTATTTTGTATTTTTTCTTTCACTACTTCAGTTTGAATATTTTATCTTAACTGGTTTTACATTTTACTCCTATCTCTGCTTTGTATAATCAGCTATGAACATATCATTGTGTTATTATCTTTCTGTAAAGTAATTTTCATTCCATCATATTTTATAATTTTCAAGCATCTCTTTAAAATTCTTATTTTTTTCCATTTCTCTATTTGTGTCCTTTTAAAATAAAAGTCTATCAACCTACTTATTTAAAAATCTTTTTTGCTAATGCCAATATATTAGTTACCTCTAGGTCTGCTTGTACTTTTTCTTCCATTTATATGATTCTGAGCCTTGTTACAACTCAGTTTTTTTTTCTGTGTGCAGGACATTGTGTATAAAAATTGTGGTGACTTTAGATGATAAGTTCTGCAAAAGAGGGTTCTTCCTTCTGCTAGACAGATTGAATGGAAACAAATTAATGCAATCAATGCCTGAGTTAATTCTGGGTTGGAGCTTTGGTAACAAGCAATCTGCCTCTATTCAACCCTCCATTCAAACCTCCAGTGTTTCCAACAGGTAGAATTGTGTTTATTCTTGGGGACTTTCTCCCATTAATTTCTCTGTTTACTTTCCTTCAGAATTTGACAGTTGTCCTCAGAGGAAAACAGTTGTGCCAGAGACTTTAATTTTATCTCTAAAAACTCCAAAACTGTTAAAAACTCTTTTGTTTTCTCTTTCCCAAAGCTCATAAAACAATGTACTGTTTGCATATGAAAGAATATTATTCAGTCTTAAAAATGGAGGAAATTGGGCTGGGATATAACTCAGATGGTAGAGTGCTTGTCTCACATGCAGAAGGTCCTAGGGTTCAATCCCCAATATCACACAAAAAAAGGAAGGACATCTTGACATATGCAACAACATAGTTGAAGCTGGAAAATATTATGCTAAGTGAAATAGGTCAATCACAGAATGACAAATACTGCATGGTAGCACTTATATAACTTTCTAGTCAAACTCATAGAAACCGAGTGAAACAGGGGTTTCCAGGTGAGAGAAAGATGGGGAGCTACATTCCCAGACCTTGGCTAACCTTTAATGACCACTTTTAATATAGAGAAAGTGGTCATGGGCAGTGTCTAGCAGTAGGAAGAGGATAGGAGTTCATCTCTGCTTAGAGAATCTGGGAGGTACACAGTCCTGGTCTTAGTCTTCGTTTTAGTTTCCTAGACTCATTTTGGACCTCTCACTGTAGAACTCTATGAGAATAAATTTGGGTTGTTTTAATCTATCAAGTTGGTTTCCATTGTTATGGCAGCAACAAACTAGAACAATAAGCATTCTCCCAGAGAATTTGTAAACCACATGCTTAGCGTTATTTTCCCCAAATCATGCAGTGGCCAGAAAAACAAAATCTTCTTGCCACTCCTTCCTTTATGGTCCTGATGCCTATAGAAGTTTTACTTTAACTCTCTGTTTTTCCTGTCCTATTTCTCTGTCACTGTGAATACCAAATAGTCATTTTTTTTTAATGTAAACTGATGCATCTAGGCAGACTGACAAATCCTATGTTCTTATCCAATGTTTCTAGGTGTTGGTAGCAGACAGAGGCAGAATCTAAAATAAATTGCTTAGAACTCAGTTCATTTTAAAATCTAGAAAGTGAACACTGTAATAGTCTCTGCGTTAGATTAAAAACATTCAGTAAGTATTACAATGATGGTAAAAATGATGTTCTATAATGATGTTCTATAATGATGTTCTAAAATGATGTTCTATAACGATGGTTATAATGATTGTGTTGACCCATTTTTCCAAGCTAACTGAATTAATCATATCTCCTCTGCTTCCATATCAAATGTATAAATACACAACTCTGTGAAGTGGTGGTGGTATATATCACACTGTGACAGGAATTAAATAAAAGACCACATTTTTTTTTATGGAGAGTTTTAAGATATGTCTGTTTTCTTTGGGAACCAAAAACTTAATTGAAACTATTATATCAGGTGTGTCCATTTAAGATCTTCATCTTCAAAACAGTCTGTACCAATTTCTCCCTTAATTTGAGACTTTTAAGCCATAGAATAAAAGATTGATTTAGCATGATGGAAACTGCATTTTAGAGTTAAAATAGTGTGGAAATCGATTTGTGATCTTCACCTTCAGACCAAACTCTGTATTAAAAGGGTATTAAATCAGAGCCACAGCATGGGCTGCAAGTAAATGCGCTTTCCAGAACAGTGGAAATCTGAGGGCTGAGACATTAATCAGCGGCATTTGGAGAATGACTCTAATTTCTATGTTCAGAGGAAGGCATAGCTTGATGAGGCTGAGTTTTCAGAACAATGAAAGCCTGCTATAATTCTCTGAAACAAAGTGACTAGACATTCTGTGTTAATCTTTCTGAAAATGAAGCCCAGAGGATAAGATGGTAGCGAGATAGTAAGGATCGCGTTTCTTACATTTGGCCAGATCCTCGTTGTAATGGCAATGGAACTGGCAACTGGGTGCCTGGAGAGGTCTAGGGCCACACATGATTAGAAATCCTGAATATGTTCCTTTCCTGAGTTGCCACTCTGGATTAGATACGTTTTTGTATCATTGGCTAAAGAAATTGAAAATTTAATCTAATGTTACTCTCTCATGACAAAGGCTGCAGAGTTTCATTCAGCCCTCTATACCGTTTCATCAACTATAATTACATAAACAATAAGATATGACCACTATAAATAGAATGCAGTGTAGTTCTGTTCTTTTATACTGTAGATTCGGCTTCAAGTTCCTTCTGTAAATAAATGGGCAAAACCAGAGCAATGTGGGAAAATGGAAATGAATTTTCTCTTTTCTGATGTGGTTGTGTGTGTGTGTGTGTTTCCTGTTGCTATTCAGACTTTGCTGTGTAATTTGGTGCTCATATTTTTTAACCTCATGATATATTGTTTTCGTTCCAAAAGAAATGAATCTCAAACTAGATCAATTTTCAAAAAAGAGCTGTTTTTGCTTTTCAGCTCTCTGGATGTTGTTCAACACTCTACCCCCTTCTCCCCCCCCCCCACCGTTTGTCTCATTCTCCCCCGATCTTCTCTCTACTCTTTTACTCTTTCTCCCCTCTGTCATATATTGACTCTTGTTTTCTTCAGTGTGGACTTCACACATGCACTCTCTGCCACTCCGTGCCCTGTGGAGGGAATGATAGTTCCAGAAACTCAAGATTTAGATGGTACTTATAGCTCTTGGCTCCAGATCAAGGGTGATGCTCGGCTTTTCAATTATCCACATGTCAAGTGTTAGAGATGATCTGACTGGGCCACAGTGATCTAATCATTGTGGTCAGATGAATGAAAGTGCTTTTTAGCCAGCCCATGATTAATGACCATCACTGTGTGAGGGCAGGAGTCAAAGAAGGTGTTCCCTACAGCTATCTGGAGATCTTCTATAAGAAGAACATAGAAAGTCATCCTAGGTTAAAAATAAATGGTTGAAAAAGTCACCTATGTGATTGTCCATGCTCCACTCTTCTGTGCTGGAATAGACTTAAGAGTTTTCAACATTTGGGTTCAAATTTTAAATACTGTATTCCTCAGTACTGTCTTCATTATTTCCAATAGTGTTAGCTTGATAAACACGTCTTGATTGTATCAAACCTTTCAAGGACATTTCTCCTCTAAGGTACTTTGCAGAGGTAACTGGTGATAAATACTCTGGATGACACTTCTTTCTCCATCTTTTGGTATTGTATTTTGCTGGATGCTTTCTATTTCAAGGAATCTCTGGTGATTGATTTAAGGCAGATATAACTTGTGGACCAGTGGGCTTTTCCCCAACAACTGACCTGAGGCAAGCTTAAATTGCCTGACTTTAGCTTTTTGCATAATCTGATTCAAATTGTGTGCCCTTCTCATGTCTCCATTTAGACACATTTTTAATTAGCATTAGTCACAGTAATTACTGGCAATTCACTTTTTCAATTGGTTTCTGTTGCTTATAAAGTGCCTCATTAAGTACTACTATTGTTTAGATTCCTTATTCCTGAGTTGCTGTAAAGAATTCTCTGCTTGAACAGTACATAATGAGGACACTGCTAACTTCTGATTGGCTATGAAATATTATTTAGTTCCTTTAATAATTTATGCAATAATTTATTTTTAACACTCAACATATGTAGAAACGAGACCACAGTACTTTCTTATTACTATGATGGAAAAATACATTCACAATGCTTATGTGAATCAGAGGAAACATGTTCCTGCTCAGTATTCTGTAGTGGAGACAAGTGGTGCAGGACAATCCCATCTATCACGGCCTTAGGTATTGCTCCCTCAGCCTCTATGCTCAGCTGCTTATCAGTGCGTGGTATAAGATCCAATCCTTCTGGTAAAAAGATTGATGTTACAGCTCAGTCCTCTTGGATAAAGTCACCAGCAGCTAAGCTGTCTTACTATGTATTATTTCATGTCTTCCATTGTGCAGGCTATTATAGCAGTTGCAATGCTAATATTGTTGGAAGTTTTGTTCATTAAAATTAAAATTTTTTATTATGTAGATTTTGGATTGTATTTGTGATATAATTCTATGTTGCACAGAATTTTAAGGGAAGCATAAATCTCCTTTTCAGGTAATCATTGTGTAACAGTCATTAAAACTTTTTTTTTTTTTTTTTAAAGAGAGAGTGAGAGAGGAGAGAGAGTGAGAGAGAGAGAGAGAGAGAATTTTTAATATTTACTTTTTTTAGTTCTCGGCGGACACAACATCTTTGTTGGTATGTGGTGCTGAGGATCGAACCCGGGCCACACGCATGCCAGGCGAGCGCGCTACCGCTTGAGCCACATCCCCAGCCCCTATTAAAACTTTGATGAGGGTATTTTCCTTTGCACTTGCTTCCTTTCTCTCTTCCTCTCCCTCCCTCCCTGCTCTCTTTCTCTCTTATTTTATATAAATGAGACAATAAATGCTGGCTCATCATTATTATCTGAAAATGCCATGAATCAATTTGTTCAAGTCATCTGCTAAGACTTTCATAAGATTAAAAAAAATCAGGTTTTGTGGGTTCAGAAAATATTATTTGTGCTATGATTGAATTTCATTTGTTAATTCATTTTTTTAATCAATTGCTAGATACCTATTTCAACAGTTATATTTTCCTAGGAGTGTCTTATTCTGGACAGTCTCTGTATTCTTCTGTCTTGGCCCTCTAGTTGGGTTATTTTCTTTTGTGAGACTCACTGAAGCTCAAGTGCACATGATGCTGTTGATCACACTGATGGTGCTGGCGAAGCCCAGTAGTGCCTACATCTCTATGCAGCTGCCCAGTGTGCTCCACTAGCTATACTAGCAGGTATTCTGTCACTCTCTTCTCAAGGCATATGAACAGGCTCTCTTGTTTCTGTTCTCATCACCTATAAATCCTTGCATTTTCCCAGTTTTATGGATATAGGGGAGTCAAACTGTCTGTCTATTGCCTTGTTCTGAAGGGCCATGAAGATCAGAATTCTTCCAAGGACATTAATGCTGGCCGGCTCTGCCCTTCTTATCTGAAGTCTTTAGATTTTTTTAGGACAACTGCTCTTTAGGGAGATCTTGCCCATCCTCCCAGGTCTCTTTCCCATCAGAACTCAGACTCTCATGCAAAAGAGAGGTTAAAAAATTCCATGTAGATATTTATGTCTGAATCTTGGACCTTGTTTACTCCCTCAAAGTAATACCAATTTCCAAATCCTCCAACTGCAGACTCAGGACCAGCAATCCTATGGAGCTGCCTTGGGAGGTTGGCTGGGGTTCTTCGGGCCTCCACAATTCCCAGAATTCCCCCATCATTAGTGCTTTTTGCTTGATCCTTACAACAATTCTTTGAGAAACATAATTGTTTTTATCATCACTAATTCAGTAGTTTGTAAATCTCCTCTGTGAGAATCTTTGAGCTTAAAAAAAATGCTATCATTCTCTGTTTCAGACTACATTAGATATCTTAAATTATAAAATTATTTCTTTCTGGATTTCCATGATGTGTTACATTTATTTTCAGTGTACAAATGGCAGCAGCTGCTGCTGTCAGAGTTTGGCTTCAAGATTAAAGCTCATTGCCATCCTTGGGGTGGAGTCTTTAGCTCATTCAGTTTCTCTGAGCCTCAGTTTCACATGTGGTAAGGGTAGATATTTATAGCCCAGTTTTACTATGAGGATAAAATGAGAGTCCATATGTGAGATCATTTTGGAAACTGTTCAAATACAGCACATTTAACCTTCCCTCTCTGCAGAGTTCTTCTACCCCTCCAGGCTTCTTTGTGCCTTTGCCTCCCTTTCCTTATTGCTTTGTATTGTAATTACATACGGCAACTCCTTCC